>NC_065517.1:14969835-15049334 GCF_006386435.1 Epinephelus moara
GGAGCTATCCCTGCTACAAACACGCCCCCTGAGGCTGTAGCAGTATAAATACACACTCTTGTACAGTAGGTGGCGGTATGCACCTGGAAGTTGTTTGCGATCCGCCAATAAATTGAGAGAAGAAGAAGAAGCAGCAGTATAAATAGAGGGAATCGCCTCTTGTTCACAAATACTTTCGGGTAGAAAACCAGCAGAGTTTTACTATATCTATCTATATATATATATATATATATATATATATATATATATGTATATCTCGCATTTTTCACGTCACTGTATCACCGTTTAGACTAATCTGATGTTTGTAAAGTCTATAAACAATGATTGAACGAACATTACTATTTCTGTGTGCACGTTTTGTAATAATAACATGGTTATCGTAGCTTAGCTGGGCTAACCGTTAGCTGTTAGCCGTTAGCCGTTAGCCATTAGCCGTTAGCGGCGTCTGTAATAACTCAATAAACGGTCTGTGAAAAAAAATATTTTTTCCAGCGGATGTCTTAGTTACAACATGATTGAGCTAGCAAAGCAGTTTTGCGTTGCTATGTGTGGTATTTATTCAGTTTTGGGAAATCACGATGTCTAGAGAGCATCAGTGGCTGCTGCTAACAGTGACAGCTAACACTAGCAACAAAGCTAACATCAGGACGTCATCTGTTAAAAGCCTCCCGTTGTCGGATATGACATGAAACTACTCCAGTTAGCTCAATCATGTTGTAACTAAGACATCCGCTGGAAAAAATATTTTCAGTCAGTGGAGCCGAACCGACACTCTCCCTCCCTGGACTACATCCTCCCGTTCCGCCCGCTGGTGCGGGGTTACGTTCATGTACAGTACACGGAGGGTGCTTCCCTCTCGCGAGTTGGCGTGGACTTAATGGCTGCAGCCTGGAGTCATGAGACACAAGAGGCTGCAGACATACCCCTCCAGACACGCCCCCAGCGTTTCACAGCAGAGAGAAGTGCTTGTTTTTCCATTATTTTGAGAGCTAATTTTATATACTTAACGATTTTTTTAATCTTTCAAATTTGGCTCAGTGATTAATGACACATATTTCTGTGATGTGACAAACTTATAACAGACATTTTTTGCTGCTTTACACGGACTTTAAACTCTCCCAAAGACAGTTTGTTGTCATTTCAGGTAGGTCTTCTCATTCTGATATATTTTAAACAGTTTTTTAAAGTCCATTCCATCCATCCATTTTCATCCGCTTATCCGGGGCCGTGTCACCGGAGCAGCAAGCCAAGCAAAGCACCTCAGATGTCCCTCTCCCCAGCAACGCATTCCAGCTCCTCCTGGGGGACCCCAAGGCATTCCCAGGCCAGATAATATATGTAACCCCCCAGCATGTTCTGGGTCTGCCCGGGGCCTCCTACCAAGAAGATCATGAAGACCGGGGCCCTCCCCTTGAGCCAGATCATGGCCGGGCCATGGGCTATGGGGTCTGGTCGGGCTCAGCCCAAAAAAATAACATGGAGCCAACACCCCATGGGCCCACTATGCGCAGGGACAGAAATCAAGGTCTGGTGCATTGTGTGCCGGGCAGCAGGAATGGGCGGTGCCTCAGGCGTGCTGATACCTGGCATCAAAGGACTGTTTTTTCAAGTTCTCTTTGAATTAGTTATTTGATGTTACAAAAAGTGTTGGTTGTTTGGGTGTCTGATGTCATGATTGACAGCTGGGCGTGCCAATCGATTTGCTTGCAATCAGTGGCGGTGTTTGTGATTGGTTGGACGAGTGTATGGGCAGGAACTCAATGCCGTTAAGATCTTTACTGTGTGGACTCTTGATGTGTTCCATGGGAAGTCAGAATTTTCAAGTTCCCAGTCAGAAATTTCAACTCAAACGTCCCCTGAAGTTGGAATTTTTCATCTCGAAAAGTTGGAGGAACCTATCCAACCCCGACCTCAAAATCCAATATGGCTGCTCCGCACATCAACAGTAGTGACAGCTTTAGAAATATACTGTTTGTTAGCACTTATATCTTACTTGTGTCACACTAAATCAGTCATACACACAGTCCTGTCCAACTTCTATCTGTGACCATGTTGCTACGGTGTTTGTATACGCAAAATACAGTGTATTGGTTCTTATAAACTGGAATTGCTAACAGTGGCTAATCAGGCTTGAATGGATATTGCTTACAACATCTGGGTTTTTGAAAATTGTTGTACTGGACCGTCATTAACTCTGAAGCAAACAGAACGCAGCATCTGGCTCCAAATGACATCACCAATGTAAAATTATATTTTGCTTCATTTTTGTACAGTGGGAGGCAGTGGAGACGTGTTGTCCATTTTTATATACAGGATATGGTGGAAATGATCCTATTTTATATTGAAGCTAGAATCAAATCCAAACAGTCTACTCCTAACCCATATTGTCTGACATAAAGTCGCATTTCCTCCCGCTAAAAACTGACCTGGACTTCACTGGTTTCCAGTTTGTGCAGACTGTGTTGATTTCTCATGTGCTGATTCGCTTCTGTGTCCGAGAGGACATCATCGCCTCTGCAGGGCCTCTTCAGTTCATCACTCGGATCTAGTTTTTCTCTGCATGTAAACAGAGCAATTGAGGATTTATACAAAGCATTAGAAACAATAAAACAAGACTAAGAGTCTACAGTTTATCAAGTTCACCACCTTAGTTTAGCATGTTAGTGTGATAGCATTTGCTTATTTGTACTGAACACAAAGTACAGCTGAGGCTGATTGGAATAATGTTAGGTTTGCAGGTATTTTCGGTCACACAAATTAAACACTTGACCTGATGATGGTGCTCAATAAAAGGTTGTGGGATCACAAAGTTATTACAAGTCAGGCAACATGAGTGTCTGTACCAAATGTCAAGGCAATACATCTAATAGTTAAACAGGGACTTTCAAGCACTGCAGTCTCAAGAAAACTTCCATTATTGCTGCTGAAACAGGACAGAATGTAGAGTACTAGCATTTTGTTATCTTATTGATTTGTGTGCGTGCGTTCTATAGAAAGAAATACGATGATAAGCCAGACAGGAAGTTTAAGCTGACATTGTGCTTTACTGATAAAAAATGGCAGAAACCTACTTCCTGAGCCAAGGCAGTGCCGCTTAGATGTGGCAGATTGAGATGAGGTGATACAGTAACACGTGACAAAAACAGAAAAGAAAAAAACAGAAGCTGTTTTTTACCTTAGAAGTCCTCTTGATGTTTGTGCCATTTTTGTTACATCTGTACCATCAGATTTTCTTCCTGGTCTCAGTGACCGTATAGTCATCCTTTTCTGACCTCCTAATATGAAACAATTACACAGAAGAGACTTTTAAGATGCAGAATTATGGTAATTATCTGTAAACTTTGAGGTTTTGTATCCTTAAAACAAACAAGTGAAAGTAGCAGCAAACAAAACATTATTGAGTGAAACTGGGCTTCAAGAATATGTTCACAATATCGCATGTGACTTTAAGGTTCAGAAAAACTTTTTAACATATTTTTTTGCATATAATGAGGACTGGATTTTGTTTCATATCTTCATATTCAAAACTCTACACTTGCCAGACCACTAGTCTCCTCTGAGGACAAAGAGCCTCTAACAACCCCACCTGTAATGTCTGATGATGTATTCTCTCTGGTCCCATCCTCTATGTAAGTGCACCCCAGGTGTGTTGGGTCTGGTCACAAAATTACCAAAAGTGCACCGAAAACACTGAGGATGGTGCACTTAAAAAATAGAGTCCTGTATTTGCTTTGCAGTGGTGTAAAGTAACTAAGTACATTTACTCAAGTACTGTACTGTAAGTACAGTTTTGAGGTACTTGTTCTTTACTTTAGTAAAATTCAAGTACCTCAGAAGTTCGAGAGGTAAAAATTGTATTTTTTACTTCACTACATTTGTCTCACTGCTACAGTTACTTTGCTTTCCAGATTATTTAAAGATATAATCAACAAAGGATTATGATGTCATATTAGAGATTAAACTACCCAACAGTATATAGAGTAGTTTATAAAGTAGAGATTACATTCTGCCAGGGGTGTGGGCTCGAGTCACATGACGTGGACTCAAATCACACATTTGATGACTTTATCAAAAAAAAAAAAAAAGATTTGAAACTTGACTTGGACTTTAATACCAATGATATGTGACTTCACTTGGACTTGAAACTTTTGACTTGAAAATACTTCATACCTCCCCCAAGCCAATTTGAGACTTAAGAGTTTTAGACATTTTTCCAGTGTTAGATGAGTTAAATACAGCAAGACAGGACAGAAGCATAAAAAATCATTGTGTTGTGGTAGGCTACTGCTTCCATCCATCCATTTTTATCAGCTTATCCGAGGCCGGGTCGCAGGGGCAGCAGGCCAAGCAAAGCACCCCAGATTACCCTCTCCCCAGCAACGCTTTCCAGCTCCTCCTGGGGGACCCCAAGGCGTTCTCAGGACAGATGAGATATGTTATCCCTCCAGCGTGTTCTGGGTCTACCCCGGGGCCTTCTACCAGTTGGACGTGCCCAAGACACCTCTAACAGGAGGTGCCCAGGAGGCATCCTGATCAGCTGCCTGAACCACCTCAACTGACCCCTTTCGACGCGAAGGAGCAGCGGCTCTACTCCAAGCTCCCTCCGGATGTCCGATCTCCTGACCCTATCTCTAAGGCTGAGCCCAGCGGTTCTGTTGGCTTCATCACATCCTGACCTCCAGGTTACTGCTTAATAGTGCTATATGCTATGAAAGTAAAATGTCAGCACTACTTTTTAAAGATTAAGTTCAGTCACAATTGTTTTGACGAACTCATCTTTACAAATAAAATGCAATTTTTAAAAGCATTCATGATTTTGGAAAACTTAATAAATATTTATTCTTTTGTTAATGTAGCATTACAGTTGGGGAAGGGATGACTATGACTTGTGTAGGACTCAAAACTCAAAGTTAAGAATATTGGACTTGACTTGGGACTTGTCAATCTTAACTTGGGACTTGACTCAGATTTGCCTGTCTTGACTTGAGACTTACTTGTGACTTGCAAAACAATGACTTGGTCCCACCTCTGCATTCTGCATGATGAGTACTTTTACTTTTGGTACTTTAAGTGTATTTTTGTGGTAATACCTATGTACTTTTACTTTGGTAAAATGTTGAATGGAGGACTTCTAATTTGAATAGAGGGTTTTTTCACTGTGGTATTGCTTTTACTTGAGTACAAGATCAGAGTATGGCATATGGAGTCAATATCAGTATGTCAATATTCATAGATAATAGACAAACACACTAATTAAAAGAACTGAATCCTGGAGGAAGCACTAAAAAAATGAATTTTGATCCATGAAAATTATTTTAAGATGCAGATTCAGTGAAAAATATGAAAACCAGACCTGAATAACGTGTCATATATGTCAAAATTACCATTAGAATAATCCTGAGTTTTATCATCTCTGTTGGAGATGGAAGAGGAGGACTGCTGATGTGGCCCTAATCCAGATCCAAGACACTGGTCCTGTTTTTGGCTCCCCGGGAACATCCATTCCTCATCAGCCTCGCTGCCATAATCATCCTCTGAAAGGTTTAAATGGGAATCCTGGAGGCCAAGGCAGGGAGGAGGGGATGGGAGCTTGGGAAACTGGTGACACTGGGATGGTGGGTTATCGTCATCCTCACTGCCACTACCACTACCAGTGGTGCTTCTTTTAGTGGAATGCATGGGAAATGTACTGAGCTCCAGAGGTGTCGGGACTTGACTTGTGTTGCTTGGCACACAAAGACAAAATGCTGCTGTTGTTGTCCTGACTTGTTTCTGACCTTTGACCAAGTTTGAGCCTGTGCTGCTTCCTGGTCTCGACTTGTTGCACTGGCAGAGATGAAAATGTGTTTTTGTTTCATCACAGCCTGTGGATAGAGTTTCCATGTTAAAGCTTGAGACTCTCTCCATGTGGTCGCTCACGGTCTTAAAACTAACAATAACTTCCTGATTTCTCCCGGTCCGGGGGGACACTCTGTTGTCCCTAAAACAGGGGGAAATGTTGAAATGTATGTTGTTCTGCTGCAGGGGTTGTTCCCATAGATCGTCTGAGGTGGCACTACATGAGCTCACAGCCATTTGTCCATGAGGTGCTGTGAATTCAAATAGACCTTTCACCTCCTCTTCTTCAACAATCTTTCCTGCAGTTTCACCCATGTTTTCCATTTCTTGGTGCTTCAACCTCTTTTCTCTGAAAGACTTGCCAACGGAGGGTGTCGGCTCAGACAGTGATGGATTAATTCTGCATTCTGTCTTTCTTAAATGAGGGTTATCAATGTTTTCTTTTTCTTCCAAATGGGATTTTTCTCTTGACTTTCCTTCATGCAGCTGTCTAAGTTCCTCTTCCCTGTCAATTACTGCAGGAGTATCAGTGATCTGTTGTCCTTCCAAAGGTGGAGTTTCAGGTTGGGGCATGAAAGGAGTGTTGGCGTAAGTTTGCTCTTGGCCGCAGACCAGAGAAAAGACATCAGCCTGAGGCTGGATCTCTGGTGTGTGAGAATTACATGAACCAGAACTAAGGTCTTGTAAAGTCCCAAACTCTCGGCTATGCTCAGGCTGAAAGTTCAGAGACTGGAAGGTTTCAAGCTGCGTTCCGTCGTCTTTAAAGACCGTAGAAGGGGCAGAGGAGCGTCTCTGGATGTCGGAGGTTAACTTCCTGCTGGGCTGCTGCAGGCTAAGGGAAGCCCTCCTCCGGACCTCCTGCTGATCAGTGACCTTCAAATTATTTCTGTCCATCCTGGAAATGCCCTCACCCTCCTGCATGTAGCGACGTCTCTCTGTCGTCATCCCACTGCGGTTCTGAAAGAATAAAGATTGAAGAAAAAATTCCTCAGAGAGACGTGCATGACATTTGATAGAACGCATTTTAGCCATTTCCCTATGTGGGCTACCTTAAATTTTATTGGAGGGGTAAAAATGGTTATGTACAGCTTGCAATAGTTTGCCAGTGAAAAGTTAAGCTGGATTCCAATGGATTGTCCCTTTCTCCCCAATTCATATGATTTGTGATCAAAATGGCAATAGTAGGCTCAACACAGGATGGTATGATAAAAGAAAACTATGACCGACAAAATGACATTTCAGTTCGTTACAACTCGACTAAAAATGTTTTTCCTTTTTGTCTTATTACATGGTCATAGCTAAGTTCTGTAGACCTTATATGAGCTGTTAAATATGTCGAAATATTAGTCCTGTCATTCTTTGTGTTTGGTGATTTGATGTTTCTTCTTGTTTTTGTTGTTTGTTACGTAGCTGAAGGTCATCTAGGTGAAGTTTAATATGCCACGACACTATGCCACAGTACAGTACTCTATATACTATACTATTATGTAATTTACCTGCAGCTGTTTTGGCTCAGAGATTTCATGCACTTTCAGATGCTCCTCTACACGTTCCCCGAAGGTCTCTTCCTCCCTCAAAGCAGATCTGATCAACCTTGGTGCCAGAAAAAAGAACAACTAAATTATACTTGGAAATATAAGTAAAAGAAAACAATCAAATAATATCAAAGAAGAGGAGACCTAGTATGCTCATTTTGGTAAATGGACCCGCACATTCACACAGGTTTCATACACCCCTAAAAACAAGAAAGCCACGCGACCCTCTATGAAGCTTTGGGGATTTTTGTGGGGGTCAGGACCCCCAGGTTGGGAATCACTGATATATCTGATAGAAAATATGGAAAGGTATAATAGTTCCCCTTTAAGATAACAAAGAAGTGGGACACATGTTCTGCCTTATAGTATGTGCAGTCCAAGTAGGTTTACAAGTAACAAATGAAAAGCCTCCAGAGTTTTAGGCCAGCCGTCTGAGTACCTGTCTTCAGGGTCAGCAGAGAGGCTGACTGGGTCCTGGTCTCCATCTCTGTGCACAGTCTGGTGAGTCCCTGTGGTGGTAGGTGAGTGCCTTTGCTGTGCTGTCTCTTCTTTGGATCTAAATATATCTGAATGGTAGACATGAAGGCAGGACAAACTTTAAAGGGACAGTTCACCCCAACATCAAAAATAGCCATTTTCCTCTTCCCTGTAGTGCTATTTATCAATCTAGATTGTTTTGATGTGAGTTGCCGAGTGTTGGAGATATCGGCCGTAGAGATGTCTGCCTTCTCTCTGATATAATGGAATAAGATGGCACTGGGCTTGTGGTGTTCAAAGTGCCAAAAATACATTTGAAAAACTCAACAGCAATGTCTCTTTCCAGAAATGTACCGCAAATAAGAGATTTTTATTTTTTTTATTTTGAGGTGAACCTTCTCTTTATGATACAATATTTTAAGGCAGAAAAAGGAGTGAATCTCCAGGATAGGAGGTGAAGGAAAGCTTCGCTGTGTGCAAGCTGGAAGTCAAAAGTATGTGACTGGATGAGTGCCAAACATCTCAGCCTCCTGTGAGATAGTATGGATGACAGTGTGAGAAAAATTCTGCACCACTGTGAGTTATAGCAGCAGGTACAACTTTACAGTAAGTGTTAGTGGGTCACAGGTTGGCTTGACAAACTGAGTATAGTGATCTGATTGTTATTTTGACTGACAGATTTTCCTCTGACGCTGCAAAGCTACACTTCTCGGAGTCTTGCTCTATTTAAACATTCACAATAAACAAGCCATGATCACGTTTCTTTAGGTTAATAATCACTGT
Source organism: Epinephelus moara (assembly GCF_006386435.1). Taxonomy (NCBI): domain Eukaryota; kingdom Metazoa; phylum Chordata; class Actinopteri; order Perciformes; family Serranidae; genus Epinephelus; species Epinephelus moara. Next base: position 14,978,469 of record NC_065517.1, read on the forward strand.
TCATTTTAAAAACTAAAAAAAACGATAAAATGTCACATTTTAATAAAGCTTGTTGGACAAATTTTAAGAAAATAAATAATCTGTCTTCTTAATATTTCTTAATCCTTAATCATCTGTGTGCTTCATTGACACGATGAAGACTTTGGAACGGCATCTGTAGACACCAGTTTATGCAGCAACATAAAAGTAATCATCCTGGTATTTCACTGGATATGGGCCAACTTTGACGATTAAAATCTGAAGCACAAAACAATGAGGGCAGAACAACATAAACAGAAACCTTCATTGTCTGAAGGACTATGCTCAAGGCACCAACCTGGCCTCCGAATTCCCCAGTTCCCCATCTAAACAAGCATTCGTGGGACGTGGCTGAAACCCAGAGGTACCCCCGATCCACGGTGGGGCCCACTTGGATCAGATTTGGCTGTGACCTGTTGTGGGACATGGACACAAGACCACCGGGGTTGTCCTGTGGTGGTTGGCAGCAGATCATTTGGGTCTTGTGGGTTGCGAGGTGGGGTACAAGCACGTCCTAGAGACACTTGATCAGATCTGGATCTGGGGAATTCAGAGGCCAGGTTGGTGCCTTGAGTTTAGTTCTTCGGGCCATTCCTGAGTGTGGCATGGTGTATTTTCCTGCAGGGGGAGCCACCGCTATCGGGGGGTCCCATTGCCATGAGGGGGTTAATTTGTTCCGCAACAGTGTTTGGGTGGGTGGAGCATGTAAGGTGGCATCCACATGAATGCCGGGACTAAAGGTTTCCCAGCAGAACATTGTACTGTAATGAAATGATTAATGTTATTCACTTGACTAGCTGGTGGTTTTAATGTCTTAACTGATTGGTGTAGAAATTATTGAAAATATCCATACTTCCAACTGTAGGAAAGGTTACTGTAAATAAATTATTCTTATTTGTGTGTGTGTGTTACCAGTTTGATAGAAAATGAGGCACAGAGTGTTAAAATGTGACATGAAATTGCCCTTTCTAGTCATAAAAGTAATCCTCCAGGTAGCTTAAGTATGACTGGGCAGTACCGAGGGGCAGCAGACCAGACTGCTGGGCTTTAATTACACCTTGATCCACTGCATAGTTGACTGAGTAACCCAACATACAATTAAATCATTGTCTGAGGAGGGAGCACAGGAGAGGAATGGGAGGTCAAGGATCAGTTAAAAAAAAAGAGCAGCACAGAAAAGATACTCATCTGACAAGGCCAAGTCTGAGACAAGATAGATTAAATCAAGGATCACTCTGTGTAAATCTATCTAGATCAAAGCAAACAAATTCAGATATCTTATCCAGCAATAAAGCAGTAAAACTATTCTATGACTCGGACAGCAAACAAAATAGACACGTAGATTTATAATTCAGGCACTATAACTGTGCTAATTAGGTTAACATTTCTCAGACCTAATCGTGTGTAAAGGTGGCCTTTACAGTAAATCATGAACCTGATCTGAAAAAAGGTCATGTCCTTGCCACATTTCTAAAACGTGTCTCAAACTTATGAGCTTGTCTGGACTTGTAGCTGAAGTGGAGAAGGAGTTTGAAGCATGCAAAGTTCGAGGCAAGCACAGCGGAGTGTGAGGCCTAGGGCTAACCTCTTTTCCCCCTCCCCGAAAGAAATCGTCCTCCCTTAGGACGCAACATTCCATGCAAACTCATTTACTTTTCCTTACATAGTAGAAACCACTGACAGCAGCACTATGTCAATCTCCTCATGCATTCATGTACATCTATCATCAATTCCCAGGGATCCACATCTGCGTACTCTGAGGAGAATATCGCTCTGAATATCCCTTTACATTTTTAGCATGTGTGGAGGAGACGTACAGTTTTAAACGGTGACACTGAGCCAGAGAGCAAAGAGCTGAGACACTCCAAAACTGCCATTCATGAGAAACTGTAAGTCACACAGTAGCTTCTGGGATTTACTGAAGCCCTCAGAGTAGCAAAATGGTTAATTCTCACAGTTTGTGCCAGGAAATAGCAGTATGCTTTGCGAGAAAAGTTTCCATAATGTTTTTTTTCCTCATATGACTGGCTGTCTGTCAAACGTCATATCAACTTGAGCTATCAGTATGTGACTGTTCTGACTTGGTTCACACAGAGGGCTTGTCAGGGCTCAACACGGCATGCAAGTCTTTGATTGAACTGCATCACTTAAAGAAATATCTCCACCTCTGTGTTTGAAGTTTAACCTTAGTTAAGAGTCTTACTTTCCTGTTAAGAAATAGAGCTTGGGTTATTTCTATTTTAAATGCTACAGCTTGGTCTTGGCCCTTGTCAGTGCCACTGGTCCCACAGTGGAAAAGCAGCAGGGTGAGTCACCTCCCCGGGCTATAAAAGGCGGAGCTACAAGCACAGGGCTGAACTGCAAGTCAAACTCAAAGAAGGCGTCACCCATTTGCTCTGCACACTGAGCAGAATCACTTCCAGACCTGATACTGACTCTCACAAAAACAGGACACTCAAACCTGAATGACTTTGGAGACCAGGAACACACACAAGGACTGACAGAATTTAAAACCTGAAGGAGGAATACGACTGAAGACGCTGAAGAAACTTGTTTGGCAGGTTTTTTTCCTTGTGATTGTTGGGTGAGACTCCACGTGTGAAGTGACTGCCTTGTTAGTTTAGAGAAGATAACTTTGCTCTTTGTGTTGAGCTTGTAATTAATATTTACTCATGTCTCAGCTAGAGTATTTGACTGCTCCGATGACAAACCAAACTTACCAACATATTGAGGACTGTGAGGCCTCAAACAGGGCACTGTATAAATTCTATGCAGCTGTCATGATTGTGATATTCATTCTGGCTTTGCCTCTGAATGCATCTGTCATCCACCTCTTCATATTCAAGCTGAAATTCTGGAAATCCAACAGCAACAACATCTTCCTTTTCAATCTGGTGTTGGCTGACATCCTCCTGCTCTTCTGTTTGCCCATAAAGGCAAATAACTATATCCAAGGGGAGAGGAGAAGTGAGAATGACACCGTTTGCAAAGCAATGCTCTTCATGTTGTTTTTAAACCGAGGAGCTAGCATCGCCTTTCTGACAGTGACTTCCATTGATCGATATTTTAACGTGGTACACCCTGGTCGAAAGAATCTACTGCGAGCTCTGAAGAAATCTCCTCACATCTCGATCCTCATCTGGCTGCTTCTCCTACCTCTTACTATTCCCACCATGCTCAAGAACTTCGACTGCTGCAACAGCCACAGCCATAATAAAGACGACAAAAAAGAGGATGCCTTGATTAAGGTAATGTTTCCATGCTGAATGTGTGATTTGTGTAAATTGTCACTGTGCATCTCTCCCTAAGTTTGATAGGTTCTCAGAATTGTTCCCAAAACTCTGTTATAGTGCATGTCATAAGATGACTGAAATGACAAGAAATGAACATACGAGCGGAAAATGATTCATCCCGAACCGTTCTGCGTTACTGGAAATTTTTTTGTAAGGGCATGTTCATGTCATGTTGTTCTCTCTTAAATAATTGTGAGCTGTGACCATGTGGCAACACAGTGCTGAGTGAGCACGTTTTCGATGTCATCACATCCAATGCTGTGTCATTCTCGTTTATGCAACACACAGTTCACACAACATTACAGTGAAAGAGGAAGTAGCCAGATTCTTAAGGAAAAGTACTAAAACAACATCGTGAACATACGGTTACAAGTAAAAGTCATGCGGTGAGAACTTTTGTCAGAGGATGATACTTTAAGTATCAACAATGAATAATGTCCCATGTGATTGTATTATAATGTATCATTAGATTATAACTCATGCATTAATATGAAAGCAGGGATTTTACTGTTGGAGTTAGTTTAAGTAGAGCTTATTTTGATCCATTAAGTCATGTTTATGTTCATTATGGACGAAACTGATTATTTTCACTATTAATCGGTTGAGCCATGAGCCCAAAGTGACGCCTTCACAATGTGTGTTTTGTCCAACCAACAGTACAACGTTTAACATTAATAAAAATAAATTGAGTAGTTAAAAGTAAAAGCAGCAATTCCTCACATTCATGAAGCTTGAACTACATAAAGTTTTCCCAGGAAACACCGTTTGTACGATTATCAAAATAACTGCCAATCAATTTTCTGTCAATTGACTAATCATTGCAGCTGTATGCAAAAATCTTAATTTGATGAGTAACTAATGACTTAAAAAAAATGTAAACAGTACAATATTTGCTTCTGAGATGTATAATGTGGCATGAAAAGTAAAGACTCAAGCAAAGTACAAGTACTTGAGTAAAAGTACTTAGTTACATTCCACTACTGCTATTTTATGCCAACAGTTACTCAGCCTGAAGTAACCGAGAGGCTAATGATGTTAAAAATAAGAAAATGACAAAATATATTTAATTAAGTTGATGAAAGGCCTAATCAGAAATGAAGTATGTGGGACCATGGCATCCTCCCAGAGAGAACAGAGTATACCAGAGGTTATCTCATTCAACAAGCGCCACTCAGATAGAGCCTGTTTCCAGAGCTATTTTTGCACTGACACAGCATTGCTCTAGTTGAGGCGTGTTAAACCTGGAGTGTGTCAAATTGCACCACACATGACAAGGCTGTAGTTTGGAAAAGATATGTGCGTGTTGAAACCACAACAATAATATTGTCATAAAAAAAGAGGATTTAATGCAGGACGAAGTACCTCGTGTAAGAAAATAGTGTATGACATGAAAGAAAGTCAACTGTCTTTGTACAGTAGAGACTGTGTTTATACCACAGTCCCTTGCTTATATCCTAGTCTCTATATACAGACTCTACATTCAGTGAATGTAGAGTCTGTAGGCAAACCCCGGAGATCTTGCCTCCAGAAGAAGAGCGGAAGAGCCCTGGTTTCCGGTGCTAGGCTGTTTGTAGTCCGCGTGATATTGACCAATCACGTTTGAGCCGGCTGCAGTTGTTGCCAGGTTAAACGGTCTGTGCGGTGAACTAACGAGGTGGAACATAATTGGCGTCACTGCAAACTCTGAATCCATCGCAATGGTTCAGCATATTTACTTATATATAAACGGAAGTCGGAAACGGAAATTCGCCTCCTCCGCCCAAATCAAACCGGAATGCCAAAAAATCAGGGGGTCTGCCCCCCAGAGGCTGTATCGCCTTCTGCCGGAAGTCAGACGGCAATACAGCCGATGGGTTCCGAGAATGCTTATATCCTCATCCATTATTTGCAGTCACTTTAAGTTTCTCTGGTGAACTAGTACAGAAGAATAAATACTGTTGGCTACTTTTACAAACACCTGTCCCGTGGTGAAAAGTAAGTAGATTTACTAGTGCTGTATTTAAGTACAATTTTTAAGAATAATTTGCATTTTATTTTACTTAATACTTCTACTCTGTTATATTTAAAAGAGGAATGTTTCACTTTTTACTCCACATCATTAATAGTTACTTCACAAATTAAAGGGACAGTTCACCCCAAAATCAAAAATCCGTATTTTTCCTCTTACCTGTGGTGCTGTTTATCCGTCTAGATTGTTTTGGTCTGATTTGCTGAGTGTTGGAGATATCGGCCGTAGAGATGACTGACTTCTCTCTAATGTAATGGAAAGAGATGGCACTTGGTTTTCTGGTGCTCAAAGTGCCAAAAAATACATTGGAAGAACTCAACAGCAATATCTCTTTCCAGAAATCATGACCTAGGTGCTCAAGACAATCAACAGACCTTGTTGTGAGCAGTTTCATGTAGGAACTATTTTCTATCCACCACACTACACCCGCCAACTGTATCACTGCGCAGAAGGAAGCCTGCATCTACTGCTAGCTCACCTAGCACCACTGAGCTAGCTAACATTACAGCATTACACCTTGTGCTGTCATGAGCAGTCACTCTTCCTTCTGCACAGTTGGTGGGTGTAGTTTGGTAGAAAGAAATAGTTCCTAAAGGAAACCAGTTACCATAAGGTCTGTGGATTATCTTGGGTTACCAGGTCATGATTTCTGGAAAAAGACGTTGCTGTTTAGTTTTTCAAATATATTCTTTTGGCGCTTTGAGCACCACAAGCCGAGTGCCATCTAGTTACATTACATTGGCGAGAAGACCAACATCTCTGTCCCTTTAAGATTTTACATAAAAAAGACGTATATTTAGAATGTTGGTTTAACAGTTTACCTGTCCTGATGTACAAATTGCAGGGACATAATGGCTAAACAATCGAAAACAAGAATTTGTCCGTGATGTATATAAAAATAATGTTGATCGTTTTTTCTGATTTAAGGATGTGGTGGACAGTTTGCGAGAAGTGGTCTTCTTTACCCAGATTCTCATCCCCTTCGTCATCCTGGTCTACTGCACAGTGCACATTGTCAACCGGCTCAGAAAAAAAACAGTCGGGGATACGACCAAGCTGAGGAGAGCTGTCATTCTAGTGACCTCTGTCATGGTGGTCTTTTCCCTCTGCTTCCTCCCTTGCACCATAGCCAGGATGGTTCTGCTGATAGCGCGGGTCCAAGAGTGGACAGAGGCCAAGGAGGATAAAGCTGCTGTGGCCTTTGACGGCCTCATGGTCCTCTCCTACATGGACTGTCTGCTGGATCCACTGGTCTACTGCTTCTGCAGCACCAAGTTTAAAGCTCTTTACCTCAACAATTATTTCCCGTTTTTAGTAAAAAAAGTTCCGGTGCCATTAGAAAGTTCTACAGGGAACACATCGCAACCTCAACGAAATAATGTCATTTAAAATTCATGGAAAACAGAGGCTGTCTCTCTGTGTGGTGACACCTGACCCACCTAAAAGAATTCTGCCTGAGACTGACTTGTCCCAAAAATGTACATACTTTATGAAAGGGGACTCTGAAGGTAATCTCAATAAACAGATATCTGTATATGTATAAAGAATCTGGAGGCAACAGGACAAAATGTTGGTATCGGAAGGGCTCTGATTTCCGTTTGTACCATGTTGGAGTGGGCTTTGGTTGCCTGCAGGTGAACAGTCTGTGTTGAGAGTATAAGAGGCTGAGGGCACTGGCTGAGATGCAATCTCAGAACCCTCTGGCTATCGTCTGACCACGATTTATGTTATTTTTTTAGCTTTTTTTGTAAATGTATCTGCATTCATACTGTATGTAGATATCTGACTATAAAGATTCATCCAAATGTCCATCCAACTCCATTCTCGCATCTCAAGTTGCTAATCAAACTGTCAACATGGCTGGCGCATGCAGGAGGAAGTGCTGGCCTAGATCTCTGTTATCTAGATATCTGCTGGCTGCATGGGAACCTCCAAAATACTGGCTGTTGGCCCCAGAGGCTAAATCTTCATCAGACCAATAGCTTGTGGGTTCTGAGATTGCTCTGAATGTAAAGTGGGCTATGAAGACAATACCTACAGTAATTATTTAAGTTTCTATTTGTATTGATTCTAAAACAGAAATAATACAGAGGCCGAGATGTAAATAGGAAGTACAGTTACAGATCTTCCAAAGTGTGTCATGTGTTATTCAGCATTGTGGCTATACTGTAGTGGTAAGTCAACATATAGTCTCCTACTAATCTAGAATATATTAATGTTGGTGGATTTTCAGTAAAACATAAGGCTTTTTTTTTAAAAGGGGAATGCCCCTCAGCCAAAGTATGCACATCTGTATTTCTTTCTTTCTTGGACAGCGAGTAGTTATGACCATTGAACATTCCTTTCAAGTGTTTCAAGTGCGAAAAAAGAACAGAATGTGATCCTTGAAATCATACCAATCTCACACAACCTTTATCTGAGCTTCCTCAGCCGGAAAGCATTGGTGTTTAATGTTTAATCAATTACAGTTAAAAATATATATAAAACCATGTCCTCATAAATGTTTAAATCTAGTCAAATACATTCCCTATGAAGCTGTAAATGGGGAGAAGTTCCAAACTAAGGGAACCAATATTTCTTTTGACAGAAGTCAGAGACAGTATTCACAAACATGGACTCTTTTAGCAGGAGTATCAAATGTGTGCATGGTACTGAGCCCCAAATAGGGGGATATTAAGCCATGGTCAGCCCCCTATTGCATAATATTTAAGGCCAATATGGGGGAGCTGATCATTAATGCTGATTTACTATAGATTTTAATAACTGTTTATACTGTATGTAGAGAATAATGGGTTTAATTATACTGTACAATATGTTTTGTCCGGGTGATTTAAAGATTCCACATCGACAACCATTAATCCAGTACACAAGTGAATCAAAAATGTAGCGTTTCTCTCACAACATAAATCATCAATCATGCCTTTAATCAGACCAAACAATACTTCCCATAAGTCATCTGGGTGATCTCACTCAGTTTGGTGATGTCATCACTAGTAACAGTACAGTGAGTGAGGTTATGTCTGTTGTTGCTCTCTGGCTATAGATAGATCGCTTACTCATTTAAGGAGTCAACTGGCTCGGGGTCTGACGACTCTGGGGCTTAGCTTTAAAGTAAATGTTACTCATCTGTGTGTTAAAGATGCATCATTGTGTATCACAAAATTGCATAAAACTGTGATTGCTTTGTATTTGTCACAGCTTTGTTTGACATGGTGACAGACTACAACAATACAATGAGACATTTGTGCTGTGGGACAATATTCAACTTCCTTTTTCCAAGTTGAACTCATCATAAAATCTAAGTGTATTTTATTTGTTAAGACAAGTTTGTCAAAACAAGTGTGATTTAACTTTATCATAAAAAAGTAGTACTGACATTGTACTTTCATAGCATGTAGCACTTATGACCAGTAACCCACCACAACAATTCATTTTCTATGTTTCTGTTCTGTCTTGTATTTAATGAATCGCAGTCGAGTTGCAAGTATTTTTGATTTTACCAAGCAGGGTCTAAGGTCATCACATTTGAGACTCGAGTCCAAGCCATGTGACTCAGGTCCACACCTCTGCTGTACACACAACCTGTTTGGCTTTGCAAATGTTACATCTGCACAACTGACAATGAGTTAACTCTAAGTGAATGAAAACAAGGTAAATATTTACAGAGTAAACAGAGTAATGTGTCTTAAGGTCATGAATAGTGTGAACAGAGTTTGTCTGTCAATACATACGCTCCATTCTTGTTTGTAATGTTTTATCCACAGTAACAAAGTATGTTTGTAACTCCAACTGTAAATGTACCAATTGGCCAAATAACAAGTAGGACACAATGGGTTGTTTTTTTTGCGCTCGGATACCTCTTCTTTACTCTCACTAATTGTTAAACTAAAAAAAAAACAGCTTTAATCACCATCATCTACGAAGTGAGATATGTGTGCTAAAGTTCATTGATAGTTTCTTTTAAAATTTGGGACGCAGGTGTTTAATGACTCAAGCACTTGCGAGTAATGACAAGTCATCCTGACATGAATGCAGCATTAGTGCAGCTGTATAAATAACTGTGTTTTTGTTACAAATGGGAATAGATACTGATAATACTACTGACGTTAACTTTTAGGTTTATATGCCCCTATAAAAAACATTTAATATAAAAGAAGTGCATCTGAGTGCATCTTCTGAATTCATATGATAATTACATGTAATGCATTTACATGAGTTCCAATAACTATGGTTTAAACATGTTATAGGTTGGGGTTTTTATTAAAAGAGTTCCAATAAATGCTTTAAAGTCATACCCTCCACCATCACTCAACTATCTAAAGTTGTCGACAGGAATGTTTGATCTTTGGTAAGAGAAATGTGTAGCAGATCAAAGATTACATTCAGAGACGGACACAAGTAAACATTTCATGACTCAATTTTACAGGTGGCATTGTGTAAATATTTGTCCTTTTTGTGTTTTTACTACTGGTGTAATATGTAAATGTATAAATATATTTTTATCTTTGAGTACATTTGTGCTGTCTGATCCTTCATCGTCCTTCTGCTCAGAAAATTATGCTGATGTGAGCCTTGAAATGTCTTGAATTAATTTGACGGTCTCGATTTCTAATGAATGCGTTTGAAGCTTGATATCCAACAGCACCTCTGCGCTGAGAACGCAGCTGTCACACAAACATTCCCATGAAGTGCAGATATGAGTCAACACACATTTAAGCAATCTTGAAACTTCTGTCCTGGGATAAGGAGTGGGTGTGGTGTTGATTACTTGCTCTGTCATGTTTGAAAAGCAAAGCTATTAATAAAAGGAGGGCAAACAGATTCAGTAGTTGCTACAAAGCTCTCTGGAATGTACATTTTTGGAGGTAAATGTAGAAAAGGTAAATGAGGTAAAGAAAAGAGGTAAATGTTTGATACACTAAAGTGAAAATTAAGTCTGTAAGGTGACTTCAGTACACTGCAAATCAGCTTATGTTGGCCTTATGACACAACACATATAACACAAAGGATAACAAAGAAACAAAAAAGGGAAGATTTCCTGTAAGAAAATGTACCAGCCACTTGCATATTTTACCAGAATTAACTAGTGTTTCTTCTGTGACTTCTCCAAGTCACCAAAGTCTGAACTTTTGAAATACGGTCTACAACAGGACTCTACATGTTAATATGAAATGTGGGTCAGATAAGATCGGTTGTTTCGTCTGTGTAAATAGAGACATAGTGTTGACACGATAGCTCGTTCTTACCCTGGCTGGGACAACCCAAGAGAAGGCAAGACAGGACAGGGATGAGGATGAGAGGAAGCATGTGAGGGGAAAAATGAGATGTTTCTTATTATAGTGATAGACTTATCAGAGCTGATACTGTTTGACCTGTTGTAGCTGCCAAAATTGCCAATGTTTTGCTGTTCAGGAACTTAATATAACTCTTTTTTAAATTATACAACATAAATCATGTTAGCGTGAAAAGCTCTCTGAATCACCTCAAATTTATTCTACATATAAATGGATACAGTGCTGCAGTATAAATCATGATGTATTTTCAAAACTAGATCAGATGACTAACACACAAAAAATGCATGTTAATCTAATCCAGCTTGCATATGATATTTTTCCATTATCCATGTTTACAAAGTGTTTCCTCTAATATTTCCAGGCCTGGTGATGAGAGAGATATCAACTGTTAGTCTGTTTTGAAGAAATACAAAGATATTTGTTTAAAGAAGTCTCAGAGGAGCATCTGGTTAAAGTTTAATTAATTGCTTCACTCTTTGGTTTGACTGATTTTTAGGCCACTTGGGGGCAGAAGAACTGTACAACAAGCTGACAGACACCCATCCTTCAGTGTAATGCATGTTCACACAGATTAAATGAACTAACTCGTCTACATTGATTTCTTTAGTTGATGTTTTTTTGCTTTGTTTTTTTTTTAAATTAAAGCCTTGCAATCATCATTTACTTGCAGATATTTCCCAAGACTGGCTGGATGCTTCACTTCGATGTGTCATTTCAAATTCTTTGACAATGTGGCTGACGTTCTGACTTGTTTTTTCGGACGTGGTGGGCACAACTTGCATAAAAAGGTGCGAATTTTTCCATTGTAATCTGTCCTGAATTGTTCATAACACAAATGAACTGGCTGGGTTGTCTGAATCAAAGTCTGTTCCCCCATAAAATTTTGTGCTGTTGTTCAAATGCATATCGTCCCCCTCTGTGGTCAGGTAAAGGAAAAAGGTTTGGTTCAGATTAGGAAGGGGGAAACACATAGACGGGGAAACCATCTTTGACACAACACCGGCATGCCCGGTGCCATAAATCCTCTGTTGCCATTAGGGCTGGGTACCAGTACTCAATGCTCTGAAGGTGTCAATCAAAATAACCCAGTACCAAATAGTATTGAAACGTCTCCAGTCAAACAATAACTGCTTTTGATCCTTTTTACGCCAGGGGTCTGACTTCGCACACATCAAGCAAACTTTCTGTTGCTGCCATCTCTGTCTGCCCAGTTAGCGCAAGCTAACACAGCAACAGCGCTAACGTCCAACTACAAGCTGTTGATCAGTCCCATCAAAGTCACACTAATACCAAAATGTGTGATGTGTGATGCTAACGGTTAGCTCTGCTACTGCTTGTGTACAGCCAGGCAAACTCTCAGAACTGTTTCTTGCATGGAGCTCACACTCCCACAGCAGTAGCTGCAACCCATGCAGTCTGTTGTGTGGTGAAGTCAAGCGCGGTGTGGCAGTTCAGCGTGCTGAGATGCCAGCACAATGTCCAAATTATGGCTATACTACAGGACAATCAATTCACAATTTGGGTATCAAATAAGGTACTCTATTGGTACCGGTATCACTTTGCGGTATGGTATGCTAATTTCTTTAAATGACTCTCAGCCCTGACTGCCGTAAAACACAGCGTGTGATTGTCGTTTACAGTCAGAAGAGCAAACGTTCATTAGTTGCAAACTTCTATTGCGTTAATGCACAACACTGCCAACCTTGACATTTTATCACCTTTCGATTTGGTCTTCACCAACTTTCTAGAAAGAGTCCGGTCTTACTCCAAAGCCGCTGAAATCCAGTGTTTGGGCAGTGAATTGCGGCATCAGAAACTAACAACAAAGTCCTTTAATATCGGCATGATACGTGGCCAGTTGCCGTTATAGTTTAACAGCGCCGATGGGGTCAGGGGGATATGCAGTGGGACAAGGATGAAAGTTGAGGAGGTGAAAGTCCGATTGGGGCAGGCAGGAGGGGTGGTGGATGGGTCCAACAAACACCGACTTTCACCCGAGAGACTGGTGTTAAGATTCTGAAGCCAAACCCTGTTCTTTTTTCCTAAACTTAACCATGTGTTTTTGTTGCCTAAACCAGACTTCATGTTTTAGTTGCTGAAGGACAAAAAACGTCAATTTGCGGTGTTGTACCGACGTAGTGCATTTATTTTGAAAGCAACTGAATGTAAGAGACTGTATGTTGGCACGGTGTCCCAGAATGTCAACAGCCAACTCACCCAGGGTACCTTGCACGTCGTATGTGGACGTGGAAAGTCCATGACCAAACGTCAATATGTGACGAGGTCGAAGTGAGAATGTGGTGCTAGAAACATATCTGACTCTTAAACTTACTCTGCCTGTGTGCTGTTTTGTGCTGGGTAGGCAGTGTACAGTGGGTTAGTCACAGCTTGTTTGCTGAAAACAGGTGAAAGCTGCTTCAAGAGACAGACTTGTTTGAGGTGAGAGAAAATCCTAAAAGAAATGTGCTGTAAAAGCAAAACAACCAACAGAATGAGCCAAAAAACAAAACTCTGTAAAGCAGTACAGTTGGGACCCATTTCACATCGGACATCTGATTTATTGTTAATATGACAAATACTGATTAATCGAACTTTAATGCAGGAAAGCAATACAGCTGTGGCATACAAGATGCTTTTATTTAAAATATATTAATTATACAGTATTTTATAGACTTTCTGTCGAACTCTTCTTTATTAATTTAAAAGACTCGTGATCAAATACTCACAGAAAACACTTTACCAGTCATAAAGTACCTTCTCAGAGCTTGTGGCAGTCAGCATGGGCAACAAGCCAATCCATCGCATGGGCACACAGGCAGGAAATATCAAACCTTCAAGAGAGACTGAGGGAAAGATAAAAAGCAAGAGTAGGAGAAAGAATCAGATCAGAACGTGAAATAAGCCAATGTCTAAGAGACAGTGTGCGTGTGGCAGGAAATATAAGATGAGTCCAAACCATTGCCCTGAAATGCTTCTTGGCATTTCCTTTCATATCTATTCTGATACATCTAAGAGACATTTCTTCCAGAGCACCTTCCTCTAAGTGCGGATAAAGTAAACCACTGAGTGTGTGTATACTGTTGCCATCATCACTGGTGCTGTGAGATATGTCAGTGGATTACTGCCGAAACCTGACGAATAAAAAAAAGTGTGTGCAGGAAATCACAGAGGTAGAAAGAGATAGTTTGTAGATGCTTGAAATGAAGAAAAGATAATTTCTTGTGTGCATCTTATCTGAACAGAGACAGGCTACGGACAGCTCTGTGTGCGTGTTACACAGTACATAATGCAAGATACACAGTTGAGCTTGCGTGGTTCTCCTTTTAACATGGACTAATCTGTCTTTTACACGAGTTCCCACACACACAGTTTGCTCAATACAGAGTGTAATATTGTGAGGGTTATGTCAAACATTTTCCATCCTACAAAGCACCTAACTACGATACGCAGGAATACATTGGAATGCAAACAAAACCCATGTTCTGACCCAGCACATCACGCTCTGATATCTTCTCCCACGCGTGAGATTTTTAAACTCAAGTCCTGCAAGATTGAAGAGAAGAGATGCACAACCTTTAAAGTCACATCTGCTCCACCGAATGAAAATCTGCTTAAAGATTGTAGGCCAACCCCTTGAGAAACTCTATGAGTCAGCTTACCGTAACAACATATTAAGGGCTGCCAACAACACTGTCTCTAACCTCAATCATGTCCTCAAAAGTAAATACAAAATGCTAACATCAAATTGAAGAGACTGGGATTTCGTAAGGTTAAGCAATGCTAAAATTAAATGTAGAGCTTCATACCAGATCAAATGTACGTTGAAAGGTATTGAACAAATTGTCTTTGGTGATTATGTTTTGTCAAATGTGTTAAATATTTATCTGGGGGGGTGGAAATCCGTTTTAGGTCCTGGCCAATCGATGAGCCAGGTTTTCTTCTTCCTCATGCTTTTTTCCTTCCTGGTCAGTGGTCGTTTAGGGCAATACTGCCCCCAAATGAGCAGCTGTTGTAACTGCATGACATTGTCCAGCAATTTGGTCCGCTTTAAAAAGTGCAGTGTGAAAGTGAACCGAACCAAATAAAGGTGTGAAATTTTTCGGCATTCCCCGCCCAATCAAACCGAGTCCCCCGGACTATCCTGGTGTGAATGCGCCCTAAGAGGACTTAGCTACATGGTCCAAATTGGAAATGATGACCATATAGACAAGTCTGCTTTTATACCAAACTGGAGTAGTATACAACACAGCTCTATATAGGATAATTTAGCGTTACCAGCTGTTGCTGGCTGTTTATTTAGCTTATATAATGCTGCTGTGAGGCAAAAATATTTAAAATATGCTTACGGTGTGAGAAAATGATTTTAACCCATAGAAACTGTTTTTCATTAGTAAGGCTGGGCAACATGGTTGAAATGATCAAAATATAATCAAGGTTATTTCAGGACATCGAAGAATATCGCAATCTGGCAACTGCATGCAAAAAATCTAATATAAAATATTCATATGTGTAAAACAAAGACATCAAAATTTAATATGTTAACTCCACCAGAAAGCAACAGAAAAGTTAATATACTTCAGAAGACAAAGCTTCATTGCCATGTCGTTTTCCATTTGTGAAATATAAATGTAAAAAAAAGTTTATACAGAGGAAATAGGAAAATAGGAACACCCTACAATACAATACCATAAAAAAAACAACAGCCTATAAATATAATTAAGCAATAGCTCACAACAGGCTGTGCTATGTTGTAATATGGCCACAACATATCACTGCCTGACGTGACCTATTGCTTTTATAAAACAGCTACCAAGTATGACAATATGAAAGTTATAGACACATTTCAATTTAAATCATTTTTTACAAACAAATTCAGAACACATTCATAAAGAACTCTTACAGGCCTTCCTAGCTGCCTGCACAAAGTGCACAAGGCAGTGGCTATGCGATTTACCAGCTTCTTTTTTCTTTTTTTTTTAGATCATAGATATATTTCATCATTTGGCTACAGTATGTATTTATATAAATCTGTATATTGCCATTATTGTGCAACCACTGAAAAACTCTCCTGCTTGTGGGCTTGCTCTTTTTGTTAGGTAGATGTGCGTCACTTGCTGTGGGGAGGACGTTGCTCTACTTTCTTTTGGTTATGGTCACCAATAACTCATTTTTTCCATTTCATTGACCTCATTTTTAAATATCTCTGCATGTCGTCTTTCAGGTTGAGCAGATTTTACCCCGGAAACATGCCCTTCTTAATTCACTACCCTGTTTAGCTTAGGCCACCACAAAGGTCGAAGTTGACTTTAAAGGTTTCTCATCCATTGTTGAGAATTGGGCTAAATCATGTCCTTCCAAAAAATACCCCTTAAATTATAACTTATCAATACACTAATTTAGTTACTGGGCTCAAAAAATATTTTAAAAGTATTTATGTGAATGAAATAAATATGATTTATAAAATATTTTGATTGTTCTCATTTTCTTATCTTCTTAACTTGTCCTGAGCCAGAAAAGCACCTTGTCCCTGACAATTCACAACAATTAAATGTGTTAGAGGGCTTCAAAATCTAAAACTAACAGTACTGTATGTACTGATAACATCAGTGTAAAAATGTACTGCTATAATCATCTTTGTTTTAAAATATATTTTTGTGAAAATGTTAGCCCTTAACAGATGTGTCCCAGATTTTTTGTCAACTCCGTCTGATTTCTACAAAAACATAATTTAGGTCAGATCAGGTATAAAAGGGGATAGCTATACCCTAAGGACTCCAGTCTCACTTCCTGGTTTCCAAAAAGAAATGCTGCTCAAGTACTGGTAAGCTTTTTATTTTTTGATAAATTCACTAATCAATACCGCTATCAGGAGTGTCTAAACCATAACAGGTCAACTCAAAAAAAATTATGGTTTAAAAATGAGTTTTTTGTTTAGAATTAAGGAAACTCTTAGCAGCTTTAAAAAATAAAATAAAACACCCCTTTTAAATATTAAATCATTGGGATGGTGGCCCATTGCAAGTTATGACAGTCAAGACTTTGACCTTTTGAATAATCTTTCCCAGCTTAATTTAAAGAGGCAACAGATAGCATCTTTTCCTAAATATATCATTATGAAAATAATGTGGGTTGCACAGGGTAGTGGCCACAATAAAATCAGACTATCAGCGTTTACATAGGTTACTTAGTGGCTCTGCAATCTTTGCAATAAGCTTCTGCAACCGGGGACGAAATTTCGTGGAAAAAATCTGCTTTACGGCAGAAAACGCGTCATGTATTGCAAAACTGGTCGGTCAGCCAATCAGGGACTAGAGCCGGTCCTTATGAGGAGTTGGGCATGAGATAGTTGAGTCACGAGCTCAATGGTAGACGGACAAAGTTTGGAGACAAGTGAAAAATGGCCTAGCAAAAGAAAACGAGCTCCTCTGTCTGAGGAGGCAAAGAAGAGCAAAAAGGAGAGTGATAAAAGAAGAGGAAAAACAAGAGTAAACCTCAGTCAGGCGTTCAAGAGATGGAGGGAGCTCCGTGACCAAAGAGGCTTCAAAACTGATGTCCAGCTAGCTTTCTTTCTAATGGATCAGTAAGTAACACGGCTAAATGTTAGCTAGACGAGAGAGGACTGTACTGTACTGGCTGCTAGTTCATTCCTAGCTGGCCAGCATCGCAAATCGCCGCAACCAGGGACCAGGTAGTGAGTGTTGGTCGGCTCACATCCTCGTTGCCATTCTACGGCACCACTTGGACAGTGATACATTTGTTTTTTCTTCAGATAAATCTGATAATTGTTGCTCGGTCTCTTTACTCATTTATTTAGTATAGTGTCCACACACCTTCTCATTCTACATATACATAGAGGTATACTGGTGGCTTTACAGCCTACATTTTATTGATTATCTCTGATCCCCACAGTCAATTTGGTCGTTGCGACAGTGCGAGCAACACCGCTGACGCTAGGTGGCGCCAAGCTAAAAAAACCCGAATCGTATCTGTTGCCTATTTAAGAGTAAATATAAAAAAATAAGTAAGGTTTTGTCCAAATTCTCAAGAATGAGTGATCTACATTATAGAAGCTAGCTAGCTAGCTAACTAGTGCTGTATATCAAATCGCGTACTTCTATACTTACACTTAATATATTAGCACATAACTGCGTTCACACTGAGAAGTATGAAAAAATGCAGTGCACTATGAGTATCCGGATGGTGCACTCAAAACGGTCAAGAAGTGGAGTGTGGAACTATGGACACTTCTCACCCTCAATGGTCGCCATTTTGGCTACATAGCGGAAGGGGAGGGACCACTTTTCAAACTGGAAATGATGGCCGAGGACTGTGCGACCGTGGACGTTGCTGCATTGTACAAATATACATGTATGTTTTGCACTAAGCACCACTATACTGTTGTCGGGTATAAGCCAGCAGTATGTTTGTTGGGTTAATTTAGCAGTCTGTAATGCTTTGGTACCGCGAACGATAACACGAATGCTAATGCTAGTTTGCTAACTGGCTAACAGCTGCGGTCGTCATTTCCGGTAAGTGCACAACAGCCATGTTTGGTTTGAAACAACACTATCCTGTCAAAATTCACGCACTACACCAGTAAGTACATAGTGCACATAGTATACTACATGGAAGTGTATTAATGTAAGTAAGCGATTTGAGACACAGCATAACTAGTTAGCTAGCTAGTAACTAGCTTAGTTTGTTACCAATTTCTATGGTTAGAAGGCTACATGGAGGGATACAGTATTGTGTAAGGGAACTAAAATTAGGCGTCACTGCTGTTATATATGGTTATTATATCACAACTAACAACCAATCAGATTATTTGATCTGCCTTATCGGTTTTATAAGGAGAGATATGTATTAGAGGTCATGATTTTACTTTTGAGTACATTTTAAGGCCATAGTTTGTGGTGCTGCAGTATTAGACTGTATTATGTTGTAAGATGTTCCCACAACATATTAGACTTTTTTTTCACAAAGACACAAGGCTACAAGAACAAGCAACATTCAATGCTATTAAAATGTTTCTGTGAAGCAGATAAATCCACTAAAGAGCACACGTTATCAATTCTCAGATAATTCTCTGAATTGCACATGCTTCTATCCCACTTTGCTATTTGCGTTTGGGTTACTTATCTACACTATGCATCTGTTTCTTACTTCCTTTTGCTGTTGTCGCACTTCAGTTTCTATAAAATACAAACAGAAGTTTATCATTTGTTATCTTGATGCTTCAAAATGTACAAGTGTTGTTATCCATCTCTCTACCTTTAAAGGGGGTTTGAAGATGATACCTGTAGGCAAATAGTCGGAATCATTGTGTCATTTTAAACAAGAACAGTATGCAACCTTTCTGTGGCAGGAAGGCAATGTTGCAATAATTATTAAAAGAGGCACTGTTGTGGTCAGAGGTGCAATACACCAAGTGTCTAAATGTGCTTTCTGTGTTTAGACATGTGGCTTGTTGCAGAATCTCTGCGGCATTGCTCTTTTGTGCAATATAACACTTTGTCTGGGAGAGAGCGTGACAAAGTGGTAAAACTTTGTCATGCTCACAGAGTTCACTTTCAGCAGACAGAACAAACAGTTTGAAAGAAAATTTCTGTCTGTCAAGGTTTCTCTAAGACAACTACATGGTGCAATGTATAAATAAAGTTGAATCCCAGGACTGGAACTTACATTAACGATGTTTTAGTGTTCATTATCTTATAAAGATTGTTTGGCAAAAGGTGTAAAAGGGTATTTGAGTCAAACTAGAGAAACCCTCAACACCTCGGAGGGTTAAGAAATCACTTCAACGCTGTTTGCAAATCGGTAAGTACTTCTAGTTCTTCCCTAAAACCAGCTTCTACCATGTTTCAAAGATGTGATTGAGAAAGATGACTTCAACCATAGCTTCATGTCACTGCAATTTAGACATGATTGATGATACATACTTCAACTGAACTACTGAGTATAGTACTGACTGATATATTTCCCAGAAATATTTCCCAAGAGTGGAGAAAAAACTATGTTCAATTAAAAGTCACGTCCAGTCATATGAATTTGACTTAACTTAATCAATGTAATTTAATTTCTTCATTATGAATACACAAGCATCATTTCCTGCTGCACTTTTTTCTGGTTTAAAGGAAAACAGCCAAATGATTATTTTATATCAATTACTCAAACTGTGTTATGTTGAATTGCCTTCAGTGAACTAAGAATCTAAAAACGGGGAAGTCTTGAGGAATTGAAGTAATTGGGGCTGTTCTCAACAACAAAAACTATATAAAAACAAACACCTCACGCAACTCGTGAATTATAATCCAAGTCTCATTTATTACTACTCTCTCATTTAGTAAATAGTCAGTGCTTTCTAGAGGGGAAGTAAATGGAAAGTGAAGCTTTAGGCCCAGCCACATCAAACCAACATCTAAGAACTAGTAGTGAGAAAGGGCCAATGTTGCATCGCCTAACATCGCTTGGGTCTAAACCAAAAAGTTGCACCTGAGCACTCCGCAAAGACTAAAGCAAACGGCCAACTAGCATGTATGTTCTGTGCCTGCATGAGAGGAAATAACTTTCCATAAGAGCAGGTTGGTGGTCTGTATTTGTCATTAAAAACAGGAAACTAGAAGACCAACAGGAATGTTGAAAGAACAAAGGATATTTACTGTGAGCTGGCGAACAACAACACAAACCATCATGAACCTTTTCTGTTAAAGAGCTCAATGGCTTCAAACATAGTCTTACCTAATATAACAAGTTTATTTTGATCTCATGTCCTCTTGACTTTAGCTGTTTGTTTGCTTTCCTCACTAATGTTCCTCTTCTCATGGAGTGAGCTGAACTGCCAATCAGAGTGATCACTGACGGGCTCCGCCATCTCTGACGCCAATTCAACATAATTGGCCAAAAAAAAAAAGTCAACAAGGACCAACTAGTGCCAACAGTGCAGGACAAACCGCGAAAACTAGGGCTGCAGATGCTCACCGACAGCCCGACAGTAACCAGTGACCACTGGTCAGCTTGGTACAGTATGTCAGAGTCCTTTTCTAAAATCTCTTCAAAAGAACATGGGAGCGACTGGTCTACAACTGCTTCGATCAGTTAGTTTATCTGTGGTATTGTGTGACTCTGCTGAACCTGGACTAACCCTTTACAATACACGCGATCACCTATGACTTAAACTCATAAAGACTTCTCTGTTTTTGGATTCTTCGTTCAACGGAGGCATGCCAGAATTCAGTGTAACATTTAGTGATAAACAAATGGTCATTTAGGGGGTGAAGTAGACCTTTAACCTCATCCCCATTCATCATAATTTACACTTGGAAGGCACGTAATGAACCTTCTGTGATCAAAATGAATGTACATGCAGTACTAACTATATTCTATACAAGCTTTTTGTTTTTATAGTTCTTTGTCCTTCTGTCTATATAACATCAACATGATCTTGTACCAACAGAACTCTATTATTAACTCTATGTCATTTTCCTTAAAGAACCAGTTTTCTAAGTCCTGTTGTCACCATATCCAAAAATAAAGCAAGACATGTGCAGGCATGATGGTTTTGTTAGGACAGCCAGCTGAGGAATTTCACAAGCATTTCTCCTCCTGGAAAACACCTTGAATGGACAACTTTCCAGTTCTAACTGTGTGTGTGATACAGAAACTGAAAACAGCATGACGCCTTCTCTTATAAGTCACCTGCTTCAACGACATTTTGCTTTAAAATATATGAAGAAGGCGTTGAAACCAGTATCCTCTATGCTGTGAATCTGAGTCAGTTAAACCCATCTCTTTAAACCACACCTCCAGCCTACAACTACTTCTTCCTTTCTGAAGAATCAGAAGCAGCCTCACATAAAAAGGGCTAACACACTCACTGAGACAGGGTGTTTTCTCTCCTCTATATTCAGCGCTTTTTTTTTCCTTTTCAGTTCATGCTGTCTCCTCAGCATGTTTTGGCACAGCCAGCCAGGTCATGATAGAGCTCCAGAATCACTGTAAGGCTCTCAGAAGGGGACTGTTGAATTTGACGGATCAGAGTGAGAAGGGGAATCGGTGCCTGAGGAGAGAAGATTCCGAGTCAGAGGCAGCTACAACCACCTCCAAAACGAAGGATTTAACTTTGTGATGCCTGCCTGGAAACACTTTTAACCCTTATCCTTCCTACTGCTTTTGTATTACATTAAATAGGACTACTTTGACTACTGTAAAAGTAGTGCTACTTTCAAGACGGTTATGTTCAGCCAGCGAAACATGTCTACAAATTCAACGATTGACCACTGCAAAGCACCCAATAATGTCACATACCAAATCCTCTCCTGGGTGATGGCTGGAGAGTTCGTGCTGGGTCTGCCGCTCAACCTGTCGGTCCTCTACATCTTCATCTTCAGGTATGAGAAAACACAATCTCTCTATCACTGCCCTTTGCCCTATTTTCTGAAAGTGCTCAAAAGCAATACGTAGATTAGAGTGGTCGGTGAGAAAGCATTCAGAGATGGAAACTTTCAACTTTCAGCCAAAAAGTTGAACGTGATAATTAATGTATGCACGACTCATCGGCTGAGAATTTCCACATGCCTCACTGGGTGATTTAAACCTTGATAACAGAAGAGGGTCAATAAGGTCACTTGGCAGCAGCCTTAATAAGTCAGGATGATGGTGGTGGTGAGCATTTCACCCGCTGTGATCAGTTTAAGTTGTGTCTTAATTCAGTGAATGACGTCATACATTTTTAGTACCACTGTAGTTTCATGACTGCTAGGAAGAAATCCTAAAAGATGCATGCTCACACCAGTGAGTCGAAGGGGAGGCAGTGAGAACATCCTGTTTGGATTCTCATGTGTTGGCAAAATCTGTTTATTAACAGGGAATTTCACTGATGGAAAACACTGACCTTATCTACAAACTTACACACATTCCCAAAGTGGGTCTTTTAGGTTGTATAGGGTTCATGCACCTAATTTCAAATTGCTGTAATAAGACAAAAACTATCTGAAATGCTGTGGTGATTTCAAAATCCAAATTCAGGATGCTACTTTAAAATGAAAAACATGTGTAGTGATGTTAGTTCTTTTTATAGTTACATCACTTGTGAACCAAATCATATTAACCCCTGGTGAATTCTTCTTTTTCACTGAGTGTTTTTTAAACAAGAGGAGCTGTGTGTGTGCTAATCTTGGCCCAGTTGTTCAGAAGTAATCTGATCGGATTTTGGATTGGATCAAATCTTGAAAATGTGCTGTTTAAAAGAAGATATTGATTCTGAAATTGGACTAGTTCACTCGGTCTTGGTTTTGATCTGGATCAAACCGTCAGTATGTGTTGCTCAAAACGTTATGTAGGATTGGGACACCTTAATCTAAAAAGCCAGGATCATCCTGATTCCGGCAGAAGGGTGGATTCATGGTGCATTCAAGGAACAAAATGTAATAAAATGTTTAAGTTTGTCAAATATATATACATTTATTTATATATTTGAACTGGATTGCTACCTAGAGTATTATGCCTTTCAGTAAAGTAAATTTTGACCCCATGAAATAATCTCCCAAATAGCTGTAAATATCTAACAAAAATTACTTAACTTAAACTTTCATGCGTCACTATATTAGAGCCCGACCTATACTGTATTTTTGAGGCGGATGCCAATACTGATATTAGGGAGTAAAAAAGTCCGATACTGATATATCAGCCAATATTACATATACATTATATATAAATACAAAAACACACATATTTTACAGTTTAGCAATAAACTTTACTATTATAAATGACATCAGTGTACTGAAACAGTAGACCTCAATGGTGGTTTAATAATTATAAACTATCCCAAGTGTCTTTTTGCTGCATTATGTTCCGTAAAGAAAAAAAAACAATTAAAAAAAAAAAAGCACCGATACTGATATATCTGTGACGGGCTAGTATTGGCTGATTTTATCATCAGGCTCTATACTTTATTTTAACTACAATGACAATGTTTAATGTAGTGTCTAAACATTGCATCCCCATGCTGTTTTCTGTCTCTTTAAATAAAAGCACATCAATGTGGCCCCATTCAACCTGTTGTTCTTTACATAGCTAGTAGCCTACACTGTGATATGTAGTCCTATTTAGATTACTGATATATTGGGATTTGTTAATCTTGAACAGTTTGGATCCAGATCAGGGTGAGCCAGATCAGTGTTGCTTTGAAAACCCGCACAAAAGTGAGATGGATTATCTGATCCTAGATAGTAAAACATGGCATGTCCAAATCTGGATCACTGTTACTTACTTACTTACTTATACAGATTAAAGGTTTTGAACAACTAGGCCAGATAAACGGATAGACGTATGGCATGTGGAACATTCTGTGCTGTAGATAAAGAGTATCTCTGACAGTGCTGAAAAGGCAGAGAGTTTTCTCTTTGGAACCATTGTCTGTTTCCATCACTGAAATATACGATGTACAAAGAAAAGCAGTGGCATTTATGAAATACTAAGAAATAAAAGATAAACGATTAGGCATGGTGAGTCAGTCTGATAAGTGAATAGTTACACACACAGAGGCGTGCTGAGATTCTGATCGGCGTCACAGGCTTTCCACTCTGTTATGATTACTCTTGCTGCAGAGTAAACTTTGCAACTGTGAAGCAAATAACTGTTCTGTCATTTACTTCCTCTTTAGGTTCAAATTCTGGAAGAACAAAAGTGTCTTCCTGTTCAATATTGTGGTTGCAGACTTCTTGCTGGTGGCGTGTCTTCCTGCCAAGGTCTACCATTACTATCATGGCCAGAGACGCAGCCCGAATAAAGTGCTGTGCAAGACAATGCTGTTTATGCTGTTTCTCAACCGAGGGGCCAGCATCGCCTTCCTCATCACCCTCTCCCTCGACCGCTACTTCAACGTGGTACATCTTGGGAGGAAGAATTTTGTCAAGGTGCTGAAGAAAAGTCCTCAGATCTCCATCATCATATGGCTCCTCTTGCTGCCCCTGACCATCCCCACTATGGTTAACACCTTTGAGTGTTGCAACAGCCACGGCCGCAAAGTCGAGACTTTTTCTCATGATGTGACAGACACCTTCAGAGAGGTATTGTTATGGTTACTTTTGCTCTGATTCAGATATTGCAGTAGTGATAGCTGTAAATATTTTGGTGACTGTGACATGGAAACCAAAGAGGCTTTAATCATCACAATGGGGTCATAAATAATAGGCCAATTTAAACCAACCCTGCCGAAGCTAACCGCTTTCAACACTTACTAAGACCTAGAGTTATTTACCCTTCCTCATACCTGCACGCAGACTTCCCATAAAGCTGACAGCCATTACAGTTTAATAGCTTTAATGGTTAATCTAATTCCCCTAGTTCCCTGACTAACAGCTTGCCACAGGCAGCATAAACAAACCTGTCTGGGCATCACAGCATCTTAAACTCTTAAAATGTTATATTTTGTGTGACGAGTCCATTAACTGGCATGTCGATCAACAGAAAAATGATCTACAACTATTTTAATTAATCATCTAATTCAAATTTAAAGCAAAAATCCACTCTCAGATGTGATTATTTGTTGGTTTTCTTTACTGTACAGTATCTTTGTGTTTTGGGCTGTTGCTTAGACAAAACAAGACAAGTGAAGACTTGAAGATAAGAGTTTGAGATGACTAGGACTGCTGAGGAGTAAAACTGAGATATGAGTCAGAAAGCTCAGCACCTAACAAATAATCTTTGATTAAGGGGTATGGATAACTAACTCTGTCAACTGTCTGTATGAGGTATCACACTCATAGTCGCTTTTCTTTTCTTTTCAAGGTGGTCTATTTCACCCAGATCATCATCCCCTTCATTATCCTCATCTACTGCACGGTGCGCATTGTCCACCGGCTGAGGAGGAAGACAGTCGGGGAAAAGACAAAACTGAGGAGAGCTGTGTGCGTGGTCATGTCTGTTGTCGTTGTCTTCTCCATCTGTTTCCTGCCCAGCACCATAGCCAGAGCAGTGCTGCTGGGTGTCAGGCTGAAGGAAATGCAGACCACAGAGGACGTCGTGGTGCAGGTCTACGACAGCCTCATGGTTTTGTCTTATATTGACTGCCTGCTGGACCCGCTGGTCTACTGCTTCTGCCACTCAGGGTTTAAAGATGCTTACGTATCCGTCTTCTGTCCCTCGTGTCTTCAGAAGAAACTGAAAAATACTGACTTTGGTTTAGGAACGACGACGACGACGCTTTCGCATTCTGGAGGCAGAAAAATTTCGATGCCGATATTAGAGACATGATTGGCTCACCCACTTTCAGCTAACCTGAAAGATTAGACTTTGCTCTGAAAGTGTTGACTGGAGTCCGCCCATTGCCCCGCCTCCACCACAGAGTAACTCATCTGTGGGTTTAACTATCATCTGATCAAAAAAGCACTGATATAAATGCAACTTGTGCTCGTGCTGGAGCTGTGTTTGGTTTTTTTGGGCGCAGATGTTCCACTCTGTATGTATGCATGCTTCTTTATGTGTCATCTGCTGAAATATTTCGCATTGTAATTCCCTTAAGTTTTTAATATCCTTCTGTTAGAGTTAGAGAGACTGTCTTTCAAACATTTCAAGAACAAGTCATTGCGAGTTAAAGTTTAATGCTTTCGATTGTTCACTGCACATAAATAACAGAAGATAGGCGCAACAAAACAAAGTAGTCAGAGAACAAGTCAGGGAGGTGCCAGTTAACACTGAATAGATGTATATACAGTCCTGTGGAAATGGTTGGTCGGGGCTTTCAGTACATTAACAGGGACTAGAAGTAGGAATCTCCACGCACCTCGCAATTCTGTTCCAAGGATTCAATTTATTTTCCCTGTGTGTCTACTTGCTACTGTTAAAACATAGTGTATTTGTAATGCTCCATTATTACATTTAAACAGATGAATTTACTTACAATATCTTTTATCAATACAAGATAATGCAGCTTGTATTAAGCTGTAGTAATACTGCTTTTAAGCCAGACTGTGCCGGACGTATTGTATCCATCTGCGGTTGCTCAAGCTCAGTCCTTCTGACCAAACCTAAAGAACTAGCCTAGCTGTGAACGCAAACACAACGCACTTGTTTTATGTCTATTACTATTCACCGGCCATTTGGTTTAGTCAGAAGGATGGCACAGCCAGGCCTTGCAAAATTGTTACAGGTGATCATAATGCCAAGAGTTGGGTTTTAAATTTCCGGTTATTGACTTTCCTGCACTGAGACTTGCAATAAGGACACAAAATGAGTAGCATCCACTTGTAAAATGCTAGTAAAATATGCCAGTGGTTGCTAGATTTGCTTCACTCACCAGCTAAAAATTTGCACCCTGATTGCGATGCATCTACATCTGCGCCTCCAGCCATTTAAAAGAGGGTAAGGCGGCAGAGGGAAAGCTGTCTCCAACAAGGAGGTAGAGATATGAAGCAATTGCTGCACAAGTGCACGTTCGCAGATTCGTCTCTGCTGTGCTGAGTTCACTGTGTTGAGCTTCTGGTAGTTGCCGCCTGGATTAGGCCGATCAGATAGAGGGCATCACAGAGGCAGAAAGGAGACAAGATGGAGGAGATGATAATGTTGGTGTCTGAATACCCGGAGTTACGGTGCTAGAAACTTGTAAGGATAACCAGAAGAAAAACTGGGCCTGGGTTAGCATTTGCACCAAACGTCAGGTGACTGGTAAATTGTCCAAATATGTAGAAATTTTCTTGACATGTAAAATATTGAAATACTGTCTGACTGGTCCACTCATACAGTATGGCTTCATATTATGCGTCTGCTGCCTGATTTAATGTAAAATGCTGCATGCTTTAAATACTACAACTTAAATATATATATTTTTATATCATTTTTTTACTTTAATGTATTAAGGCATTTTAAATTATTAGGATTTCATTTAAACCAGGTGTTCAGATGATACAGCATTTCCTTTGTGATTAAATTTTACTGTGTATGATGGCTGCTGCAAGAACTGCAAAGTAGTACAGTACAGTATAGACTGTACAGTGTTTGCAGAGCTCTCATTCATCACTCAGGAAACGCTATATCTCTAAGTTTATCACCAGTACCTCAAACCAGTTGTACCTGTCCTCACTGTGAGACATATTGTGAACTTCAACCTGTTTTCTACCATTAATCAAAGATGTATATAAACATTTCAATACCTCACAGTTGCTCCTTGCAGTTTTTGGAAGGCATTTTGTTTTAGGGTTGTATTCATACTTCCCACCTACAAATGTTATGTAACTAATTATTCATGTTGCTGCCTCTTATGACGAGAGTAAACTGGCGTGTGTACATTCTGGTGTTTAAAGGAGGTTAAAAAATGATGTCCAACAGTGTGGACTGCAGAAACCTGGGAGGAAACTGTCCTCATTCACACTGTAAACAATTCTGCAACATTGATTATCAAAATTGAATCATTTGTATAAGACTGAACTACTAACTGCAGGTCTCTGTATATTGTTGCTGTAAATAAACAGAGCACAGATGATACGGTTACCACAAGTGCACCGTGGTAGTTTTACAGAGTCTGAAAGAGAGGGGTGTTGTACTTTCCCAGCAAAACATGACCGAAAGATGGAGACATCTGATAGCTACAAGATGTGCAATGCACAAACATGCAAAGCTCTTTTTGTAAAACCACATTCCTCTTTTTCTAATGGCGTAACGTTACGCCAAACAAGCACAAAAAGCGACACATATCCTAATCCCCTATCCAAATCCCTTTTGTACCCTCCTACATCAGTTGCAAATTCCAAAAAAATCCAGTCACACTTTAACCCTGAAGTAATCTGCAATAGGTCAATTATACCTCCATTTCTGTGTGTCTTGTGTCTGAGACTCAGTGTATTAGCCCCTCTTTTTAACCCTTTTTTTCTATTATGTCTGAAGCATTTCGAGATGTGTGTTCTTTGCTGTGGGCAGGCTGTGTAGATGTTGCAACAGGAGAGCTGGTGGTGGCTGTCAAGTTGAGGCTCGCAGCCTCAGAGCAGGAACATTACAGCAGCAAAAACAACAACAGAGAGCATAAGTACGAAAACAAAGATAAACAAACCCTGAATCCAGAAAAACACTGAACATCAGTGTTATTGCTGCCACCTTCTTTGCAGATTGGCTCCACGCCCTGTCTGCTTTTTAAAAGCCTGTAATGGCTTAATGTCTCAGAGTGAATGCAGTATTAAGGAATTTAGCTCATAAAGACAAATGACGTGTTGAGTTGGAAACCTGATGAATTTAGGGCAAGGAGAGAAAGGGTAACAACAGACTTCATGTTGTTGTTTTAATTAGACAGTTCCATCTTCATTATGGGCACTGGCCAAACTAAAAGATCACAATACACATCAAACACACTCCTCCCAAATATGGTTCCTGTGGTTTTAGGTAGTTTTTTTTACACGCTGTGTGTGTTCAAGTGTTTATTTTTCTGATAAGTTTGGTTATAACTAGTCATTTGATGCTGTAAAAAGTGGGTTTGATGTCATGATTGCAGGAAGAAGGGGAGATGCGTTGTCTATTTTATGCACAGTCATTGCTTCCTACACAGTATTTAGTGCCAATGTACATGCCTTAACTAAGAAAAGGCTCAAATGCAAAGACCATTCTCGAGATTTAACAAATCAATATTGGATCATTCAAACAAAAAACGCAATTTATCAGAAAATCGACTTCTTAATCCAGCCTTAAACGGGAGGGTGTCCTTTCCCAACACTGACCTGTTCCTAGTAGTGCCAGCAGGCTACTGTGTTCCTGTAGCACCTTGCGGATCTGCTCAATTTGCCGCTGAACCACTTCACATGGATGATCTGGTGCCTGCCAACACATAAACATTAACAGCTAGACCAGTAGAAGAAAACAGAACATGTTCCAATAACTGTGGGAGGCAGATACTTCAGGAGAAGCAATAATCTGATGTTCTACTGCTATCTAGTGGCAAGACAAGAGCTAGTACAAGTGGGCATGCCTGATTACTTGAACAGTATTGAGTAAAATATATTCCCAACAAATATCATTTATCAAAAGGAAAATGCTCAATCGGATTGGGATCTGGGGAATTTGGGGGTCAGTTTGACACCTTGAGCTCTTTGTCATGTTCCTCGGGCCATTCCTGAGCCGTTTTTTGTGGTGTAGCATGATGCATTGTCCTGCTGGGAGGGCACTGCAATCAGGGAGTGCCCTTGCCATGATGAGGTGGAGGGTGTGGTCTTAAACGGTGTTTGGACTTGTGGTGCATGTCAAGTGGCATCCAAAGGAATGCCAGGACCCAGGGTCTCCCAGCAGATCATTGCATTGTAATGAGATAATCAATGTTATTCAATTCACCTGTCACTGGTTTTAATGTTGTGACTGATCGGTGTGTAAATATATGTTCAGTGATGGACTCCTGTGGATGTACAAATGATGAACATGCACAAAAAGAAAGCAAAGGCCAGTCTACACAGATCGACCAGAATCTGCACACAAGAACCTGCTGTGATAATATGCCTGTGAATTCATGCATGCTGACACCAAAATAAACTTGAGAACTGAGAATTTGAGTGTCATTTTTATTCACAGTCCTATACTTAGCTGCAGCCTGAATGAAAACAGGTTCGTTTGGGCTGTATTACGTTCTTGTTCACCAAGGCTTTTGTTCAGAAATAGCTGTCAGCTTCTTCTGCAACTCATTTCTACTCTTTCCCCTTAGAAACTGACACATCTATTTCAAACTTAACTGTAAATATAGAGAGAAATAAGAAATAACTACAACCAAAAAAAGAGGAGTAATCAATGAGCTTTTTCACAATACAGGAAAGCAATACTTACTTGTTGAGTAGTCTGATTCGCGGTGTGAAAGGCATCCCAGTTGGCAGCAGTTGGCTGGTAGGGTCCACTTGGGATAGCATCCTCAGGGCTCAGGTGAGAGGAAAGGTCAGGGTGAGTGTTGCCCACCACTGGTTCACCCTGACAGCCTAGAGAGGGCAGTCTGTTGTCTTGGTGCTCCACCCCACTGATTCCAGAAGTGGGTGAGATAGGTGCAGGAGACTGAACTGACTGAAATGAGTCTTTGCATGTGCTCTGGTGTGTTCTTTTCATGGGTAATTCAGCAGACATCGTTGCAAAACACTCAGTTGGTTTGATTTCGCTTTATACCCTGCTTGTCTTCATCTGAGCGTCGTCATCTGCAAAATGTATCACGAGTGGATTATAAAAAGCACAAAAATGCCACAGTGCAATGAGAATGAACTAAAACGGGTTTACTTTACTGAAAAGAATGACTTTACCCTGCTCTGAAATAATATCTGTTTGCATATGAGACTCACTTTAAAAAGTGGGGCAAAGCATTGGGACCTGAGAATACATACTGTAAAACTTAAATTAAAAGCCTAGTCCCAATTATAGGCGGTCCCTTTTACTGGCCCGGTGTGGCTCAAATTATCTGTTCATTCCTCAATTACCCTGTAAGTTATTCATATTCCTTTAGTCCGTTAAGGGTCCTCAGATCAAAACAATCAAAAGGGTTTTTCATAAAAATGACTCTCTCTCATGCGCTGTCTGTCAGAGCTAGATCAAATGAATGATTATCTGAAGCCTAATTTTTATACAAGTCATATTCATACTGGTTTGAATAAACAATTTGATTGTGTTTCCTGATCTTTGCTGAGCAACAGCTTTGTGTGAAAGGAATTTAAGGCCTGTCCCAAATATAGGCCCTGTTGATTTCAGAGATTTAAGCAAATAAAGTTTTACGGTGGGCTGAAAGTCAAAAGTCCCTCTCTGTTAACTAAATGTGTCTGACATTTATGTGCATTTTAAAATCAAGCATAAATAAGTAGTCTTACCTCCTCCCCTTGCTAGCCTTGTCTTTAACTCACTGATCTTTCTCATAGGTTTATTTCACCAATATAGTCTAAAGTTATAGAACCACAGTGCCAGTGGCCAAGACTGTGGGATATGTGGTTAAATGCGAAAAAAATAAATCATAATTTTATTTTTGTTAAAATGAGGTTAATGTTAGTTGTGTTGGTAAGTTAGATACCAAATTGATTTCTTAACGTTACTTGAGGTCGTGTCTGTGTGGCCAGATAAGATACTCTATAAGTGACAGACCTCCCGTTTTTTCAAAAACTGGCATTTAGTTTATCAATCTTCCAGAGAGAAATGCTTTATGAATGAATATATTAGTTTTAATCATCAATTAAAAAGTCTCAAATGTCTAAAAATGATGACTTACTTGTTCAAACACTGCCCTGTCACTGTAGTTTCTACCAACACCAAACTACACCCAAAAATCTATAAATTTACCGTAAACTAGCTTAAAATTAATATAACTTAATTAATTAACCCTACAACTTTCAACTGACACCTTTTTAAATAAATAACCTAATAATTTCTCCACTCGGATAAGTTAGAATATCAACAAAAAGTGAAAGACGACATTTTTGTAAAATGGCGTACATTTTATTAGCCGTTAAATTAAGCTAACGTCAGCTAACGTTACCTGCCGTCCTGGGTCAAGCTGAGGAGAGGTAACCGTTGACGAAACTTTGGCGTTGCTACAGTTACTGAGCATCATCATCATCATCGTCATCTCTTCCGTCACACCACGCGCCTCGCGTAACAATTAAATTTAATTAACGCTAAATTTAGACAATTCTCCCTAAAAACACTGACTTCATTTATAGTAATGTTCATTTCTCGGGGTGGAATAAGAGCACAAACATTCACCTTTGTGTCACAGCAGGTGTACAGGCGGCGATAAAACTAACTTCCGGTAAGACCTTTCAAAATAAATCGCTAGTAACGAGTTTTAATAATCGGTATTAATACATTATGCAGTGGTGGAAAAGTAAAAAATACTCTATTGCAAGTAAAAGTCCTGCATTCTAGATGGGGGAAACCAGGAATGAAGCTAGTTGTGTAGTGCCTTTTAGATAATGAATACTGACCAATTTACCTCTGTGAGAAACATAGACATCTCTGATTTTTTTATGCTTCTTTTGTGCTCAAAAATAATTTTTCTGTGTTTCAGAATTTAAATATGTGAGCAATAGGGTACCTTGCAAAATACACAGAGATATTTGTTTGATTGCACTTTGTTAAAATTAGGTCTACGTGATGGTATGACTAGACAAACCGAAGTCTGTTAGTAGTACTTTAGCAGTACATCATGTTTATTACACCTGGACTGTTTCTTTGTATTAATTCTTACTTGTCTGGCTCCTCACATCCTGCTCTGGTTTATGTTATCTCATTGAGCTTGAGCCATGTGTGCATCCTTCAAATACACCACATGATGGCAGCATAGTCATGTGGTGTTGTAACCAGGGACGGATTCAGGGACAGGCCCAGTGTTAAATGGGATAAATTGAACAAGTGATGGTGTTGAAAGACAATAATGCGTTGGCTGTGTATTCTGTTTGTAGAGTATGATATTTAGAGCACATTCTTAATGCTTCATTTCCTCAAATAATCACATATTTCCTGTGAAGTTCTGTTCATCAGTCACACATTCTGATCACATTTTAGTCCAGTTGGATTGATGATCACAGTCAGAGTCACTACTTGGCCAGAGATGTGCAAAAAAACGGTGCTGGATTCTTCTGGTTCTTAAGGACATGCAGTAGTAATCTTTCCACCTGCCTGGATGCAAATCGTAAAACCTTAAGTGTGGGAGGGGTCACACTGACGTATATTGAGCCAAAATTGTCCTTTTTATTAAAAATGGGATCCAGTCCAGCTGGTGTCATCCTCATATGATATGACAGTACACTGCAAAGTGAAATTTCTTTGAGCACACATCTATTATAGAATGTAGACAGTTTATTGAAAGAAAAATTTAGAAATATTTAATATTTGTACAGAATCTGAGCATTTATCAGCAGCATTCTAAAAATAGTGGTCAGGTTTGGTTTTGAAAAGCCAGTCAGGTCCTGGTCCTGCAGTCTGCATCATGGAGGCGGTCCAGCGCAGCAGAGATCCAAGGTGGAGCTCTGCCATTTCGAAAAGAGACCGATCTTGCCTTTTTTTTTTTGACTCTGTGATGGTGATGCCAAGCTTTGGAGGGCCTGGCACCAAACACACTCTCCTCCTGCTGGTGTGTGTGTGTGCGTGTGTGTGTGTTTGTGTGCTGTACCATCAAAACACACATATACTGTACAAAACACACATGCCTGCAAATTAACAGCGATGACAGATGAGTCACGGACTGGGACATTACTTCAGGCAAAGATCAGAAGAAGGAGGTCATCCAAATACAACACACACACACAAACCATAAAAGCGCAAACACAAATATATGAACATGTTTTTCATTAAAAAAAAAGAAGAAAAAAAAACAGTTGCTCACATTGTCCGCTGCAAATTCAGTTCTCTGTGCATTGACTAAATCCCTAAAAGCTCCTCTCTGTTAATCAAAATTAGATAATTTGTGTTTTTCAATGCCTTAAAATGGCTCAGATGTAACTCTACACCTTTGCCTTATTTAGTATGCGCAGAACTACGAATATGCAAATTACTCAATGGGATTGGTTCCTGAGGTTTGTTACGTAGCAAACCCTGGCTGTCTGAATTTGTGTTTTCAAGACTGTCATTGGTGCACTGCAGTTCTGAGGCAAAAACTTTTCTGGGTTTTCTGTTGCCTGTGACCGGTATTTTCCCAAGACTCTGCCTGAAAGATGGAGTGTCACTTATGGAGCAACATTTCATCCACCACATATCCAGCCACAAGCTTCATTAGTCCTTTGTAGCTGCAGCTGTCCACGATTAAAATCCAATTGTGGTTGTTTAGCCAGTGCAGGGCTGCAGCCAACCTCCGCGGCCATGTAGGGCTCACCTTTGGTATAGTGTATTTCCTGGAGCTTCACGTTGTTGAGTTGTTGGTCGTAGTAGCCGAGGTGTTTCAGACCGGAGGTTTGAGGATGTGATTTTTTGCAGTGAAGAGTTTTAGTCTGACTACCTGCAGCAACAGTGTTTTTGTCATCTTTCCTCCCAACAAAATAAAAATAATGGGAATATTTCCAGCCGCTAACGTAAGCATTCCCAACTAGCCTGCTGCTTTATGATGTGCATGTGCAGTGCGACGATTACTTAAATGAGTTCGCTGATGTGACTGTTGTATTTCAAGTTAGTAGTGATGTGATAACAAAAGTAACGTTGTAACAAGTTGTTTGGTTTTGGAGTAATTGTGATATAATTGAAATTTCATTTGTAATTAGCTACAATATTTGTTAATGGCAAAAGTAATATTATTACTGTAACGCATTATTAGTGATGCGTTACTGGTAACTGTAACATATTACTAGTAATGCATTATAGCCCAACACTGGTTGACACACGGCCCACATTTCTAGTGGGTCCATCTTCAACAAGGTCGAAAACTTCATTTTTACTAGAGGAGGTCTTTTAAGGTCCCAGGCAGCAAAGAGTGTTTATTTTGATCTGCTTTAACAAACCCATGAGATAAGGCAGACTTCGTAATGATAGAATCCAGAATTTCTTAAATTCAGCTATTCACATGTCCTTTAAAAAGCTTGTTGCTGCCATTTTCTCCGTCTCTCATTGTGTGAGAGTGGGTGAAAATGCCATCCAAGGTCTTACACAATGTAGTAAAGCCCTCCAATGTAATGTCCATATTTCCAGTATTTCCACCTTGGAACCACAGCATACCAATGACAGTCTCAACAACACGGATTTAGACTTCCAGGGTTTCTTACATCAAATATCTAAGGAACCAATCCCATAACACTTCGGCAAAACAAAGGGTATCATAGGAGAAGCAATATCATGTCAGAGCTGCTGATTGGGAATGAGGTTTATTTAACCCTATGATAACGTACGACAATGTAGTCAAGCTGAGAGCTAATGTTATTACCGTTTACAAGCAGAGGTTTGTGTGTTTGATGAGAGGAGTTGAAGGTGAGCAGGTACACTGAAGCGGCAGGCGAGCAACTGGGGGCGGGATCGATTTGCATATTCATATTTCCATGCATTTTAAATGAGCCACAGGTGTAGAGTTACATCCAGTCATTTAAGGCATGAAGGGATGTTTGTCACAGAAAAAACTAACATGTAATTTTGATGAGATGGATTTTTAGGGATTTAATCAATACCTGCAGAGGACCTTTAAATGATCCGTGAGTCGATGGAATATTATTGAGGTTCATTTACTGTACTATTTTTTAGTCTGAATGAATTCGGGCATTAGAGAAGACACTGAAGACTCCTGATTTCAGAAGCTTTTATTCATCCACAAACTTCTAAAAAATAAACTGCATGAGTTTCAAAGTTAAACTCAAATAAACATCATTTATAAAGCAACCTGAGCATCAAAAACATGTTTTTTTTTACCTGCGGCTATAATTCAAAACAGTCACCAAAATGAAACCTCATATTTCATGTCAGAAAAAATAGAGAAATGTGGACTCAAACACACCAAATTTAATCCTTAATGAATACATTTTTTGCTGAGACTGTGTAGGAGTTTACCACTTTTCCACTAGATTTCATGAGGTAACCTAAACACTTTCATATATCTAACATATGAAATTGTACTGCATGTATCGAGGAGCATATTTTGTTGAATCCAGGTAACATGCTTACATTTTGAGGCACTGGTATGTTCACTATAAGCCTATTTCTGAGGAAGAAATCTGCATTATTGTTATTCTTTCAGCGCAAACTGAGCTACAGATTTTGATAATCACAGTTTCTTTTCAGAGATGGAGCAGTCAGGTTCATGAGAAATGAGGTTGTAGTTCTGAGAGATATTCAGGTTCACAGGTGTAAGACAGTATAAATATCAGACCGATGCCCCTTTATGCATACAATATAGAAAAACCTAATAGTTTTATATTTAAAGGAGCTCTATACAATATTCAGAACATTGATATAGCAGTAACTAACTGCTATATAGTTGAGTAGTGGCATCCTGAGCAGAGAATGAAATGGGACGGGATCACGGGTGGCCCTGGCGTAACATTTTAACGTGTTATGCGTGCAACCCACCAGGGGAGATTTAACAAGTAGCTGTCAGTGATTACAGCTAACTAAAAGAAGATCAGTGGCTGTAAATATCTGCACAGTGGGAAAATGATGAGGTCCCACAGCTTCTAACCCTCCGAGCACAGGATGAGATCAGCTGCCATGTAACAGGGGCGGTAAATGATTGTTCTTGTCATGTTAATGCCATTGCTGACGCTACTGTGTTACATGTCACGGCTCTTCTGATTCCGCTATGCCAGGATGCAGTGTATAAACACACACTAGAGAGGAATGATGGCGCCGTTGTTAGGTTCTGTGTAGAAATGCAAAGAACCTTCGTAGCGGCCCTATGGTGTGATATCTGTGTAAAAAGGGCAACCGTTTGTGTTGTTAGCAATGTTAGCCTCTAGCCTCAAGCTCAGCTTCCTCCATGTTGAGAGCCATGTTCAGACAACCTCTGAATCATAGATGCACTCCAAATATGGTACAGAGCTCCTTTAAAACACAAAGCTTTTTGACTCTGAAAGCATTTTCAAAAGCACTCCAACACTACATCCTTACTGATGGCAATGGTTCTTGCCAGTCATTGGGCTATCTAAGCCTAATTCTTGATTCCTATTGGACAGGAGACTCCTGTCCCTCCGAGACCACAGTATCCATCAGGGTTTTTACTCAGATACTGCTGGTGGTAATCCTCGGCATAGTAGAATGGCTTGGCTTCAGCTATTTCTGTCGTGATGGGACCAAAGCCTTCCTCTGTTAGCACCTGAAAGAAGCAGCAACAAAGACACAATTTATGGATTTACAAGGAAATAAACAAGATTAAACAAATGCAGTTATTGAAACAAAGACAATTAAAGAACAGAGAGACCAGAGAGTGATCTATGTGGGAATCAGTGTTTGCAGCGACAACAAAGAACATAGCAGGAATATGCCAAGGACAACAGAACAAGAAGAAGTAGGTCTGGAATATCCAAGGGACTTCAGATGATTTAGAAATTACAGCCCTCCGCCCTGTCTGTGTTTGATGCAGCACATTCGTACATAATTAAGTCTTTTGTTTTAGTTGAATTTAGTAACATTATCCCCTTAATATAATTTCAAGGTTTCGTTTTTGTTACACGTCACCAAAGAATGGGGCGAAAAACCCAGATTGACCATGAGAAGGAGCTCTCTGTTTTCTAGTACTTCTAAAGTTTGGGTCGATGACAGCGTGTGTCAGTCAGGTCTGAGTTTAGGTGACTTTCAACCAAAATGTTAAAGTTGAATCTTGACTGGGACAGAATAGAAAAAAGGTATGGAAAAACAAAAACCTTGAAACCGTGCCGATTTGCAAGAGACTGATATTATCACATGACCTCTATGTTTGGCGAAATGTGGTAGGTAATTTGCAGTGGAATATTTTGCCGGATTCAAACTGGATTAAAATCACAGACAACCTCTGCAAGTATTACTATTAGTCCCCAGGTGATACTAGTCCTGTGTGAATATGGCTTATGGTGGGAAATGAAGGTCTAGAGTGTTTCTTTTTGAGCCGCCCCTCAATTTTGGATTGTGAGTGAAAACAAGTTCAGATATCACAAAAAATTGTATCCACCCGTATTTATTTGTATCCTATTTTTCCTGGTTCCTGTGGTTTGTCCGCATTAAACCAATTTCTCCACAAACATCAAGGCCTCAAACTGCAAAGTACTTATAGTGGGAAAGGGAAGAAATGTGTCTAATGTGCTTATGAAAGACACGTGTAGCTCCAGACGGAGCGTACCTTTAAAAACAAACAAACAAAAAAAAACCGCACACACTCATATTCACAGTGGAATCAGTTGGTGATGATGACACCTTCTCTTCCTTGTGATATAAATAACTCAACCAGATGGCATGTGGGTAAAATAAAAGACAAAAGAGATGAACAGCAAGCATGAAAAGACACACACACACATACACACATGAAACTTTAATTCCTGATGGAGGGGTGTTTTTAGAATGTGTTCAGGCATGTTTACAACACAGCTTGATCATACCATGGGTGGTGAAGGAGCTTAATTTGAATCGACATTTACATGTTTAGGCTTTTATCTGCAAAGCTGCTGTTCTTCCGCCTGAAATGACAGCTACCCAAACGCAAAGCCTCTGAAGCGACTACACCAGGTTTATGGTAATTATCCCATTGGACACCCTAAATATTAACAACACAGGACCTTCCTTCAGGCGCTTAAACATCATGATCAGTATACTTATATAAAACAGGAACATTGGTGGTTGTAGGATCCAAGCGTGATGATAAAAGTTCACCCATCGAGCTGTTTCTACGTTCCTTTGGTTAAAATTTCATGTGAATGCTTCATTTACTCGCTCAGCACTCAGGTTAAATATTTAATAACTGGACGCTCCATTTAATTTTGAGTATTCAGCTGCATCACAATCACATCATCACAATCCCAATAATTCACTGCCTAATTATATGTTCCATGTCTTGTGATTATGGAGCAGTTTTGGCTTGCTAATTAACAGAGATGGCTTATATACTGCAAAAATATTAAAACTGGTGCACAACTGAAGCAACATTATCTTGGTACTAATGGAGGGATCCATGTGGCTTAAAGGTTACTGCCAGTTGTTAAAATGAAATGTGAGCCACCTTTCTGTGCAATGATCTCAACTTTAATTGGTGAAAAAAAAGTTTTTTATTGTTCTATTAAAGTGACTCAGCATTCAACTGACAGCATTTTATGAACTTGTAATGCGTGCTTTTATTTGGTGCCTTTAAACTTGCTTTGTCTTGCATTCTTATGTAAATCAAAAATAATTTGACCACCACAGGCACCAAGCACATAACTGATCAGCCTACTGTAAAAATATAATCAATCATATCCATCATATCACAGGGTGGATGACACCAACTGGTAAAAAAAAAAAGCCATTTAATTAATGCCCCACACATCATCTAACCACAGTGTTTACCTCACTCAACACATCCATCATCTCTCCCTCCACTCCTCCATCCTGTATTTTGTGAACAGCCAGAGAACCAGAGGTCATGCAGGCTTCTGAGGCCCAATCGCGAGCCTTTCCTCTAGGCTGTAGGTTCACTCATAGCTCCAGACACATGGAGACTCTGCAAGCTGCACTGTTTTAGACCAGTATTACCACTTCGCAGTTGTATGCCTCCACAAACCAGTCAATTTTCACCTACAGTTTACATCCATGTCTGTGAATACATGAATGCCTCACACACATCTTCCCCTCAGCAGCACAGAAGATCTATATCATCAGAACAGTTTCAGTGTGGGCACCCAAGATTAGTGTAACCACTTCAGTATCTGACCAAATGTCTCCCCTTCTGTTCCTGAGATATGATGCTGAGTAATGGCCAGAACATTATGATGTCACAGAGAAGTGTGAATTTTGTTATGGCCAAAAACATGTATTGCGA
Organism: Epinephelus moara; assembly: GCF_006386435.1. Classification (NCBI taxonomy): domain Eukaryota; kingdom Metazoa; phylum Chordata; class Actinopteri; order Perciformes; family Serranidae; genus Epinephelus; species Epinephelus moara. The sequence goes on from NC_065517.1 coordinate 15,018,459, forward strand.
GGTCACAGTGACCTTGACCTTTAACCACCAAAATCTAATCAGTTCATCGATGAGTCCAAGTTAACGTTTGTGCCAAATTTGAAAAAAATCCTTCAAGGTGTTCTTGAAATATGACGTTTGCAGGAATGAGGAGGTCATAGTGATCTTGACCTTTGACCACCAAAATCTAATCAGTTTATCATTGAGTCCAAGTGGACAATCTCAATATGAAGAGAGCCTCTCAAGGTGTTTTTGAGAGTGAGAAGAAAGAATGGGATGTACGGTCAACCCAAAGCCAATACTTTAAGTTAATTTCAAGAGTCAAGGTTGGATTTACTGTCATTGTTCTGCTACAAGCAGTTTGTTTCAGTTGAAAACTCTGTTGCTATAGCAACCCCTATGGTTACACAGTTTAGTCAAAGACCATTGATAAACCGAGACGGCCCACTTTAGATTAATTTCCCGTATCTGTGTCACGTGGGTTTAGCCACTGCCCCTCCTCCTAAAGGAGACTACATGCAGTCCTGAGTCTATTCATTCCAGTAGGAGAGGTAAATGTGATATCAGATTATGATGGTTTCTTTCACCTAAAGTCACTGAAGTAAATATCGGACCCATTTTTTAAAAGCCCTAACCCTTCTAGACATTCTGACACTGAAATGGCATTTTCTTCAGACAAATCAGAGACATGTCTCTGTTTTAGCAACATACTCTCGCTAGTACGGATGTTTGTGTACAAGGTATCCATGACAATTCACAAAGCTGATCGTAAGTAGACAAGACATTGTGTGTCGCAAACCATAATAAAACCCCCATGGAGACGGATATACCCAATGCGCTGTATACATGTCCAAAAAATACCACTAACACCTGAATAATATTAGCATATCCCATGTCATGTGCTACCTTCAGGAACAAGGCCTAATTCAGAATATCCAAACAGAATATACTGTTTACATGACCTTTATCAAACTCTGAATACTGTAATTTTTGGTATAATAGTGGAATATTACTATGCATGTAGATGTACCAAATGTTACTCTACAGTAAATCAGTTGGTCCACCACTCTGGTTGACACTGAAATATCTTAACAACTATCGGATCGATTACCATGAATTTTAGTACCGATATCCAAGGTGCCCAGACAATGAATCCCTCTGACTTTGGGGATCCTCCGACTGAGGTTGACATTTGTGATTTTGAGTGAAATTCTGCGACAAATATTAAATGGACTGCCATGGAATTTTGTGCCCACATTCATGTTCCCCTCAAGATGAACTGTAGTAGCCTAACTTTGGTGATCCTTTGACCTCTCTCCTAGCGCCACCATCCGGCCAAAACCTTAGTTTGTCTGATACTCTGATTTGCGACCAAATACCTTAAAAACGAAGGACATTCTCATCAGCTTAAGATGGTTAAAGTAGAAAACAAGATACCTGCTAAATATCTCTTTACACAGCTTCACGTTTGCTTCCAGCACAAACCTCATAGGCCAACTTACTGGAAGTATGTTTATTACCAAACATATTTTGTCTTTTGTCATATCTAATAAAAGAAAACAGGACTGTTAATGACAATACAAATTCATATGCAACACCTACAGGCAAAGCAAAGACCAGCAGTATCAAAGCAGAATGTAAAAATGGCAGAAGCGTGACTGCATCATTTTGCAGACAGGTTCCACATTAAATGCTACAAATTTGTGTTTTGAATGCTCTCTCAGTTAGAGAGGAATTAACTCTCCGGGGAAATACTAAAAAGTTCTCTGTTTATTTTTAGTACAAAGAAACAATCAGACTTAAAGCGGTGCAGAGTAATTTCACACATTGGTGCCTCTAATAGTTAGTGAGAGGTAATTGTTTGAAAACCATTTTAACTTCATTGACGTCAGCGCTCGGAAGTTGTTAAAGAAGATGTCAGCAAACAAACCCAGAGGGCCTGCGATGATGTTGCTATAACGGAAAATACTAAAGAGACAAAAGATCTAACGTTTGGGAGTTTAGCTTTTAATGGACAGAGCGTTTGCTCCCTGCTGTTTGATTCATCACTTCCTGCACTGACACCACAATTTAATTTGAGTGAGGAGGGTGGAGGTGCAACACAGCAGTTAGTCGGAATGGGACTCTCGTCTCTGTTGCAGCTGCACTTTGTGATTAAGACTGGAAACATACAGTAGGCACATTTATGTACACAGAACCCTTCAAGCACAGAGGTAAAATAAAGAATTAAAATATAATTTACAAAACCAAAATAATCATTAATCAAAGAAATAAGGCCGTACTAAGGTGCAGAAATAAACTGCTGCCCAAAAAACAAAAGGTTTTTAACCCTGACTTAAAACAAAACATTCATTTTTGGTACATAAATAGAAATCAAGCTAGTGCCTGATGGCCTGAGAGGTCTGGAAAGTTTCTAACAAAAGCAGATCAGAGCTGTGTTTTATTTCTGAACCATTCAATGCTTTATAAACAAGGAAGAATATTTTAAAGTCAATCAATACAGCTGAAATGCACTGCAAACTGCAGGTAGCATCATTCCGCAGTCTCTGAATGTCACATGAATCTCAAAATCAACAAAGCACCATGTTGTTTTCGTCTGTCCTGTTTTGCCACACAAAGAAAAAAGTGGGACACAGTTTTACTTTTCAGCCTCAAGCAACAACAAAGCCAGAGCACCTAAGCTACATGAGGCAAAGCTTCCTGGGAAGCATGTTTTTGTTTTGTTTTTTAATGGACGTCAATGATGGCTGGGGCTAAAACTTGCATTCTGCACTGAGTTTAAATATACACTATGCAGGATTTCCCCAAAAATAATGTTAGAGTCATACAGAAGTAATCCCTCTCAATCATCACTTATGACCCACTAGAAGTGTGTGGCGGTGTATTTTTCCGCAGGGACTCTGCCCTCTGCCTGTATGTCCTTAATTTCTTGTTATACGCTTATGGGCGTGTACCCCACAGCGTTCAGCTGAGGTCGGGGCTTTACTAAAAGGTAGGTACCAGACCATAAGCAGCTGGGGTTGGTTCAACAGCAATATCTCTTTCCTGAAATCATGACCCAGTTACTCAAAATAATTAACAGACTTTGCTGTGCGTAGCTTCATGTGGGAACTATTTCTTTGTACTGAAATACCCCCCAACTGCACAGAAGGAAGTGTGCATCTACTGGTAGCTCACCTAGCAACACTGAGCTAGCTAGCGTTACAGCTCAACAGAGGAGAATGCCGTTAATGTTTACATCTTGTGCTGTCACAAGCACGAGCATCTCGTCCATGAGCAGATGCACTCTTCCTTCTGCATGGTAATATGGTTGGGAGGTGTAGTTTGGTAGTAGGCTGGGTACTGATACTTGACACCTTTAAGGTGCTGACCAAAATAACCCAGCACCAAGTACTATTGAAACGTCCCTGGTTAAACAGTGACTGCATTCAACTTTTTGTGCACTGGGGGTCTCATCACAGACTGTCTCGTCCCCCACCAAATCAGCAAACTTTCTGTTGCTGCCTTCTCCAGATCCACTGTCCTGGTGAACAGTCAGTCAACATCTGTCCGGTTAGCAAAAGCTAACACCGCAGCAATGGGATAAACGGTCCCAACAAACTCACACCAATACCAAAATGGCTTGACTCTGTAGTTAAACACATTGATAACAATAATCTAAAGTTAGCCATGTGATGCTAACAGTTAGCCCTACCACTGTTTGTGTACAGGCAGTCTCTCACACCTGTCCCCATAGCGGAGCTCTCACTTACACAGCAGCAGCTACAGTCTGTGGTGTAGTGAAGTCGTGTGTGGTGCATCTGGTGGAGTTAGCAGTTAAACATGCTAAGATGCCCCAAAAATGTTTGTCAGTTTGGCTATAACACACAGCTTCTACTTACATCACAGGTATCAAAAGAACTACAATTATAGTATGATTATCACTTTAAAGGTACTAGTATTGGTATTGATATTGTAATTTTTTACACAATACCCAGCCAACGTAGGATGGAAATAGTTTCGACATGAAACTGAACACAACAAGATCTGAGGATTATCTTGAGGAACCAGGTCATGACTTCTGGAATGAGACATTACTATTCGCTTTCAAGCACTTTGCCATTTAGTTCCATTATATTTAAGAGAAGGCGGACATCTTTACGACCGGAATCTCCAACATTCAGCAACTCACACCAAAACAGTCTAGACTGATAAACCGCACTACAGGCAAGAGGAAAAACATGTATTTTTGATATTGAGGTGAACTATACCTTAAAGGATGAACATCATAGAAATGAATTATGGAGCAGGAGTGTTTTTGACGAAGTTCTTTCAATGTTTTAATGTGTTTTTGACATGTTCTTTATCTGGGTCACCACTGGAATCCACCGTATATGCTGTGAATCCAAACTGACGGCGGCTGCTCTCGATAAAAGAAACAACCTTTTCAGACCCTACAGGGGGAACTATTTAATATTAAAAGAGTTTAGTGGACTATTCCTTTACAATAATGGATACAAGCACACACAATTGGCTTCAGGTAGCTTTAAGCTCAAAATATGGGCACTGACGTCCATCCTCCACTACCTGTGATGTACCCAAAATGGCTGCATTTTCAGTGGTGCTGGTCTTGTGGCATCCTAAACCATCCTCTCTGCCTTTTCAGTGTTTCAGTGTGTTTGTTTGGGCAGGTCCTGCTGCTGTGTTAGCAGCCTGCTATAGATGCATAATTCACATCCATTAATTTGCATGTCAGAGAAGTAGATTTCTCATTTGAAATGCAAATACCTTGACTGCTCTGGTAAAGCAGTGAAAACGTGAACAATACTGATAAGCACCCACGAGACAGGGAGAGGAAGGGAAAAAAAGGTGAAGCTGGCACGTTAAAAGCGCTAGAGAGGGATTTCATAGACAAAAAAGGAGAGGAGAAGAGAAGAAAGAGGAAAGACAAGCAGCTGATTTGTGTTTAGAAGTAGATATATGAGTGTTCATGAAAAGAAAATGTAGCCAGAGAGGTGTATCAAGAGGGAGAGAGATGCCAGAACAATGAGTACACACTGCTTTAGCACCCACCAAGCGAGCACACGTTATTACATAAAGCAAGCACGCAAGCACACACACACACACACACACACACACACACACACACACACACACTGTTACCACTTCCACCTGCCATTTTAGACGCAGTGCACACCCTAATGATGGGTAGGAGGCAAGAGAAGAAAAGGGAGGCTCCTTTCATGCTGCAGACAACTGCCAGCCGCCTGCAAGGTAATTTTCTGCAGTGCTGTTGTACTTCACACACACACACACACACAAAAATACACACACACACACACACACACACACACACACACACACCAAATTCCCCAATCACTCAGTGTGAACAATACAATCAAGCCAGGCAGCATAGAGAACATAGTCAATACCCTGACACCAAATTAACCAGACTCTTCTCTCTCTTTTTATCACCACTCCTGGCCTAAGCCTTCTCTCCTCTACCACTCTTTCACTCTTCCATTTCTCATATCTGCATGTTTAAAACATGGCTGGAAAAGAAGAAGAAGACATTATTTGACTCTGGGGATCAGAGTGGGTATTAATAAAAATTCAGGAAGTGTCTGGGAGGTGTGTCCTGGGAAAATCTCTCTGTGCTGTGATGCATTTTACATGTTGGGTTTGTTTGGAATGGGGAGAGAAGAAGTGTGGGTAGTTGGCACCAGCGTCCACAGCCACCAGCGTCCATAGCCACCATGGCTGCAGGGACAAAGAGAAAGAACGCCACCTACAAAGACTTCAACAGGAAGGAGGAGGACTCCACCCAAGATTTTTTGGGGGGCAAAGATTCATTAAAATTTTAGAGATGGTGTTGTAGGAATGCATGCAAAGTCAATGTACGGAGGTGAAAGCTGCATCTACACTAAACAGAGGGGAAGAAAAACACTGAATTATTGAAACGTCTTCGTCTTTTTGGCACAGAAATGTTCAAGCTTTGTGTAAAACATCAGATACACAGGACTTCAGATCAAATCTATAGCTGTGGATATATATTTAAAAAAAACCTTAATCAAAACATAATCTGAACACAGTGTATGCGTGTGTGTGTGTGTGTGTGTGTGTGTGTGTGTGTGTGTGTGTGTGTGTGTGTGTGTGTGCACGTTAGTTTTGCAACTAAAGCGTTTTTTTTGTGGAGGACAGATTTAAGGCCCAGATGGTTTGGCATGGAGTGTGTTTGCTGTAGGCCAACTGCTCACACACACACACACACACACACACACACACACACACACACACACACACAGATGGGAGAGAGTGGGGGAGGCAATCTGGTGAGAAAAAAATGAGAGGAAACAAAATCGAGAAAGACTGATAGAAAGATGAGGTGGTTAGATGAAGGGAATCTATCAATCTATCGAGCGATCTATATCTATGACTATAGATATACACGCACGCACGCACGCACGCACGCACGCACGCACGCACGCACACACACACACACACACAGCTACGTGTTCTCTCTGCATTGAGAAAATCACACACAATGCTTTTCTATTACCAGTTTTAGCAAACGGATTGTCCTTCAAAGGTATACAGACTGTTCACTAACAAGAATAAAAGCCTCCAGACTATGGGTGGAAAATGGAAATATTCACCCTGGGATGACTCTATATAACCTACTGTGTCAACAAATTTAAAAGGGTTAATCCTCTTAGGAGCAGGAAGGTGCCCAACAAGTGTCTGTTACATTATTATATGTGTGTAAGTGGAAATTTTGATGTGTTCAGACAGAAAGCAAAGCTAATTTTTCACCTTGCATCACTTGCGCATAATTCACCACTGGACCGTTTGTGGTTAGTAGTAGTTGTACAAAATGGTTGTACAGGTGTATGTTAGCTGAAAGCTGTTATGAATCTCCATGTTAGGCGAAGATATGAAAATTAGGAAAATTTCTTGTCCCAGTTATCATGGCCAAAATAATTGCAATTGACCCTTTGCTAGGCCCCGCCCCTTTGCGGTTGTCCGCCAAGCTGTCGGAGTAAGCATGGAACCCACACTGTCACTAACTGCACTCCCTGATGCAATATCATCACATTTTTGGAAAACTGAAATAGTGATTCCAGAGAGAAGCAGACAGAGGGGTCTGCAGTCTGTGTTTGAAGGATATATCCAGGATGTCAAACTGACTCAGCAGCAACAACAGGTTAAAAAGACAAAGATAGTTAGAAGCTAAAGCCGAACTATAGGCTACAGATCACAGTGTAAAGTGAACCACCACATCACTGCTGATCGACACACAAGACAATGAATATAAAGGGAAACTTTGCTGATATTGAACCAGCTGTGTGGCATCGCAGTGCGTGCAGATGAACCGTGTTTGGCTTCACCCCTGTGCCACGACCAGCGGTCAGACCTTTGCTGCTGGACTGTCGGGGAGCTCCGGGGTAAGGCACATAACATTCATCTGCGCACAATGTGATGACACACAGCTGGTTGAATATCAGCAAAGTTTCCCTGCTTCCCTTCACTGGTTCCTGTACAGCAGGGTCGGTCTTTTTCTCACTGTTATAATCATTAAAGAGCAAAAGCAGCATGTGTATACATTCAGTAGGCTATATCTTCAGTAGCTAGCTAGCTAGCCCTACACTTTTCAGTGTCTGATTTTGGTTTTGGAACAGGGAAGAAACGTATATCTTTTTCCAACCTCTGCAGGTAATGAGTATCATTAATACACAATTACACAACATAATGCACAACATTTAGCTCCAAATCTACAACACCAGCCTGAAAATGAAGGAAATCTTAAACGACTACATTAGAGTCAATGGAGCAGAGCTGTGTTGTCGGACCCTGGTCTGAGCCAGCCTGATGCTACGTTATGATTAGCCAGTCTGTCTGGGGGTGGGACTTAGCAAAGGGTCATTTCACAATATTATACTGATACTCATCAAAACATGCTTAAAACTCTTAAAATGGCCCTGAAACATTCTGGAATCACTTTACCTTACATTTTGTTCGGAAACAAATATTTCTAATGTATCGTCACACCATCTTTTTTGATGAAAAACAAGCAAACAAACTTAAAAAGCCAGGCTTTTCAACTTTTTGAAATGGCATCATATCTTTTGATATAAAATATTCCAATGCTTGTTTAAGCTCTTTTGCATTTCTTTAAGGTTGGTGCGTATGCCACCTGTTTTTGAGTCTCTTTTATTGTTGGTTGTCCATCAGTATCTTTGGGTGCTGCTGGACATGACATTCGTAATTATCACCATAATCAACTTATTGTGTTATTATTATACTGTTTTTTATTGTGAGTAGCGATAAAATCATATATCGTCCCATAACTACTTCAGTCTCTCTTCTCTTCCCTCTCGTCAATGTTGGTTTATGAAGCACATTTTTTGCTTAAGCTTAAAGAGCTGCTTGACTCTATTTGCGTCTTTACTGACTTTGTATGCAATCACACTGCCTCTAAAATTTGCTTCATGTTCTGTCTGTAGAGCAATATGAGAAAGAAACACCACAAAATAACCAAAAACAGTTGATTCTCTGGAGACCATGGACATCTACTGTGCAGCAATCTGCCTGGTAGATTTTGATGTTTGCCTGATGGTGCTGGACAGTAACCAGAACTACTGGGATTCATCCTCTGTGGACCAAAGAAATCCAATCCAGATATTAATTTGTGATATCTTGTTTGAGCTCGTACAGATCAGTCCTCCAAGGAGCACAAAGTGAATTTCTCACCAAATTGCTGTTTGAATTTCGATCTTGTTTATTTATTTGATGCTATGATTCTTTTGTCATGTTGCTCAAGCTCATTCTGACTCTTCCCTCAGCGTTGTACTGTATTGTGTTGTACTGCATTTTTGTTTCCCAATAGCATCCTCTTTGGACAGCGCACGGCCAATGTGACATAACACGTTTCATCATATGCAAAAGGGAACAAAAGCACACTTGCACGCGTCAGCTACTTCTCCAGTTTATGTCCACTAAATAGCCTCCCTGGGCCCTGAAACATCCTGCACACATAACAAGCTGTATGATATTAATTTTACAATTATCTTAACATTAAGATACTTTTGGGAAACAAGCTGCTGGTATTTAGAGCCTTGGGAAATCACTGCAAAGATAATCTGACATGGAGGCTATGAAACCGACCAGGTTTGAAGCAGTTGTATGAACATTCTAAGCCTCTTTCAGACGTGCACACCTTTACATTAATCTGATGACAGTTTAACATGACGGCCTCATGTCTCAATAAGCCAAGGTCACTTTTACATAAAAGTCACAATGATAATCTTGGACAATCGGACCTGTAATATTTCTGTCGCATTTTTAGCATGGAATACGTCTGAATTAAATGCTGTCAGATCAACTTAAAGACCACAGCAGCACAGAGAGAGAAGCCTTCTACGATCACTGTAGTAAATTCAATATCCCAATCATCATCTCTTATGTTCAAATCAGTACATAACAAAACACTGTGGAAGAACCAGATTTTAGGTTGATGAGGAGATTGTTACCTTCTTAGAGCCACAGTAGTAATCACGCATGTCTATATTTTCTAATTTCATGACAAATATGGAATACTTTAATATCCAGTAAAACACTTGACACACCCTGTCATTCAGTGGTTGTGCATGTCGGACTTTAAATTATGAAACTGATGTGGAAATATTTGAATGGATTCACTATGAAAGTTCCTCACCCTCTAAACAGTCGTGAATTAAGATTTAAGACGGCAAAAGAAGTTTAATCCAAGAACCATCCATGATGTAACCTGCGAAAGGGGAAAAAATATCTTCCAAGCTATAATGACATCATTAACTCACCACTCAAATATGCTAGCTTTGTCTCTTTCTGTACATGTATTGTCATGTCTGAGTGACGCCTTAAGGCCCAAACACACCACACCCACATCGGAGAACTAGCAGCTACGAGAGCCCCCTGATGTGTCGCCTCATGTCGCTGTGTCTAGGCCAAAAAAGTTGCACAGGAACACACCAAACCGCTGGCCAACAAGCACATGTTCTGCGCCTGCATGAGAGGACATATCCCTCCATACCAGCAGATGACAGTCACCTATAACTGCCATTCGAAAAGGGAAACTGGAAGATGGTCTTGGCGCTAGTTAGCCAGTTAGCACATTATCAACACAATGTAGTGCTGAAAGAACAGAACATATCGACCATGTGCCAGTCAACAATAACACAAACAATCATGAAACGTTTGTGCCAAAGAGCTCAATAGCTAAAGAAAAACAATCATACCTCATATAACAAGTTTGTTTCGACCTCACTCCCTCAAGACTTAAGCTCTTTGTTTACATTCCTCACTTTTGTTTCTCTTCTCCTGCACTGAGCTGAACTGCCAATCAGAGTGATTTTATTTACCAACAGGCTCCACTGTGCTGACGCCAATTTAACAGGCTGAATCACCAGAAAAAATGCCAACTAGCACCAATGAGGGCGACAGACCCTCACCAACAGCCCAACTTTGACCAATGGCCGACCGTCGGCTTCGTGTGTCAGAGTCTTTAAGTGACATTAATGTCAAACACACCAATGTCAATTTTAAAGAACACTTCATTCCCCAAATGATTATTTCTATCTAAATTACTCACCCTGTTACGTTAAATACTTTGTTTTCCTAACATGCCTCCACAGTGAATGAGGAATCCAAAAAAGGTGAACATTAGTGATAAATTGAAGGGGGGCCACGTTTAACAACAGCAAGACAATATCAAAAGATCCCAAACACAGGCATTTTCACTAAAACTGTAACATTTAAAACAGTTCTGCATTAACAGCCCAGGCATACTAATCATCTGTGCGTCAGACTGTTTATACTAAAGTGTTTTATATTGTAAGGTTTTACTAAAAATGCATGTGTTTGGGAAGTACTGAGCATACAATTGGATAAATGAGACTTTTATACTGCACTAGTTGTGTGAGTGTTTGTAAACGGATGTTTTGATATTGTTTTGCTGTTAAATGTGGACCCCAAAGACTTGAATTCATCAAGAATTTTCTCCAGTTTTGGATTCTTCATTCACCGTGGAGGAATACAAAAAATAACAAAGTTCTCTTCATGAATTCAACGTAACACGGGGTGAGTAATTGACATACAAATGATCATTTGGGGGATGAAGGACTCCTCTAACATCTTGATGAAGCCAGAAATCTTACATATTAAATGTCTGAAAAGGGCTTTACTCAAGTGCAATTTTGGTATTGTCACAGTACATGATTTGGATATAGCTGTCCCTTTTTTCCAAATGGGGAATATTTTGTACTTATTGGTGGCTATAAATTAAAAGTGAGGGCATCACTGAAGCGATTAGAATATCCAAAATACCCCTACTTGTCTACAGAAAAGAGCAGTAATGGTTTCTACTGTAGTTGCAAATCCATTCAGGTGCTTGAACCCAGGAACCAGGTTTTTTTTTTTTTTGCTCAACACATCAGCTTGTGTTTCCATTAGGTCACCAACACAGTGTTTGATGTGTTCAGAGGACTTCAGCAGTGATGGAGGCTAAAAGAAAGAAAGAAATTTAAGAGACAAATCCTGTTAAAAGAAACAAGGTTTTTGTGAGAAAAGGAGGAATGAATAAGGGGAAGAAAAAGTGACTCTAATGAAGACCAGACTACACTAGAATAGAATAGAAAAGAATAGAATAGAGTAACCTCCTCCTCCTCAGTTTCCATGGCAACAAGCCCTGTTGGTGGGATAGTGGTGCAGAAGTCTCAGCAGGAGAGAGTTCAACAGAGGGAGTGTGTGAAGATCGTTTGTGTGTGCGTGCATGCGTGCGTGTGTGTGTGTGTGTGTGTGTGTGTGTGTGTGTGTGTTGCTTTAAAAAGCATATGGACATATATGGCAAATGTTATACACACAAACACACAGGAACACACACACACACACACACACACACACACACACACACACACACACATACACGCACACAGATCCTTTATATTTCAGTATTCATCTGCTGACGACAAAAGCATCTGTGAGTGTTTCTGACACAAACTGAGAGACTGGAGGGATGGGCAGCAGAGGAGGCTGCTGGGAAATGGAGTTAGAGAAAAAGATAAGGACAGAAGAATGGAGGGAGCAGACATGATGGAGGGATTTAAGGCTGACGGATAAATAGATGTGTGCACCTTCTGGTATTGATCCTTGGAGGCCAAAGCTTCCTCGAGCTGCTGCTTTGTGTCGACGTAGATGGCTGAGCGGTAAGGCGTCCCAACATCGTTCCCCTGTCGCATCCCTAAACACACACACACACAAATGTGAGTTCAACATTTCAGGATTTCAGCTGACGCGTGGAGCCTAAGTCCTCTTCAGTACTTGGCTGAGGCAACATCACATCATCTGAAAACAACAGCTGACAGCATTTTCCAAAAATATAACTTGTCTGTCTTGACAGAACTGAATGTTGTTTTTTTTGACTGAACTGATCATTTCATCACGTATTCCTTTCATCATTTCAATGTCAGCTTGTCAGCCTGTCAACCACAATGTCTGGTTAGCTCAAAGGTTTCAGCCACTCGAGTGGTGCGACTCTAGAGATGGCAAGGCGTGTCAGTCAATCTGTCAATCCCACACTTTGGTCAAAAAGTGGATTGTTTTTGTTACAGAGTATACATCCTAATGAGTTTTGGTGACCTCATGACTTTCAATGCTGTGCAACTTGCAGGTCAAAAATTTCACATTTAAACCCATCACAGATTACTACTGGCATATCAGGTACGATTGATTTGCATCATCCCTGAGCAGAGTTTCCCCCCTCTCCACTCCACTGCCACTCAGCTTTCACATTAGTAATGTTGTTGTGCACTAGTGTGCACATGCGTCATCATCTATGACATGACATTTGTTTATGCTGTTGCTACAGTGTTTAAAAGCGCACCAGTCACAAGATCCCAAGCCAAAACAATGGAATCAACCTTTGTATCATGCCAACTGAACATGACCCTTAATCACAACCAGCTTTTCAAGTGGATCAGGGTAGAGGGCTGCATTGGGACTGGGTCCCGCCGGGTCCCACGGGACCCAACGCAAATATTGCGGAAGCGGGCGGTTTGGACTTTGCTGCGGGCGGGAACGGGCGGCTAAAAAAAACCCACTGCGGGATCTTGGTGCACATGCATAAGTGTTTCCACTCTATATTTATTCATAAATGGACAAATATGCCCTGAACCAGCTTTCATACCAATTTGCTGCTTGGTCCACCTGTCTTTCTGTCTGTCAGCTCCATCTGTCATGAGACAAACATGAAAGAAGACGTGCAGTTTATTGTGTTTCACCGGCGACGAGCTGTCATTACGCACGACTATTACGCAAGGCTGCGCGCTCTTTATAACTCACTGTGTGAACCTATGTTGCATAATAAAGATTTATAACTCACTGTGTGAACCTATGTTGCATAATAAAGATTTGCCCCCTCGTAATTTTTAACCACCTCCTCAGTAACTTCATCCTGGCGCCAGGCTTGCCTTAACCTCAATCACTGCGTGATTATATAAAGGTAGAAAAATAGCCTAAATAAATACAGAGGAGGAGAATAGAATATGAAACAGCCTTTATTTCATTAAAAACTAAATGAAAACAACGAAATAGGAGCGCTATTCCTGACCAGTGCGTCAATAGACATGCAGGCCAGGGAAACAAAACAAACAACCCCATGAATCTCTTTATTAATAGCCTATAAAATGACGTGTTTTCTCCTGCGGGACGGGAGAAGACACAAAATCAGCGATCTCTATTATTGTGCGGGCATAAATTCTCAGAGTTTTGTGGGTGCGGGCGGGAGTGGACATACACATTGCGGGAGCAGGCGGGAGTGTAATACACACGTTGCGGTTGCGGGCGGTAATGGTCAGAATTTCAGCGGGAGCGGGCAGGAGCGGGTTGAAGAAAACAGTCCCGCGCAGGGCTCTAGATCAGGGCACAGATCAATGAACTGTGCCAGTGCCTACTCAAACAATCTGGACTCTGGGGTCAATTGTACTCGGATCTGGACCCCTAATGTGAAAGCCTTGTTAACAGCTGTACTTCCCATAGACTGTCCATAAAGATGGACGACATGACAGCTCCCCAAAAGTGAAGCCGAAACATCTCGATCACCCCCTGGTGGCTGGCTGCAGTTAGGTCATAAAGTCCGCCCTCTCCATGTGAGTGGATGGGACATGGACCAAACTAAAAACACATCAAATAGTTTTTTCCTTAAGATGGTTTCTGTCAGTTAAAGTAGTTTTTATCACGCTGCTGTATGTTCAAGTGTTTGATTTTTTGATAAGCTTGGTTTTAATTAGTTATTTAATGCTACAAAACGGGGACTTTACAACATGATTGACAACTGTGTCAGCCAATTGGTGGGCTCGCATTCAGTGGCGCTGTTCGCAATTGGTGGCACTGGCGTTTGAGCGGAAAACTTGATACTGCAGAGATCACTGCTGTGCAGACTCCGTATGATGTCACCAGAGCAATATGGCAGTGGCTGTATATCTGCGATATTTTAGCTCTCTACCTCTGTACAATCGGGGTGAGTAGAGATGCATCGTCCATATACAGTCTATGGTACGTGCTGACATCAGCATGCTAAAACATGATGTAACATTCTGAGATAGCGTGTTAAAATGCTATTGTGCTAAGATTTACATGATAACAACATTTTAATCTCTCATCCAGAAGGCTTCAAGAAAAAAGCTAAAACATGAATCTAAAATAATTCCCGTTCAGTGTTCCCCCGTTATTCAGCACTTCCAGTTAAACATTTCATATGATTAACATGTTAAGAAGCTAACTATAGCATGTTAAGATCCTCTCAGTTAGCATGTCAGCCATCGCATTTAGTAACATTTGGCATTTCAGATTGAAAACATACTAACATTAGCACGTTAACATGTTGTTTATCACGTAACCTTTAGCAAGTCATAATTTTAACATGCTAATTTAGGTAAGGCCATTAAGAAGTCGGTAATTAGTTTCATTCATATCCCTTTAATCCAAAATTCAGTGTTGATCTTAACTTCTTCCTTATGTTTACGCAATGACCTTGATGACAACGAGTCTTCACGTATATATGAAATGTTACATGCTTAACTGTCAGCTTGTTAACACCCTATATTGCAGTGTAGCAAAACAACAACAAAAATTGCTAATTTTAGCATATTAGTATGCTAATGCCAGCTGTGCTTCAAGGAGATGGCTAATTATAGCTTGCTAACAAGCTAACGTTACTGTAATGTCCTAAATTGGCCACCAGACGAAATGTGCTTTTGTTTTAAATTAGGCGACATCATGGCTTTGTTTTGGGCCACCCTTTGACCAAACTTTACATATACATGAATAACCTTTTCTATTTTTTATCCATCCATCCATCCATCCAACTATTTTGTTTTTTTGGTGTGTGGTGACCATTGTCTCACATGTAGCAGAGCAATAGACTGTTAGTTTTCCCAAAGATAAATGAGTACACTGCAAGAAACAAATGAGATGAGTTAAAACAAATATGATTTCATCTTAGCACAGCAGCCTCTGTAACACTGTTTCTGATCAGGTCAATGAAATCTGAATTGGTGCTGCTGACAAAATTGCCTCATTAAAATCACAGAAAAAGGATGCTAAACAGTAATTTAAGTTTCATCCAGTCTGAAGAAACAAACGTGTCAACAAAATGACAAATACAGTTTTCCAACAGGTATCAAAGCTCTTTTTTAGGCACACTTTAATTCTGTTAATCAATAAATACAGACTCTTCATTCTCCTTTCGGTTTTCAGTTACAGTATGAAAGTGTTTGTGGCTGAGAGGTCGTACCTTGAGTCGGGTTGTGGCTCTCCCAGAAAACTTTAAGGAGGTTGGCAAAGCTGATCTTCTCTGGATGGTAGACAACTCTCACCACCTCGGTGTGGCCTGTCTTACCTGTAAAATACAACATCTGTGAGTTCATGTGTCATATAGGGTTCAACTGATGAATCAGTTCACTTGAGGTCCCTCCAATTTACGGCTTAAAAAACACTTTTCTATTGCAGATATTTGTATTCTGAGATGTTTACCTTAAAAGTAAAGGTGCCAGTTCATACAATTTTCACCTGCCCATTATATGAAAATGACCATTAAACAATTCTGAGGGTTGAATATAAAGGGGGTTGCTTAAGGAGACTTTTCTTGCAGTCAAATCAAGGTAACCTTAACTCACTTTTTCCAAACCTTTAACCAATCAAGTAGTCGTCAGCAGTTATGAGACTGTAAATGTTTTAACTTTCCATTGTAGGACTGTTTAAGGACTTCCTGGTTGAAGAAGTCCTTAAACAGTCCTAAAAGCCCTAATGGTCGACAGCTCCAGAACAGCTTTTAAAACTTCTCACAACCAAGACCTCCTGAAAGAGCTCGGAATAATGGAAAGTTCTTCAGCTTCATGAGACCTGATGAAGACTGTGTGATTCAACTGAAGGCTGTGGAACAACTGAGCATGTGGATTGTTTTGTCGACTGCTTTTTTCAAGGTCAAAACTTCACTGTCAAGCTTGAAATACTTGTAGATTTTTTTTAAATAAAGTATACGCCTGAAAAGCCAAAATACAGGTATTGTCCTTGAAAAGTCCACATTAGTCCAAAACTGATTATAATGTTCAACCATAACAAACGATCACTCCTGAAGACAGACAGACAGACAGACAGCAGCTGGTGCTGGTAATGAGTGTGACCCATTACGCTGCACCTCATCTTCCTCCCGTCTCTTATTCTACCTCCCCTCCCATCTCTCTCTCTCTCCGTCTTATTACTTTTTTAATATCAGGAGTTATGGATTCCTACAGTAGATATTGGCGAACAGAGACAAAGCAGCGGTCGATATTAAATTAATGCCTCGCCAGGACAATCTCGCAGGAATAAATTCATCTCGGACAAGACAGGAAATAATGTAGTGGCTGAAACCAGAGCAGAGAGTGAAGCTGCAGAGCTGTTGTCCAGATAATGTACATTTAACTGTAAAATTTTCATTATGTCACTATTTCAACATGAACTGTGTGTTTGATCGTTAACCACAGAAGACAATAACTTCTAAAGCAACAAACGCATATATAAATACAGAGGTGGAATGTAAAAATGTTAATTTACTTCAGTGCAATTTATTTGAATATTTCTATTTTATGCTACTTTATACTTCTACTTCACTACATTCCAGAGGAAAATATTGTACTTATATATTTGTTTGACACTTTTTTCTTGACAGAAATAAAAAAAATGTAAAAAGTATTGCTTTCGCTTTATTTGTTCGTGATTAAAACAATCACAGCTACTCTAGATATTTCCAGCAGACATGTCGCAGCATGTTTTAGAAGCATCAGAAAATTATATGCCTCAATTATTTTTGACAGAGCTGCAGGCCAGCAGCTCATTGCACAGAGCAGATCGATTCCTCCAACTATGGGCATTGTGTGTGAAATGTAGTTATGATGTAATTATGAGGATGAATATATTTTAAATAACTAAAACACAGCCTCAAATCTTTGATCCAAGTCATTCCTAACTGGACTTAACTAACAGTATTAACTTTGTCTGTGGGCTACAGCAGAGCATGGCATGAAACAAAATAAATAAATAAAAATAAAACATTTAACTATACAGCCAACTTAAATATATAAAATAAAATGGCAAATCTGTTTTGGTATGACACCATGCAATGGACGGAACAAAACCGCTTTAATGTATCATGAAATATCAGGTATGGAATTCATCTACAGATGAGCCGGTCCAAAATGAGATCAAATTTTTCTATAGATGTCAGTTTCTGACCCAAGACAAAGGCCGAAATGTTGCCTGTAACAAACGGTAAGACGTGTTTTTTTTTTAGCCAGACTTTTCCAGAAAACTTGCGGCCCCTACAGCCGGTGAGGAGTAAGCAGTCAATGACACTATAAAACATTCAATAAAACAGGTTTTTTAACAACTGTGAATCATTACAAACATAAGAGGTCCTTGAGCATACAGTGATAAATGTGCACACAAAATACAAGATTGATTGGTCTCGCGAAATTTGAGATTAGCTGCGGACAAATGGATACACACACATGCACACACACAACTAAACACAAGATCCCCTTGAGGCTCACACCCGGCGAAGATAACCAGAACGGCACATGGAGAGCACAGACCTACACCAAGGCCAAATGCCCTATCTTGCAACGTCAAAGCTGCAACATACAACATTCAGAGCATTAATACAGCAGCAAACAACTATTTGCCATGTAAAGACATAGTAAATTGGATGTTAATCCCAGTGAACACTGTGAGCTCTGTCAACACTGTTGCCATTGTCAGCATCACACTGATAGCAGTCCCCATTTCAGCTCAGTCACCTTCATGTTTGTGATGTCCGAGTTGAGGCAGTAGGCAGTACCAGCTCAGGCTATGGACGTAGTACAGTATATAGCAAGTTTAACAAAGGAAAAAAAAAATATATATATATATGTGCCCTGTGATTTGGATCCTCTCCAAAATTAAATGGTTTCTTCGTTGGCCCATGCTTCACCCTTCCATCAAGTTTCAAGAAAATCAGGGCAGTACTTTTCTGTAATCCTGCTGACAAACAGACTAACAAACAAACTGAACCAAAACATGACCTCCTTGTCGGAGGTAATAATAACATAATATTGACTGTGAAAGGAGCCATCCTTCATAATGAGTCTCCATCTACAATTTTTCCTTTCAACCACCACACCCAGCATCCTGCAGACTGACACTACTGGAAAGTCACTCCTAGGAAGTTATAAAAACTCCTCCCTGCAGGCCCTGTCAGCCTTCTCCCTCAAACCTTATTTTATTTGGTTAATATGTCATGGGTTGTTTTGCATTGAATTTGTATTAGACTACTATGGTTACTATGGTTTTAATTCAATCCTTAAAAAACATACATACATACATATATACATATAGGAAAGTGGCTTTGAGACAAGAGCTGCCGATGAGAAAAATAAGTTAAGAGTAAAATCTAGTAAATACAGGTAGGTTTTTGTTTTTATCAAACAGAAGAAACATGCAAATTTATTCAGCACATGTCATCCTACACTGTAAATATTGAACCAACAATAAATATTTTCTGCAGAGGTGTGAAGAGCACTTCATTTAGCCAAGTGTCATCTTTCAGTGCTCTGCCAAGATACTGTGCTCATGACATAAACACATCCAGCAGTTCAAACTAGGTTCAAATCTAGTTGTTGTTACAACATTTTTTGGCACAGTGAGATCAGATAAGTTTGTGCGAGTGAGACCATCTCTTCATCAGTTTCGGTGTAAAGTCTGACCAATGTTCAAATACAGAGATATAGGAAGGTAGGAATATGATGAAATACAAATGTGTATTACAACAACTCTCATTCAAAGGATATTCAGAGTGTACATATAACATTGATGCAGTGTACGGATACAGTATATTGCATCTATATAACATGTAGACTTACAGAGTGTTGGTCTCGTTACAATAAAGGACGAAGGACTAGAGAACTAGAAGGGTTAGGAAAGTGTGATATGTGTACATAACATACTCAACCATGACTCCAAACCCCGCTGATAAATTGACCTGAGTTCTCAGCCTGTGTTCTCAACCATTGCAAATGTATTCATGTGTTATTTTGTCCAGATTCACTGCGAAAGGCATGCAAGAGAAATATAAAGAAACTGGCTCAGCTGCTGCTTCCTGGAGATATTCGATTCATTACATAGGACTGCAACCTACATGTATTTTTATCATCAGTATCTTTAAAATACTTTTTAAGTTGAAATACTTTTTAGTTAACCTAAAAATTAGTTCATAAATACCAATCACAATTGTTATGACAGACTTCTTCAAATCCAAACTATTATAGCTGTTTAGTTCAATAGAGGCCCATGTGGTAGTGCCCAGGGTTTATTAATTAACTTAGAGACTCAAATATATTAAGCAGCATCGAGAGGTAAGATAAGCTTTTATTGATCCGAGAGGGGAAATTTGGTTGTTGCAGCAGCAAAAGAACAGCAATAGTGAAGAAAGAAAAAAAACTAAATGGTATGGAGGTATATATAAAAAAAAACTAAGGTATGTAAAAAAAAAAAAAAAAAAGGATATAATAAAAATAAAAATAGAAACCTATACAAGAACATATGGAGATATAAATTGCAAGGCAAAGTAACAGTGGTGTGGGTTAAGATTGAGACTACTATGTTGGGCTGTTGTTGGACTGAAAGAGCCTGCAGCTGTATGCCTCGTCATTTTCTGTTGAGAACTGTCGACTACAGCTGGACTGTTTTCTTTTTAATGAACCACAACAACAAAACCTAAAGAAGTCTTCAATGTGTGACATCTGAGTCATAAGCCCCTTTTACACTGCCAGATTTTCCACGAATGTTGGGCTGTTTTGCCGGCAAGCTGTGAGCGTTTAGACACACAGAGCCGGATTGGCGAGTTGATCCGAGGTGCCCAACTTTCCGCCTCGTAGGAAAAGATTGAAAAAATTGTTAAAATTAAATTAGGGAACTGATCACAGATGTATTGTCTCTGTGTGTTTTTACATTATTGCTTTAATTTGCAGCTATGATTTAATAAAGCTGACATGTCATGACAGTCAAGCACCCCCCCTGCCTGTTCCGAATTACACCCATTCTCATCTGGTCACCCTACGCATGTGCGAGCCATAAACAGGAAACAGCTGATAGCAGGAATTAGCGAGCAGCTAGTAGCAAGAGGGAAACACAAACCTGACAGACACCGTAAAGATGAGCAACTGGGGAGACAAGGTATTGCGCACCCTCCTTGCCCTCGTAAACAATGAGGCCATCAACCATTAGATGACGGGGACGATGAAGGACAGGCCGACTTACGAGAGAAAGCACAGAGCTCCCGAAGGAGCTCCCGAAGGACTGACTAGCCGCGGCTTCCCTCCCATGTCACTGTTTACGTCACACGCTGAGCTACACATTTTGTTACTTGCTCACGCCCCCCATTGCCCCGAAAAAGGCGCATTCTGTATAAACAAAAGTAGGTAGGCAACATTTTGCCACACTCCCCGATTTTGTTTTTATACTGCCAATGCTGAAAGAAGACTGATTGGGCTTTCCTGCAAATTTGCACAATTCCTATCTAAAAAGGGCTAAAGAAGCAGAATGCATTGGCTGAAATGCGATCTCAGAACTCATCAACTCATCGTCTTACGACAATTTGGCTTTTTTTTTTTTGGCTTCTTATCAAACTCTCCAACTTTCATAAGCAAGCTCTTTTATGTCGGTCCCTTCTCCATAAGCACAATTATTCTCCTCACAAATGTATTCTATGGAACAATGCCAATATTACATATAGAAATAAGTCCATGGTACTTTGAACATTGGTTTAGAACTAACAACGACACTCTGTGAAACAACTATTTGACAATGTACTTACTATGTGCTTTAATATGTGCTGCCCAAAAAAATCAAAGAGTTGCTTTTTAAAATTATACATAGGTATTATCCAGTAAAAAAATAAAAGTAAAAATAAAATGACAAATGTACCTTCTGTAACAATATGGTAGAAACATTAGAACACTTATTATTTCAGTGTGTGCATGGGACTGTCTTTTGGACTGGTTTTCAGTTGGATATCCAAAGACATTTTGGGAAGACCATTTCGCTCAAAGAACCTGATTTGTCAATAGTATTAAAAATACAAATTTTTTTTTCAAGAATGAACAGTATGTCATTAATTTGCTGATTACTTTCCCTAAATTTTACATTAAAAAAATTAAAAACTTAAAGAAATTGCCCTGCTTTCAAAAAATCTGATCTAGATACATATCTTAAAACAATATCAAACTTAAAAGTATGTAATAACAAAATAACCAGAACTTAAAGTATGCAAATCTTACAACTTTACCTAATTAGATAACCCCCTGTGTGTGTTCATGTGTGTTCTTTTATTTTGTCTGTGTGGTTTTGTACATTTGCATCGCCATAACTGAAGTTTGTACTTATTTGTGTCATTGTCTTCATTTGTAATTTTTGGTCATTACTCGATCACTGAATGCATTGTTAAAAAACAGATAGTTATTTGTTTATGTTAAAGTTTTAGAGGGATAAAACTAAGTTAGAAAGAAAGACAAACAGGTGGTGATGCAGGTCTAATGATGGACTCACTCTGTACTGGCTGGCTGGAGGAATCACTGGGAGGTCTGGACACAGATCACACAGAAATACACAAACACACATACACACAAACGCAGTCTGCTCAGAGTGGTCAAGCTTCAATAGCAGCCTCATCCATGCCCCAGTATAATAGGGCCTGGGGGAAATGATTCACTCTGCTGTTTATGTGTGTCTTGTTTTCCGCAGTCTATTGACTCTCAGTAGACAACACACTGCCCAGTACACTACGTGTGAGTGTGTGTCTGAATGCGGAAGCTACCTGTGCAGACTTCCCTGTAGGTGGGGTTAGGTGTGTATCCTCCTGCGTAGCCCACTTGGGTGGAATAAACTCCTTTTTGTCTCCAAAACTTCCTCTCTGCTCCCCAGAAACAGCCCATACCTTCAGGAGAAGGAAACAGAACTTTGATGAACAACAGCCGTTAACATCCATCTATTTCAACAGACAACATGGACTGTGTGTGAGTATTCACTTTGCTTTAGAGCTGCAACTATTAGCCAATTAATCGATTAGTCGATCAAGTGGAAATTAATCAGCAACTATTGTGACAATCGGAGGCGTTCACTGTGGCCTCTGAGAAACTGTGTATTCCACTTTTTCCTGGAATTAATGATTGATCAGTTAATCAAAAAAATAATCTGCAGATGAATCGATAATGAATTTTATCACTGAATTACTGCTTACTGCCCTTTACTTTCTGTTTAAAGAGAAAACACACACAAAGGTCCAAATGTGGTCAACAAAACAGTGACACACACAGGGGCCCTATTTTACACCCAGTGCAAAGCGGCGCACAGTGCAGTGCAACTGTCATCGCAGTTGTCATTTTCATGGCCGATGCTAACATTGTGTAAGTAGCAAATTTACTCGTGTGCATCTGTACGCCCATGGATGAGCAGGTCATTAGATAAGGTGTGGTCAGATGCATTGTTATTTTGAGGCAGCAGAAAGTGATTGCGTCATTGACCATCAAAAACCTGATCTACAGTCAGAATGGCGCAGTCTTTTCCTGCCCTATTTAAAAGACACATTATTTAGATAGTAAGGTGTATCCATATAGGTGGGTCCACAAGGTATTTACAATGCTTGTTACACATACAGGGACATGCTGATGTGTTACTGGTGGATGAAATACTACATCATTAATGAGGGAAATATTTATTACTTTCTCTACAATGTGAACGGAGTAGGGGTGGGAATCACCAGCGGCCCCACTATACGATGTTATCACAATACTTAAGTCAAAGTATAATATTATTGCAATTTTAAACATGTTGCCATGTGGTGAGTATTGCAATAACATATGTTGTCATATATTGTGATTTATTACCTTTTCTCAACTGCTAATTATGTCCCCCGAGGATAATTTTATCAACATCTGTTTTAACTAATAAGACAAAGTCTCAGTCTGTTCGTTTCGCTTCAATCATTCATACTGAAGCAAAATTTATCTAGTGGACTGTAAAAGCAAATCATTTTATCATTTTAGTAGGCTGCCAAAAGATTATTATGTATTTGTAGTATTAATAATTTTTATAGTTAAAAAAAAAAAATCAATACTTGGCATCCGCACCAATACAATGTCGCCATGCTAAAAATATTGTGGTACTATGCTGTATTGATTTTTTCCACCTCTAGAACAGAGCAGAGCTGCTGTCCACTGCTGCACCAAAGCAGACGTCCAATTAAGACAGATGCTGTGCACATTTATGCACAAGGATCAGCGTAACTTCATTTTTCAGAAGCTAAAAGTTGAGTTCTGTTTCCTCTGTCACGTTTATAACTACAGGTTTTAGTTTTGCTGCTTCAGTGTCCCATAATATTTGCCACAGTGACATTATACTGCTCTTACAGAATTAAGAATTAATAGAAAACTGCTTGCTTCTCCAATGCGCCGAATCCGCAAGTGTGTCAGGTGCAGGCGCACCTTGCTTTTAAAGGGAATGGGAGACGAAACTCGGATTGGTTTGATTCATGTTATGCCCAAAACACACCTATGATTCTTTAAGGGACTAAACACAATCCCTTTGCCTTTGAAATGCGTCTTACTCTGGCCCAGAGTAGCAGAAATATCGCACCTCCCTTATGCCGCCTCCCTGTGCTGTATACAACGTGCAATCGCGGAAGGGGGGAACAGAGTGGTCTTGGAACGAGCCAGTAACGGAGGTAGTAACAGAGCCAAACAACTTTTTTCTCTGCAGGCAGTCTGCAGGGTGGGATTCATGGGTGGCATGGGTGTGCCTTTTTGACGTGTTATGCGTGCAGCCCGCCGTGGGGGATTTAAAAGTAGCTGTTAGCACATAGCACATCTTCAAAGAAGAAGAACAGTGGATGAAAATGTCTGTAAATTGGGAAACCCTTTGAGCAGAGGGTGAGATCAGCTGCTATATAACAGGGATTGTAAAAGATTTCTGCCACATTATGCCATTGTTACTGTTTACGAAGCCCTTCCAACGCATGTTATATGTCACACTAGAGGCAGACTCTACTGCGTTACATGTCGTGTGTCATACCTCTTTTATCATTGGATTGCACAATGAGGTGTATAACCTCACACTGGAATGGGAAAAAGTCACCAATGTTTGGTTCTGTGTAAAAATGCAAAAGGGGTATGAAGAAGTGACTTTGTTGCAGCCCTATAGCGCGATTTCTGCACCATACACTTTAGACCATGAGCTATAGATGTTTTAAATAGAGCATTTAGTCTTGAACTAGGACTTGTTGTTAGATTTATACGTAATGACTTGATTTAAGTTAAACTAGCTAAACTAGCATGATAGTAGCTAACATAAGCTAGCTTCCACTTAGCAAAATAGACCATCATGTAAATTTTAGGTCATACCAGGATTCAAGTTTGTTTTACCTTGGGTGGCAAAGGCATGACCAATCCTACTCTGCCCAATTTTGCCTCTGATTGGCTAACCCTGCCCAACCTGACTCCTCTCGCCAAACCAACCAACAATGGCAACAAGCACTAGCCAATCAGAGGGAGAGTAGAGCTTCCATCTTAAGAAAAACAAATTACCATTATAGCCAAAAAGCCTTCATTTCCTGGTATGTTTTTTGACCAAACAGACACTCACCAAATATGGCCATCTCTGTCCCCTCGGGAAAAGGTGGAACAGTCCTGTTGCCGTTCACATCATGTTTGGCTGCATGAGAAAGAGAGACAAAATAAGAGGCTATGAACATTTAAGTAATAGGGGAAATAAAAACTAAAGTGGCCTGTACATGGCAAATATTAGCAGGATGACGAAATGCCTCTTTGATTTCGGTGTACTCAAATTGAAAGGAACTGCTTATCAATTTTTAGTACAACTGTATCCCATATGCACCTTCCAGCCACCCAGAACACGCTGAAGGGATTACATATCTCATCTGGCCTGGGAACGCCTAGAAGGTCCCCCAGGAGGAGCTGAAAAGTGTTGCTGGGGAGAAGGACATCTGGGGTAAAGCGCGGCTCTGGCAGCATTTTCCTAACTGAACCCGACCCGAGTCCGAGACAGTTATAACCAAGCTTGGTCCAACTCCGACAGACTTCCTGATTTTTAAGTCCGAACCCACCCAAGCCTGATGCAGTTTCTTCTTCATTATCACCTGCATTGATGACTGAATTGAAATGCCTCCATACCGCCAATTTCCCTGCATGGTTTTCGGCAGTTTTAAACTTTCCTGAAAGAGTTTTGTCTGGCGTCCTCCATTTTCATTAGTTCAGTCTGAACATTTACCGCCTCCTGCCTGTAATGTAACTATTGGCCTGTGTTGAGTTCAGACGTTACCACATAAATAACAAATTCCAGTACTTGAATAGGCCATAGCACAACACAGCAGCATGTCAAGTGTGCCAAACCTGAGCCGAATCTGACCAAAATTTCTGATTTGTTATTCGAACATGGCCCGACCCGTCAGGTCCCGTCGGGCTGCAGTCAGGTATCCACACTCTAATCTGGGGTGCTTTGCTTAACCTGCTGCCCCTGCGACCTGGCCCCGGATGTGGATGAAAATGGATGGATGGACGTTCAGTGTCATGTAGTCAACATGTAATGTCTCAGTCCTTCGATCCTTTATTTTATAAAAGTAGAAATACCAGAGTCTACAAATACTCCATTACAAGTCCTGACTTAAAAATGTTACATAAGTAAAACTACAAAATATCATCGGCAAAATGTACTTAGATTATAAAAAATAAAAGTACTCATAATGTAGAGTGGCTTCTTTCAGAATTTAATGCTATAGAATAATTTATTACTCAGATTTTATCACTGATGAATACATTTAAATATGAGTGGATTGTGTGACAATGGGCTCCTGGGCACAGATATGCAAAAGGCCCCCACCACCTCTTCTCTCATTGTTATTATGTGTCTTCTTGTGGTTGTTTTATGTTTATTTGTAGTCATTTTATGTCTTCCTGTAGTTTTTTTGCCTGATTTCAGTGTTATTTATCTCTCTTTGCAGTTCCTTTGCATATTTTCATGGTCTTTTTGAGTCTCTTCTCTGTCAGTACTTGTTAATTTGAGTGAGCCTGTGCCCAGTAGGCCTGTTCAGTGATCCATCCATGCATGAAAGAGCTTTTCAATGTTGTAGTTCATCAATGTGAAGCCAAGTTTAGATACTTTGAGTATTATTGGGTAGATTAGTAGTGTAGTTCTACAGTACACCATATCATGTAAGCATATCTTATATTTTTTTATGTAGAAAGTAGTATAAAGGGCATGAAATTGAAATACTCAAATTATGTAGGCTACAATTTGTCATAATTATTCTTAAGCACAGTATTTGACGTATTGTACTTGGTTTCATTCTACCACTGCCTGTGTGAACATTTACCAGACCAAAGCCAAAATGCAAATATTCTAGTGTAGTTACATTCCTCAGTGGAAGTCGACAGAAAGGCAGTGAGCTAAAATTGTTATGGAGCTCAGCTGACAATAATTTAGGCTAAATGACAACCAATCTTTTGTGTCAGTGTCTATTTCAATTGTTTGAGTTGCATAAAAGATCCGTTTTCTCAACAGAGCTGTTCTTTTCTCTGACGAGAAGCTTCTGAAACAGCATGAAGGCTGCTCAGGATCTCATTTCTCTCTCTACTCTTCATTCAGATCTGCCTGTAAGTTTTTTAAAATGGACACTAACATCCTCCCACACTGCTCTGACAAGATTTCCAAACAGCTTTCCATACAATATTTATTTGAATTTAAAAAATGTTTTTCATAAGACTCAATTACCAAAAAACAAAAAAATACAGTACTGAATTCACCTGACACACACACACACACACCAAACACGCACACACACACACACACACACACACACACACACACACACAGTGACCCATTTAAACAGTGGCGAACAGCTCTGCATAACTACGTAGCAGCTGCATTCACTCCAATCAACACAGAGCCAGAGGTGCACGAGGACCCATTTGAGGCCACCCAGCCACCTGGCTGAGCTAACACGCATTAGCGTTAGCATGCCGGAGGCTGTGTGTGTGTGTGTGTGTGTGTGTGTGTGTGTGTGTACAGATGGCTTGCTGTACAATGCTGTGGGGGAGGGAGATGGATTAAAATAAATGGGATGGGGTAGAATGAGAATGAACTCAACATCTGGATCCCTCCTTGCGCCCTCCCCCTTCTTTACATACACACAAATACACACACACACACACACAGAAACACACACACAGAAACACACGCACAGTCTTTATGCATGGAAGCATAATTGTTGTGTGGGGCAGCATGCCTATAGACAAAAGCAACCAGATGGATAATGCCAACCAATCAGCAGCCCCCCCCTCCAACACACACACGCACGCACACACACACAAATCATATTTCATGAGGCAGACTTCATCTTGTCAATCAGTATAGATTGTGCATTCTTTATCACAGATCATGTTGACTTGGTATACACACACACACACACACACACACACACACACACACACACACACCATCTAAAGTCGTCCTTGTTTGCCTGATTACACGAGCAGCCTTTCATCCCGCTCAAAGACAGCACGTGTCGGTTAGACTGTCTGACAGACTGACAGGCATCTTCAGAGACACATTCTCATCCTCTTCTATATTCTGATGGAGGAAGATTTTGGAGCGCTGCAGCCATTTTCACATCTTGATTGGTTGGGTGCAGCAGCAGCTCCTCACCTTCAGTCCCTTTACAGTCCCTACTGTTCATTTAGCTTCCTGTCTCACAGTGTTCCTGATGTCAGTGCTGTCAGGTCGCTTTGGATTCACAGCAAAAAGTGCTACAGAGTCGTCCCATCAATTTTCATTTAAAGAAAAATAAATAAATTTGTCTAACCCTGTGATGGAGCTCAAAAAAATATGAAATAAAATTGAACTTAAATAGCATGTTTCATACTTCACTAGAGATGAAAAGGTGCAAAAAAGTAGATATATTAAAAACATAAAATTGTTAAAAGTAAATAGAAACAAAGAAATATGTACTGTATAACAGACATGAGAATAAAATAAAAATTCATTAATTAAATAAAATAATGCAAATACCAACATTACAGCAATATAATATTTCAGTACTTTTACATGTATAATGTTGTGCAATTTTTATCAAATGTGTGAGAAACTATTTGGTTCTTGACCATATATTGTGTGTTTTATTAGATATTTTACGAAATTGTTTTCTTTGATTGCATGACCATAACATCAGTGTAATGTGATTATAATTTGTGCCTTAATATACAACACCCTGATCCTTTTATCATGTTAGCCATGTGATGAGTAAGAGCCTTTCGAGAGCTTTCATATCTCCATGATTCCAAAATGAAAAAAATTAGGATCCTGTATCTGAGCACTGGTACAGATACTCTTCTTCTTCCTCCTCCTCTTCTCACATTATCTTCTGTGTGCGTTAGTAATGGCTGCCTTCAGGAACCAGCAAAGGCATGTTCATTACTGGCTACACAGGCGCGCGCGCACACACACACACACACACACACTGAGAGATAAACAATTTAAATGTAAATGTCAGTGGGGAAAGACAATAAGTCCAGACAGAATACTAATGAGTCTAACAGCTGTGTGTGTGTGTGTGTGTGTGTGTGTGTGTGTGTGTGTGTGTGTGTGTGTGTGTGCATGTATGCATAGCGGGCGTGATTAAATAAAACAAAAGCCTGGAAGCAGAAGAGGCAGATCAGCTGGCTGTCACCTATTTCCTACTGTACCTCTAAACACATCCATGCTCTGAGATGTACACACTTTGATATTAACTGATTATATCACACACACACAGGCACGCACGTGCGCGAGCACACACACACACATCGGCCAAAATGTCCTCACTTTGCACAAATGTCTTCACTCTTTCGCTAAAATACATCTTTTGGTCCTCACAATGTAGCATGTACAAGTACATACAAACATACACACACACACACACACACACACACATGCACTTGTACAGCTTTTGGAAAGATCAGAATAAGAGCAGAAGAAACTACAATGTTTTTGATCAATATTTACTGGTGAATCAGCACTTGTTATAGAGGGCTGGCACTAATTTAGTCATACATAATTGAGAAAAAAAATATTTAAGTTATAAACTGGCTCTGCAGCTTTCCTGACTTAATTTTGACTCTGCAAAAAATAAAATAAATTTGTATGTGTTCCCACAGAACCGATACAGTCAAAAGTTTTTGGATTTGTTCTGCACTTGCAAATGAGTCACTCAAAGCCATTTAACCTGGGGTTTTTTGTACGTATTTTCACAACTCCTGTGCAGGATTTGTTGGTTTGAGTTTTGTGAGAACAACTGACCTGAGGGTTGGACTACGAAACAAGTTCGACAGATCAAGGCTTTCCTTGCCTGAGCTGGCTCAACAAACCATAAAGCCTCAGTCAGAGATACCAGATACCACGAAGGTGGTTAACAACTAGCTCTATAAACCCAGGCTTTCTGCTTCAGGCTCTGTGCACGTTCCCATAAAACAAGTCAAATTACTCGTTCAGCGCATCATTTGACTCTGATCCGATCCGTGACCGCCTACCACCGCCTTTACAGAATATAAAAATGAATACAGTTAAGCGAAAAACTATTATTTCAATTGACGCAAGCTGGCAGTATATTATTAATTGTGTGAATTCACAGTTTAGTGTATTTATTTTACCACTCACCACTTTATTTCTAATATGACAGCTGCACATCCTACAGCTCTTTTAACTTGATGCAGCAGATTTACGCGTTATACTTAAGGACTGCATTTACTGTCCCATAATACGTGGAAATCATTTTTGGTTTTTGTGCAAATAAAAATGAAATGTATTTTAGTGGTTGAATATTGTCAGTGATAAATACCAATAGACTAATCTTTTTTTTTTTAAATTAGAGCTACATTAGCTGTAACATAGCAGCGGTGTGAAACGGACTTCAGCAAATCAGGACCACACATAAAAACATAATCCAAACTGGTAAATAGGGCTGTAGACAACCAAAGAAAATCTTGGTCGACTAAAGTCGTACATAATCTTCAACTAATCGATTAGTCGTGGGAAAAAAAAAATCTGCAGGTTATTTTTACTTCTGTGGTGGTGTGTCTGTGTCATTCTGCAGTTACACCTCCAAAACATTAGTCAGCGGTCGAGGACTGTCCCAGATAGCACACATACATCTGGCCGACATCGGCCCGATGTATCAAGTTTAGATCGTTAAGACGTAGCAGGGAGAGCGTTTGCTCATTGCCAAGACGTCGCTGAGACGTCGGCCTTTAATCGAAAATGACCACC
>NC_065517.1:15049955-15306453 GCF_006386435.1 Epinephelus moara
GAGATGAAATTCCGCCTTCAGTGGCGACTTCCGTATGTGGGCAGACATTCTACAGCTCTGGGCCGACCCAAAGCTTACGTAACAGAGACGTTTGATGAGCTGGGACAAAAGAGTATTAAATTTAAAGATATCCGCCCATGCGGCCGACGCTTGTCAGACGTTATAAATTCAGGGCCGATGTGTAGTCCTCAGGCCGACGTCGGCCAGATGTATGTGCTATCTGGGGTGTTAAGTGCTGTAAAGTTTAGTTCAAATCAAACTTTATTGATATAGTTGATTCAAAACACACATTAAATATGGCTTAATAAAGACAATTTCAAACACAAGTACGCCAATTGGCTTCACAATAAGTCGCAGAACTGACAGACAAACACTTGTCTTTATCTGGACACATTTCCCCCACCAATACAACATGCTAACGTTATTAGCACAAGTCTATGGCATTTTACATTGTATAAATTAGCCTAGCGTCTAGCGATCTTTTCCTCTTCTCATATAAAACCAGGGACAACAGCAACATTTAACAAAGGTAAGGACACTCAATGTGGCTCCATTACAACTCACAAGGTTCACTGACGAAACAACTGTCTTATACTAAACACGTTTTCCAAGCAAATACAACATGCTAACGTTATTAGCGCCAGCCTATGGCATTTTACATGGTATACATTAGCCCAGCGACAAGCGGAGATTTCCTCTGTTCATATGAAGCAAGGATAAATCCGGAAGTATAAATCCCTGGAGGATAAATCACATACATGACTTAAAATGCTATTTTAGTGGAAGCTTTTCTGTCTTCACAATTTATTGTTTCTTATCTGTGAAATACAAGTAAATACAAGCTTCGTTTCCACTGAGGGAAAAGGTGTCAGTATACAGAAACAGACAGGAGGAGGTCTGCGTCACTGCGATGCTGAGCGTGAGGGTGGGCGAGTTCAACTTTCTGTCAACAACGGGGGTGTTTCACAGGTAACTTAGCCTGCCCTGAGTTAAAACAGGCAACTACTTGCAATGCACCATTCTGTAATACTGCCGGTTCACACCAATGCAACTAGATGAGATGGTGTATCATCTCTATGCAACAACTCTCTGTACTTCTGTTCTGATTTCCAGCTTTTCAGGCTTATATTGTGGCTGAATATAATTTGTAGCTTCGTAAAATATGAATGAGGATAGTGATAGTGAGATACTGGCTGCAGTTGTAGTTATAGTGACGAAACAGCAAAAAACAGAAACAAAACGAGTATCAGATGGACTGTTGTCACAATTGATATACCATAATAACATCAATAACCAGCGCCAATTACTCAGTTAGTAAAAATGTGTGTGTGTGTTAGCATTAGCCAGCAGCATCAGCGACAGTCCAACACCGGCACACTGTGAGGACAGAAACAGACGGCTTGGCGGGGATGTAGCACCTGCCGCAGCAAGAGAACACGCCGTCTGCGGTCATTTTGACTCGTCCAGCAGATTTTACTACAAGCCGACATGCTGTTAAGACAAGCGATGTTTTTGTCTAAAACCAGCTGCCGGCGAATTGAGCAGCTAAGTTGCAGGTGACACCATCAACGGTGGCAGTCGAGCTCAGACTGGCCTGTTCACGCCGCTGCAACTTTCCTCTGCAACGTTCTAAAAGGGCTTCATTTCATCGTGAATCATTGGTTTGAACTGGGCTTAACATTACTGCTCAACAAGTTCTATCAAGTGCATTTATAACGTATTCTTTCGGCTGAGAATCTGTATCGCTCATATATTGACATTGACTATCGAGTGGCTCTATCCTACAGAGCAGTGAAAAGGGCTTTTTAGCCGATTTTAAGGTTCAACGTTCAAGTCGAGTCTAAAGTCATCAAATTTTTGTGTCTTAAGTTTGAATCGAGTCCAAGTCATGTTACTTGAGTCCACACCTCTTCTGGTTAACATAAATCTTGTTTGTTTATTACCTAGACAAACTGTTGCAGTTTTGTCTTGATCTGAGCAGCAGCTGGTAAATTAAGTAAATATGCTATAGAATAGAAAACAGCCTGATCACCACACAAGGCTAAAATGAGGGATAAATCATTTCCCAAACACAAGGAGGAAAGAGATAGAAAATGAGTACCTTTTCAAAAACATTCATTAATATTCTACAGTTATCTTTTCCTTCCCCCCCCCCCCACACACACACACACATTCTGTATATACAGAGGTATTTTTCTGGAAAGTAATTATTCAGTGCGGCACTCCTTTGAAATGCCTGTTCTTGTGGTCGCTTTTATCTCACTGGGAATGATAACAACGCTTCTTGTTGATTAATTGAATTCATATTCTTGCGTGAGGTTGAATGCAAACAATGTGTGTGTGTGTGTGTGTGTGTGTGTGTGTGTGTGTATGAGATTCTAGACCATGGGTTTCCTGTATTTTTACAGCATTGGTTAACCTTGCATTAGCACTCTAAGCAGACAAAAGAAACAAAAACACTGAGGATGAGCATAGAGAATTACACGAAACATACTGTTTCTCAAACTTGTGTTTTCAAGTAAAAAGAGTAAAAAATATTTTGAGCCTTTTTTCGTTTGGCGTCTTGTTTCCATGAGCAAAATGGTGTTTATTTCAACTACATAAAAGGCAGTTTCTGACTGGTTTGTGCAGGCAACTAATTTTCTTTTATTTGGCGGTAAAGAGCAATGAACGAGGTTAGAAAGCACTTCAGGACACTTCACATCAAACAGCCAGCCACTTCATTTTAGGTACGTGTGTAGTGTGTGTGTGTGTGTGTAACCAGCCTGCCTCCCAGTCTCTTCTACAGCTCCAAAAATCCTGTCACTATAATAAGCCTGATCACTGAACAGGCCTATATCCATGGTGACATCTGTGACACACACACACACACACACACACACACACACACACACACACACACACACACACACACACCATTAGTGCTGCTCTATTTCAGCTCAGGCCTACATGCGTGTGAAGGCAGGCGGAGCTGCTCCAGAATCAGCACTCTGTTTTATCCTCACATCCTTCATCACTTTTTAATTTTCTGTAGTGAAACCTCAGATGACGATAAAACGCACAAGATAACAGTAAAATAAACAGGTCAGCACTGAATTTATTGTTGCAAAATGACAATGCAGCCTTCTGTATGACTACAAGGACTTTGATTCTTTAAACTCGTATCCTTCAGATTTACATCAGTTAAGATAAATGCCTCCGTAGAGAAAGTTTCACTACATTTTGCCAAGATAACAACCAGAAGACAAAGTATCGTTACGTCATCCTGCACACAGAGCTGACTGAGATGCTGAGTCAGGCTCGTGCGTCACAGTCTTAGATTGTGTAGCACTCTTGTTTTTTTACTTCTTTTTTTTTACTTTTTTCCATCCATTGTTCACCAGAAGCATAATGTATGAGTACAATGACTGCGGCGAGAACAAACTTTAAATTTACAAAGGAAGATTTCAGAGAATTCAAAGGAAATGTCATAAAGGTCGAAACTGGGATGTTCCAATTACATTGTCAGCTTCTTACAAAAATATCTACACAGGAAGCGTTCAGGCACAGCATTATGTGTGGGTCAGAGGGATCAGAGGCCACCACACAATCACCATAGCAATACACGGAAAATGTACGAAAATAAACTTGAATTACGAGAATTAAGGTCAAGTATCGAAACCTTCCTTTAGGAGCAGTACATAACGAACTGAATCATGACGCAGATTTCTGTGCCTCCTTTCTAAGCCAGATTGTGTCCATAGTGAGTATGCAGCTGAGAGAAAAAGATAGCATGACAGTAACATGTGAAAGTGAGGCTGCTGCGACCAGAGCAGAGTATGAAGTTAAACATGGCAGTGCAATGAGTGAACAACTGAGGCTATTTGTCACTGAATCTATGCTATGACTCCTCAAGACACAACCTGAGCTCACGTGTTTTGTTTGCCACCTGCTGATTATAGTGAAGGAGGTCAGCCCCAAAGATAGTGAGCGAAGTTAGCCTCACATTGGTAACTGACCAGGCTCCCTTAAAGTGGACTGTTAAGGCGGACTGGCTATTCTCAATGCAGTGACAATGTTAGTCGCCTTTAAACAGAAAATGGAGTAATGTCTAGCTGCAGAAGTGTTTCGTGAGTAAAGGAGACAATTATTGATCCCAACTCCCAACTATTTTGCTAGATGTAACTGTTATTTAGTGTTAAATTACTGTTGTTGGATTAGGTTTTATGTACTGTGTGAATAAAAGCTAATTTGTTAGTAGTGTTTTTTAATTCATATTTATACATCGACGTTAACTTGAAACTGTTAAGAGGTAATATATTTTTAAGCTTCATTTTGTGCTTTATTTTGGACAAAACGTATCGGCTCAGGCACCATTTCGATACCAGTACCATTTTAAAAGTATTGTTTTGGCACTGGTATCATATAAAATCCAAAACAATACCCAACCCTTGCAAAAGACAAACACGCAACAAACAACTGAAATCCTGTGTAGACATGGCGCTAAATTGATACCTCACTCCCCAAATTATCATTTCTATATCAATTACTCACCCGGTGTTACACTGAATTCAGGAGGAAAACTTTGTTAAAATTCAAAACATTTCCGCATTAACACCACAGGCACGCTACTTGTCCATGCCTGAGACTGTTGATATGAAAGTGTTTGGGAAGTACTGAGCATATGACTGGATAAATTAGACTTGGATTATACTGCACAAGTTGTGTGACAGTCTGTAAATGGATATAAAGATAAAGTTATAGCTTTGCTGTTGTTGACCGTGGACCCCTATGACTTCATTCACCAAGAATTGTCTCTGTTTTGGGTTCTTAATTCACAGTGGAGGCATGCAAGAAAAGCAAAGTTTTCTTCGCAAATTCAATGTAACACGGGGCGAATCACTGAAATACAAATGATCATTTTTGGGGTGAGTTATTCCTTTAAGTCCCTAAACATCAGGATGCCCAGTGGCCTTTATCATCATCAATTGTCTCTTGGCAACTCTTTCTAAAGAATCGATTAATTATTTTGTCTGTAAATGGTCAGAAAATAGCCAAAAAATCTCATCCAGAACTTCCCAAATTAACATCTTAACATTATTTCTTTTGGGAATAACTAATTGATTATTTGAATAATCATGCATGAAATTTACTGGAACTCTTTCAGTAGCAAATCAGATTACTTCTATTGAATGTCTGCTAACCACAACACACCACAGAACATGACAACTGAGCAAACTCTACTGACACAAAACATTACATGCACTCGAAAGCCACAGAAAAAAAATAAGAAAAAGGACGCTGAGTAAGATGACTGATATTCTACATGGACATGTATTCATATGATATGTGTGCTCACTGGTATACTGTATATCTGAAACAACTATCTATGTCTGTGGTTCTGAACATGCTTAAGACAGCAGGCTAACATTCTCAAAATCACACTGACAGTGAGTTTTCCTGGATAAGCAGTGCAGCTGTGACACGTTATGCCGACTAAAATATCTTGCTGTAGGTAATGAATGTATTTTCACAATCAATATCAGCAAAATACAAGTGGATATCACAACGGTGATTTTCTGCCTCTGCTACCTGTTTCTGTCTCCCTGTTTGCTGTAAATTAAAGGCCCAGAGACCAGACCTGGGGACTCTCGATGCTGCCCTGAGCCTGGAGAGGAGCAACAACCTGGCCTGAACGTCCAGGGCTCCCCCCTACTCCTCCCCCTGGAGCTCCAGACCTGACAGTGATAAATGAAACACTGCAGCTAATGTCTGGCTAGGGGATATTGGAGAGTCTACACACACACACACACACACACACACACACACACACACACACACAAAAAGATTGCCTCAACTGCAGTGCAATTAAATCTACAAAGTAACCTCCCCCCACCTTCTCCTCCTCCTGTGTCTCTCTCTCTCTCTGATTGCCTGGTTTCTTCATCTTCCTCCTGCTCCCCCCTTTTCTTATCATCCTCCCTCCTCCACCCATCTTTCTCTCTCTCTCTCTCTTTCCATTTATTTCTCCCCGCTACAGTGTTCCTCCCTCCCTCCATCCGAGCCTCTCAATCAGCTCCTCTGATTGCCATCATCATTTTTATTACTGCCCATCATTACAACCATCAGTGTTATCCTTATTGTTCTGCTGCTGACAGCCTTCTGTGCTCGTCTCACAACACACAGCGCGTCTCAAGAAAGATGTGCTTGAATATTTTAAAGGTTTTATGTTTGAAAAACAAACTGCTTCATGGGCTTCAATGAGCTTTAGACACAATGGCCAAGGTTGTTGTTGAGGAGATGCTTCCGCTTGTTTGTAATTAGCCCAAAAAAATGATGAAGGTTGTACATATTGGATTTACATTGTCGAGACCAGAGTTTCTCCTGGGAAACTGCTTAGCAAGAGCATTAAGCTGGCAATAAAATACAAGTTTAGCTGGTCAGTAAATGTACAACCATTTACTGTATCTTTAAATCGATGCTTAAAGTAAAAACACGTGTCCAGCTGGAGATAGTAAAACCTCAAAGTAGAGGTGCCAGTGTTGGTGTTCTTTCCCTATTTTGGTCTGTTAGGATCCAGACTGCCCTCAGATCTCTTTTTTGAAAACAGATTACAATGGGTTTGGGTAGGTTTTACATGGTTTGTTCCACACCAGATCCCAGATTTGACCCTTAAAGCCAAGCTCAAACTACACGAGTTTTTGGCCGATCTATCCCTGTTTCACCCCTCCCCACAATCGGAGGAGAAATCTACAGAAGATTATCTGGTGATGTGACAGGTTTACAGATCCACTTATAAACCTCCTGAACTGCTCACAGACTCATCAGAGCTGCCCTGATAATTTCAAACATATCTCATTTTTTAGATTTGAAAATCTGAATGATTCCCCTTGTTAACAAAATGACCAAACCATCCCTCTTCAGCTGAGTCCCAGGCACTGTTGGAAGATTTTTTTTTAGCTTTCTAATGATATCAGTGTTGGTTTTGTTCTCCAAATAATAACCAAAATATGTCAAATTACATAATGACTGTCACCAAGTCACGATTTTGAGTTTTTAATATGGTGGCCAAAAAGATGCGTGGCAGAGCCTTTTAAACTGGGGGCACATGCTGTACTCCAGGGGCTGTATTAGGGTGACATAGAAAAGCTCAGGGATACTTTTATTTTATAGCCATTGAGGTAACAAAAATAAAAAGCATACCCGACAACAGATTATATGTTGGAAGATCCGTGGTCCGTTTAGTGAATGAAGTTAGCAAACACAGTTAGCAATGGACTTCACACAGAAATAATTACAACTTGAATGAATATTTCAAGAAAGCCCCTTTTTTTTACTTTTTTGTTTGGTCGAATCTTACAGACTACAGGAATAGGCAATAATGGATAATCAGACTTATTGAAACAAACCATGTCCGCATTAAAATCCATGAATTGCCTACTGATTAAGGCTATGACTACGTCAGTATAAATAATAATGTCCTTATAAGACGGTAAAACCCATTGACTACTTATTCAATATTCAATTATTATTGATAATATGTCACATTGAAATGTAATTAATTGTTAAGAACTGTACTAATTGAACATTATCCATATTTTCCATAGTTTCTCCTTTTACTTACCACCAAATCACATGGTTTAATGGGAAACTTATTCCGAAATTATTCAGAAACTGCTGATTGAAGTGTCACCACATCTCTGCAAGGATTCATGTTTATGAATGACGGTGTGTGAAAGCCTGATGCAAGATATATTTTTGTGGTCACAAAATGCTCTGACAATATAGAACTATCTCCCACACTACACCTTCTTCACCTTGTAAATGTATTAGAAAGGTGTGTTTCCTGCTCTGCTGGTCTTTTCTTCATCTTCTCTAAACCTTTGAAACACTTGATTGACAGCTATGTGTGTAGTTAGAGTGGTGCCTTCTATGTGTGTGAGTGTGTGTGTGTATCGATCAGTCAGAACCATTAGTAGTGAGGCTGTGTGTGTGTGTGTGTGTGTGTGTGTGTGTGTGTGTGTGTGTGTGTGTGTGTGTGTGTGTGTGTGTGGTGTAGAATGGTGTGGCGCTGTGAATAGTACTTAATGCACTTTGCACTTAAAAAGATGGCGGACTGACAGTCCTTTCAGGCATAGAAACTGTAAAATCACTGTGTACATCTATATATTAAAGTAATGGCTTTTTGAATTCACACATAAATGTACTGTAGGTCTATACAGTGAACAATGTTGCTGTAGAATAGTAAGGGTCACAGTGCTCATGAGATATTTGGCACACTAGATTAGTCATTTTTAGTAAATGAAAGGAGAGGTTGTTTACTGCAACATGTATAAAGACTTTTATTAACATCAATACATTTATATGTTGAGCAGGCTGCTCTTCATCCAGCTGTGTACATTATTGTCTCTTGGCTCCTGTATTTAATATTAAAACTACAGCTAAACTATAAGGCACTTTAGTATTGCTATGTTTAGCAGGTAGAGGAGGAACTGATGCAACATTGTAAAAGTACTCACAAGTTAAAGTCCTACACTGAAAATCTTATGTAGATAAAAGTAAAGTAGTAACATTTTACTGATAATTCTGTTCTTTTACTTATATGACATTTTAAATCCAGGACGTTTACTTAATCACAGTCGCTTGAACAAAGTGATGCAAACCATGAATATGTTACATTTGCACGTTTCACATAATATCAACATTCCTAAAGTGACAAAGTACATGAGCTGATTTTGTGATTGAGAGGTGGAGGGGATGGTGGATGGCCTGACTTCTAGGTGAGACACCTGCCAAGCCATAGACCGCTGTTTGAGACCAGCAAACAACAATAATGTTTGTTTTTAGATGACACTTGGCTCAATGTAAGTGGCACCAAACGTGGATGTTTTTTAGCAGCATATCACAGCATTTCCATGCGATTTCCAGCATTTCTAGCACTGTCATGTCTGCTGCATAACAATGTTTAAACCATCGCTTCTAAGACCCTGTGCAATTTACATACTCTTTGCAATATCCCATATCTTATTATACTGTGTACATATTGTAAATAGTCTTGTGTACAGTAATTCAATTTAGTGCCTTTATATATATGTATATGTATATTTATCTATATGTATATATATATATATATATATATATATACATACACTGTATACATATTTTATATTTTTAGATTAATTTTCTTTATTCAAGCAAACCCTCCTTTTTCTGTCTGTGCTTTGAGCTGCTGTGACACGTGAATTTCCCAAGTGTGGGAATAATAAAGTTTATCTTATCTTATCTTCTCTTCTGGCACTGAACCTGAGTGTTTTTTTACAGACAAATTGCTGCGTTTCCAGGTGGCATTTGAGAAGTGAAGTTTTAACATACACACTATAAAATAAAATACAACTGTATAGCGTATCCATGGTTTGCAGAAACACATAATATGAACATTCTTTCAATAGCTGGGTTGTTTACTTTTTAGATGATAGTATTTCCACTTGGAGTTGGAGTACAGTTCACCCCAAATAAAAGATATATTTTTTCCTCCTATCTGTGGTTCTATTTATCAATCTAGGTTGTTTTGGTGTGAGTTCCCATGTGATAGAGATACTGGCCATAGAGATACCTGCCTTCTCTTGAATATAATGGAACTAGATGCTCAAAGCGCCAAAAAATACATTTGAAAAACTCAACAGCAATGTCTCTTTCCAGACATCATGACTCATTTACTCAAGATAATCCACAGACCTTGTTGTGGGCAGTTTCACGTAGGAACTATTTTCTTTCTACCAAACTACTCCCTCCAACCTACTGCTAGCTCACCTAGCACCGCTGAGCTAGCTCACGTTACAGCTCTGCTGAGGGGGATGCCATTAACGTTTACATGTCGTGTTGTGACGAGCACAAGCCTCTTATCGATGAGTAGATGCACATTTCCTTCTGCACTGTGCTTCAGTTGGCAGGTGCAGTTTGGTAAGAAAAAAATATATACATATTTTGGATTTTCTGGATGTGGTGAACTGTCCTGTAAGTAAGGCATCTCTTCCATCCACTACTACCCCCTTTACATCTAGCATAATCCTAATTAAATCAGATAGAACAACATTAAAACTGAATATCAGAGTGACAACACAGTTAACCTTTCAGCCTCAGTCTGTCTTGTGTGTACTTCCTCTCCATCTCTCATTCAGTGTCGAACTATAGCTCTGTCTCATCTATTATGTGTCTCACATTCTCCCCTAAACGCCCGTCATTTCGCCCGTCAAGGTTATCAGGACACCGTGTAAACAACAAAGAGCTCTGCTGATGGAATCACACACACACACACACACACTTTCATTCACTTGCATCCCTCTGTGTTGTCGTGGTAACCGCTATGACAGAGGTAAGATGGATTGAGGAGCACCTGAACCTGATAACGCTGCACAGTCACTCAACATGTACAAGGGACGTGATGGACGGACTGATACGGGTTTACAGCACCGGCTTCACCTGGATTCACCTCATCTGATAAACTACATGGTCACAAGTATGTGGACACCAGAGACTTACACCAATGTGATTGCTTGACAGTGGTGGAGGAAGACTTTATATCATTTATTTATAAATAAAAGTATTAATACAACACTGTGAAAATTGTTTCTTACAAATTCTGCAGTGAAAATGTTACTTAAGGAAAATTATGTGTTGTATACTGTAAAATACAGGCTACTTCTTATATTAAAAGTAAATGAATCAGGTCAGAAAAATCTTCCCTGGGACTGTCATACTATTACAATGATATCACTGAATTATTATGATTTACACATTAATTTAAAAACAGGATTTTACTGTTGTAGTTGGTCACGGTGGAGCTCATTTTGATCTATTTACTAATGATTTTTATATAACGAATTAATCTGCTGATTATTTTCTCCCTTGATGGATTATTGTTTGTAAAAATAGTGGGAGATGCCATCACATTTACTCAGAGGAGGGACACTTAATACTGCAGAGATCGCAGACTCTGGCTCAAAATAACGTCACCAAAGCAAGGTGGCAGCAGCCATATCCGACATATTTTAGCTTCATTTCTGTACAGTCGGGGTAGGTGGAGATGCGTCGTCCATCTTTATGTAGAGTCTATAATTTGAACATCTACACTTCCAAGACAACTGGGCGAACTTTGTCTGCTGATAAAAGTCGGATAT
The DNA here is from genome assembly GCF_006386435.1 of Epinephelus moara. Taxonomy (NCBI): domain Eukaryota; kingdom Metazoa; phylum Chordata; class Actinopteri; order Perciformes; family Serranidae; genus Epinephelus; species Epinephelus moara. The sequence goes on from NC_065517.1 coordinate 15,061,112, forward strand.
TCCAAAAGCTCCATAACAGCTGAGGCAAGATAATCCAAAATGATGTCTTTAAATTGCTTATTTGTCTGAGACATCTTAATCCATGAGTGTTTAATTCACAATAATATGTGTCAAGGAAAAAGCAGACAATACACACATTTAAGAAGCTGCAACAAAGAAATGCATGGTATCTTTTACTAAATAAATGACTCTGAGGATTTGTTCATTACCGCAATTATGGTAATTTCTTTAAAGGTCAATTGTCTTTCATATCATAAACTAGACCATTTTTGTCTATCATTGTCCAGTCCTTTTTGTCTTTGATTCTGAGGTGCAAAAACAAAACAGAGCAATGAGTATTTCCAGTTAAAAACACTGATACAGTTCTTCACCAGCTGAACCTAACTGTGCTAACTGTTAATTGCACTACAGCTGGAGCTGCTGTGGGCTGTTTATATGGAGAGGACCAAAACAGCTGGTCGAAGGGTTTTTGGCTTCAGCTGAGTTGCTGCATTCAGCTCACAGTGTGTGGTGCCAAGAAACAACTTTTTGACTCTTTCAAATCAAATTGAGTCCCAGTTTAATTAGTATAATATCACTCCTGATATTTATGTCAAATATTCCCGTAACAAGTTCCATAAAAATAAGCTGCAACAATAATGATTTACACCTACACGTACACCTGCTAATTAAAAGACCAGCTGCTGGATGTCTGAGTGCATCTGCATAAGGCTGTGATGAGGGTGACATTAACTACTTCATTAAGCTTCCCGTTTCACTTTTTCCTTTCTAAGTGTGTGACAGTGTGGAGGGGGAGGGGTTTAGTCTAATGTCAGCAGTATTAATGTCCAGGTAACGTCAGAATACAAAGAACAAGCATAAGATTTTTAAAAAGCTCTTAAAAGGCCTTATTTAGAAACAATTAACCACTGAAAAAGGGGTACATTTCAGGCTATCCTGTATGAGATCAGACTTGTAAAGCACCTTTGATACTAATCAGCCTGATTTACCAACAAAAACATTGATTTTTTATATTATTCTGCCGTTATTACACCTTTATAAGCAACTAGGGCTTGTGACAACAGACATCTACTCTTTATCATTAATTCAATCATAACTGACTTTGTATTTAAACTCTTTTTTTTGGTTTGTTTTTTGTTTCATCTTCTTTAAGAAACAGCGTCAACAGCCACGTCTTTGCAGATCTGTGGTGCTGAAGTTCAAACAGACAGTCACACGGATCAAAATTTCATTTACTGGAAACCACTCTAATGATAGATTCATTTAAAGAGACATGTGCTTGTTTTTCTTGAGAGGCCACTATGGTTGAATAGTTGTTGTTTTATTGTGGATTTTTGTATTATATGATTTATTTGTTGCATTTTAAATGTGTTTTGATACCTTGGCCAGGTCTTCCTGGTTAAATGAAGGTTAAATGAAAATAAGAAAAATAAATAAAAAAGACATTTTTCCAGCAAAAATGCCAAGTATGTGCAGGTTCTAGATTTTCAAATGGGCGGATATCTTGCTTTTCCTTTGTCATACATGATGGCAAACACAATATATTAGGGCATATCGTAGGACAGACTATTGGTGCTTTCACAAAATATTCACACGATGCAGCCTTTTAAACCAGGAAAAGACAACATTTACAGTATGACTATAGCCTATTTTCAAAATCTAAGACGATACCTTGTCTCTTATCATGAAACCGATACAGTATCAATAAATTGGCTATCCCTATTTACAGCCCTTGTTGAAAGCATTTTTCGTATCTAATGTCTGCACAACTTTTATCACTACTTATGTGTCAGTTATCCACAATGTAGACAAAGTGACATGACTGAAGCATTCTAAAGTGGCAAACTATTTGAAATCATATTTCAATGTTCTTAGTTTCATCAGGATATCGAATCTAGATTGAAATTTTGAACCCTTTCTGTATGATTCTATAATCTAGGATCTATAATCAAAAGCCTCCAAACAGCTAATAAATGGACCGTATGGTGAGATTATATTGTCAACTGCTGTTTCCAAGGTCGAGAAAGAACTTTCAATCTCTACTTTATAGCCAATATGAAAGAGAACTCCTTAAAGAGTAACTGAAGATCTTATTTTTGCTGACCTCTGGTGGTTTAACTTTTCACCTCTCTGCAATGATGTACAGGTGTACTTCAGAACATTGTGACATCACTGTTGGGTGTGGCTACAGGTGCAACAGAGCTCATTTCTGACCACAACTACCTAACTACTGTTTCCAAGGTCAAGGGGCAACTTTCAGTCACATCTATCATCCTGTTTGCACATGTCTGAATCTAAAACCGCTCCAATTCAACTCTGATCGCGTAACAATATTCATGTGGTCAAACAATATGGAAACAACTGCTTTGGGTCTTAAGTTAAGGCTTCTGGCCCGGCTTGGCCTGCTTCATATTCTTTGGGTCAGTTAAAAAAACAAACAATGATCACATTAACAAAAAGGCATACCGAACGTCTGCATTTTAACCCGTATATCAAGGTTCCGCCCTTATATTGACAGGAAACCCTATCGCCAAAACACTTAAACAATGATCAAACTGATGTAGTCAAAGATGTCCAAGTATTCAAACACAAACCTCGTGCTTGGCGTAGGGTTGGCCTTCCTCTGGCTGCTAGTGGACTCTTCGAGGTCAAGCGTCCATTCTTGTCCAGTTCAGACACGTTGTTTCGTTCTTCAAATAAATACAAATACTTTGCTTCCATCGAAATTACAGGTCGACTTATCGGATTTTGTGGTCACGCTACACTTTGTCTCCGAAACCTGGTCGGGTCCGATGGCTCCAATGCGGAATATCGTTCAAAAAGAGGAAAAACGCTGGTTTTGTTTTGTGGTTTCCAAAGCCCTTTCAGAAGCTGAGTTTTTGGTCTATTGAAAGTACTTTTTCTCTCTCGTCTTTTCGGAGCCGAAGCAGAGCTTGTCCCCATCCACCACCACCACCACCACCACGCCTGGACATTTCTTGATTTCCTCTGGCGCTGCAGCCCTGAGCCAGACAGACAAAGGAGGGGAAGCCCTGCCAAGTCTCTCCACTGCAGGCATGGCTTTTTCCTTTCCTCTCTGCTCCCTTGCTCTTTCTTCGTCTCTCTCGATTGTGGCAGCGTTCCCGAGAAGCTTTGGCGATGCTCCAGCATGTCTGCCACTCCGTCTGAACCTTTCCATCCATCCATCCATCCATCTATCCATCCATTCCAATCGTCCCTTTCGCGATGGACCCCCGCCCTCCTAACCCACATCCTCCTTCCCTGTCCAACCCCCTCCAGTCCGAAAAACACTGAACACACTTTGGGTAAATCAGTCCAAACAGACTCTAAAAGACTCAAACATCTGACATCTTCCTATTTCTCTCTGTCTCTTTAACACTGAACCCAAATGCCACTGAGTCGATATCTTCCCCATGCAACCTTTACACTTACTACTTACTACTGTCATCTTTCTCGTTTCAATGTTAGAGGGTGGAGAGTGTGTGTGTGTGTGTGTGCGAGTATGTCTGAGTGTGTCTTGTGTCTTTTGTTCAGTGCCAGTGCAGATCTATTCATCATGTGCCAAGACTCAGCGCCCTCACTTGTAGTGAAGAGGGGGCAGGTTGGTGCCAACTGCCCCGACTGCCAACTTAGTGCTGCTGTCGGTCTGTTTGCACACACAAAAAACTCCCTATCTCACAAACACACACTTTTGTTTAAACCATTTACATGTTAGAGTGACAATTATCCTTCAGAAAAAATAAATAAATCAACAGATGCATGGATTATGAAAAGCAAATACTGATATTTACGAATTAAAGCTGCTAATACCTGATATTTATTGCCTTTTTCAGTGTATTCAAATTAAGGCCAAGCAATATTTTAATATTATATTTATAGACTTTATACGATCATGTCGATATGTCATTTTATTTTACAATATTTGTATGTCTAAATTATTGGTTCTCACTGTAATGAAAAACGTATGAATGTAGAATTGTGCACCACCCTTATGCATTTCATTATGGCTTGGATGTGATTTTGCAGATATTTCCATATCATGATTTGATGCCACTAGACACTAGAGGACTTTAAAAAGAGCATTTGTAAAGAGTTAAGTCTGACACCCTCACACATCTAAAGACAATTTGAGTTCTAAATCACAGACAATAAGAATCTTAAAAGACTGAGGATCTTGCAGAGTCACTATTTGCAGAACTACAGGTAGATTCCTTTTGAAATTATTTCCAATCCTGCTCCTGGTGGAAAATATCACGCCAAACTCCCTTTAACAAATACGACATTTTGACAATTCCTTTGTGTCCGCAAAAACACATTACTCTACAAAAGCAAAATAAAAGGCAACAGTATCCTTGTCAATTTGGCATCAATATAATCTATAAAGAAACTATAATTCCGTACAAAATTGAAATTTTGGATTTTGTTGCCTTGACTTGTTACCAGCCTCCATTTGTTAGCCATGCTGTTTTAGTGGGAAGAGACTGTGGGAACGAGAGATGAACCACTTCAAAACTTAATTTGTCTTACTAAAATAAGGGCCGGCTAGTGGATCAGATACACACTGAATTGAACGTGGACTCTCATTCACTCAACAACTCTATGAGTTTCTCCTCATTTTTCACAGTACAAGAGAATTCAGACTTGCTCACATGCTTGCGCCTTCCCGGAGTTCCCTCCCTGTCTACCCACTAGAGAGAGCGCACCTATTTGTTGTTCACATGTTGACATCATTGAATTTAAGTATTTGCATAAGCAAAGATTAAATATTTGGGATAATATTAACATGTTTGATTTTGTCAGAACATCAAGACAAGGTATGGCATAAGAGGGAGTACCACCAATATTTAGAATTTCAATATGTTATTTCTCTGGCTGTTTAGCTGTAAAATGAGAGGGTTGCTCCGGGTGGTGGGCAGTGTTTGGTTCTTTCGTCAACTATTTCCTTTATTTTACAGCTATGCAGTACACTATTATGCAGTAACAGAATCTCATTTCATATTAGATCAGCACTTCCTGGTTTGACAGTTTGACCACAGTTCAGGTGCCGTGACTGACACGATTGACAGCTGCGTTTCTGATCGGTTGTTTTTGGTGCACTGTTGTCAATTCTGGCGAGTCCCATTAGAAGAAATAGGGAGAAGAGGAGGCACATGATTTTTTTTTTTTTACAGGTTATCTGTCTCATGTAATTCTTTCAATATACAGTAACTTCAGCAAATATGACACAAAGTTATTTTCATAAAAGTTACCAACTGGACCTTTAAGAGGACCTTATAGTAAGATTGCTTTGTTAAGTGCAAGGATGGTCAAGAATGAACTGTCAATCTCCATTTTGGGTGTAAAATGGAAATTTGAGCATCAGCAGTTTCCTGACAACTGGATAAAACTGCTGGGGAACACTGTGTTAAACCATACAAAGCTCCACAACAGCTACTGAACTGGCTTCTCTGGTAAGATAGTTTGTGAGCTGCTATTTGCAATGTCACTTATGAACTGTCAGTCTCAATAATCTATGTGGTTTAGTCACAAATTTATCAGCCAGTATACAGACCTAAAATGTGTGAAAGGTGCTGGCAGTGAATCACTTGGATCAGTGCAACCCTAGTTTAGTAATGGTGTGGAAACAGCAGCAGGAAGGGGAACTGAAAGGAGTGAAAGAGGAATACCACTGTACAAAATGAACAAGTTGTATTCTTACAAGTATACAACACAATATCAGGGTTAATTCTCATACATTTCCATACGCGTAGTGGCGTTTTTAACTAAGTATTTTGGTTAATATTTACAGTTTTCAAGAGGCAGACTGATTTACGCATGCGCAGTGTCAGCACCTTACTGTAAATGGTAGCAGCAGGTGCTAACGGCTAAATTTACAGTAAACGCTATTTAATTAGTTTAATACATCTTTATAACTGATTCTGTTTCCGTCACATACAGAAGGCTACACTGCAAGCGTTACACAGAGACAACCACAACGACAAATAAACCAGCAAACTGTTCCTGTTAGCTCGCTACATAACGTCAGTGTGTCATAAAGTTATATCATACTTGCTACAGAAGCTAACATGCTAAAGCTAGCTTACCGGAGACTTTGATAGCGTCAGTCCGGCCGGGGAGCGCTTCCTGCGGGGTGGGCATCTGAGCTTTAGAGGCCATCTCTCCCATCCTACTGTTGACAAAATGACGCCAAACCAGACGCAGCCTGGAGGAGGAGACCATTGAACCACCACCAGCAGCACCGACACACTCCTGCTCCACACTGGGGGTTAGCACAGTTAGCTAAAGCTACATAACAGTGATGTTATCTAACGTCAACACAGGGCTTGTGTAATGCCAAGGTGCCCACGTGTTACTCAACACTGACCATAAACACAACAGTATGTGTGAAGATATACCAAGTACACTTAAAATATGAAGCACCTGTCACCCAAGAACAAATATGAATATTATGATCATAACGTCTTACTATTTTACTTGTACACCTTGAACAAATGCTATTGCTGCAATAAACTGCTGTATAATAAACAACACATACATGTGGAACTTTGTTTCTGTCACTGTTGTCACATTGGTGCCATCTGTGGCTGTTTTTAATTAGACTGCCCTAAATTGAGACAAGTATTTTGCTCATAGTCTCACTGTTGCTGAGCTGCAAGTACAGTAATACTCTGTGCAATTATTCAACTGTGCAATCTTCCCACTCTTGAATGTATATTTAGCATTTGTTGCACATATTGTGTATATTTCTTATTCTTATTTCTACCTATGTATATATATTGTGTCGTACATTGTAGCAATATACACATACTTTTTTATTTCTATCTTTACAGACTAGTTTTATACATTGTAATTTAGCATAAGGCACATATTTTTTAAAATATTTTTTACACACTTTATTACACATATACGCATTATACAAATTTATATTTTTGAATATTTTACATAGTGGTGTTAACATTGTAGCATATTGCACATACTTTATTTTTATATTTTTACACGCTACATACTTTATACTTTGTTTTTGCTTTTATAATTTCTCTACGCTTTACATCAGTATTTCTGATTCTGAAAGTTTTAGAATGAGTTTATGCAAAATCACAATTACATCACAACCTGTTTGTTTTTAACTGTAATGTTGGGTTCAGGTGCTGGGAAAAAAATCTGGGACATGCATGTAAATTCTTCTCATTTCCTTAAAAAAACAGAAAAAAAACTATGAGAACAGTTTGGCATGTGTGACACAAGGTGTGAAAGTTATATCAACAGCAGGCCCTAGAACTAAAGTTACACATTCATGTTTAATGTTTAATGTGGACTATTGATTAATCTATGTAACTTTATAAGTGGAAAGCCATTTTTTATCCCAGTATATCAGAGATATTTTGACCCACAATCTTTATCCCAGTAGTTTCACCATAATCAGTTTGAGGCACGTTCTCTGTCTTATGTAACTTTACATATACAGCAACGGGTTGCATAGGGTTGAATGGAAAAAACCCACATCTTTGGACGGTCATGTCCTAACTTGTGATTTTGTCAACACGTTTGATGCAATTAACATCAAGTTCCTTCTGTTTTATTCTTCCTTTTTGTGGTGATGTTTCCTGGTAGTAACTACACATCCTTCCAGCTATTAGCCATGATTATTAAACAAAACGGGTTATTAGGAAAGTCAGGAGACTGTTAAATTTCCATTACCCTACTTACTAATGCCATTTCCCTTATTCACTGTACTTAAAGGGTAACTTAAGTATTTTTCAACCTGGAGCCTATGTTCCTATGTTTTTGTCTCTAAGTGACTAATGGGAGCAGCAGTTTTTAAAACTGGTCCAGTATTGAGCGAGAGGGCTGCAGCCGAGAGCTGCAAAACAAGTTCCAACCACATGGGGCAATCAAGCACCATCAGTGTACATCCACTGAAAGTGCTTGTTTTTGTTTGCTGACAGGCTCAGTTTATTAATCTAAGGGCGCATTCACACCAGGATAGTCCGGGGGACTCTGTTGAATTGGGCGGGGAATGCCAAAAAATTTCACACCTTTATTTGGTTCGGTTCACTTTCACACTGCACTTTTTAAAGCGGACCAAACCGCCTGGACAACGTCACACAGTTACAACAGCTGCTCGTTTGGGGACGGTATTGCCCGAAACGACCACTGACCAGGAAGAAAAAAGCATGAGGAAGAAGAAAACCCGGCTCGTAGATTGGCCAGGACCGAAAACGGAAATCCCTCCCCTTCAGCTGGCTTGATAACTGCAATATATAGTCCTCTGACCATATATCAGTTAGCGCCTGTACCTCCTCACTACTGCCCACGAGACATTTTCCAACTTTTTCTTTTTTTACCTCTGCTTCTCCCGGTTCACGCTGTTGGCTTCTTTCTTTTTCCAACCAAAATGCACTGCGCTCTACGTCACTTCCTCTCTTTGGTTCACTCCCTCTCTTTGGTTCACTGGATGGTCCGTTTGCATTTCCCACTGTAAGCAACCCGCACCAGGGTTCACTTCCAATTGAACCAAGACCCCCAGTTTTCAAGCGGACCAGGGTTTGCTCATTTGGTCTGCTCCAGAGTTTGAAAGGGGCGTTCACACCACTCCAAACAAACCAAACGATCTATGGAAGTGGACCAGGGTTTGTTTAAGGCAGACCAAATAGCGCCAGTGTGGTCAACCTTTTTGTTAGGAAGTAAGTTCTCATTGTTTAAACAGATATCACCAAGACCACAGTTTGACAGAAACAAAATGAAACTTTTCACTGTTCCAACAATCATCAGCTCTGGTTTGGTTGAAATAAACCCAGTGAGATGTAAAATATGCTGGTTGTATAAACGCCAAAATGGAGTCTGGTTGGTTAGGCGATGGTGATGGTGATTTCGGATCTGTATGTGATTAAACAGAAAGGATCTTATTCCTTAACAAAAAAAATGTTTATCTCTGTAGGGATCATTTCCATGATGTTGTCAAACAAAAACAAGCACCTTTAGCCGGCGCACATTGAGGGTGGACAAATGCCCCAAGTGGTTATAGCAGTCTGTTTCGCAGCTGCTGGCTGCAGCACTCTTTCTCAATACTGGACCAGTTTAAAAAACCTGTTGTTCCCATTTGTCATTTAGACACAAAAAACGTGAAAATAGGGTCCAAGTCAAAAAATACAGAAGTCACCCTTTAATGTAAATGTAGGAGTAAAGGGCTTTCAGTCAGTATTTAAGGTTTCTGTTAAAACCAAAACATCACATAATATTAAATTAGATGAAACCAAATGATCTTATGGTAAAAAAAAATATTGTAAATGAGAACAATATGAATATATGACAATGTATATGATGATCACAAGCGTGTACGTGGTTGGCTGGAGAAAATGAGGCTCCTTAAAATGGAGGCCACTGATGGTTTGCGGCAGTAATGGTGCAGTCAAATGAGTGCACAGCAGCCCCCCATCAGTCTACTGGTTCCCAGTATACCCTGGGTGAGTGGGGGGAGGGCTGGTGAAGGGGGGGGACAGATGACGAGCCATATGGAAGAACCCAGGAGGAAACGCTGCTCGTGTTGGAAGAAAATATTAATTTCAGGGACTGATTGTGGGTTGTATGAAGGTGAGGATCATTTATAATTCAGGAGGTTTGTGCACACATTCACATTCCAGCAAAAAGGACAGGAGGTGTAGGGGAGATGGAGCACATGCAGGTTAATGTCTGAAATGTTTTAGGGGCAGTGGGGGCATGTGAGGAAGTACATTTAGTCAAGTAGTGTGCTTTGAGTACAATTTTGATGTGAGTATTTTATGCTTCTGCTTAGATTTATCTGGCATGTTGTCACACTTAAATCGCAATCAGTGTTCTCATAGATCCAATATGAAGACAAGCATTGAGCCCTGACTATATGGCCAAAAGTATGTGGACACTCATCCACCTTTTTGCACCTTTGATAGGGGCTGTTTCATGGTTAAAGCCCTTAAAAAAGCAGGTTAAGGCCCGTGTTTTTTGGGAAGAGGTGTTCAGCAGTTGCATCTGGGTTTAATGCTCAAGGATCCACACATACTTTTCATTTTAATGTAGCTCTGTTTGTTGCTTTGCAGAGTGAAATGATGAAATCACCATATTTAATGACAGTTTAGTTCAGAGTCAGATGGATGTTTCAGTAGGTTAGGCCGGTGAGGCAGATGCTCTCACTCTTCCTCTCCCCCCTCCATCCTCAGAAGAGGATGAAAAGCAGAGGGAGAGGACAGAGCTGGAAAGCTGGAGCCCAGGATGTAAAAACCTGGCTTCATCCGACTCCCTCTCTTTCAGAGGACCACCCCCTCCCTTTCTCCTCTCTCCCTCTGACTGCGCCCAACTTCTCTCCTTCCATCCTTCCATTCAGCTACTGTATCCACCTCCTGACTGCACCCATCACACACAAAACCTGATTTTCTAAAGGGGTTCGGGATATTGCTTGGCTCCGGTGCTCATCTGGGTTTGGACTATTTGAGTTATTCTGCAGAGAGAGAGAGAGAGAGAGAGAGAGAGAAAACACAATCGTTTTTTTGTTTTTTTCAATTCAGCCGCAGAAGAAGGACGGTCCGACCTCCGCATCCCCCGCAACATCCCTCCGCATCCTCAGCATCCCTGCATGGACCTCCAGAGGAGAGCACCGCGGACCGGGCTGCGCACGCGAATCAAGCCGGGTTAAAGCGTTCTAACATCGGACGAAGAGACCCTCGTGCACCGGGGTGTTTTATGGAGGTCTTGCCTGCTCCATTAAATGTAAAAAAAAAAAAAAAAAAAAAAAAAAAAAGAAAAAAAGAAAAAAGATAAAAAATAGAAAGCTGCGCCGTTCATCCTGCGCCCTGCTGCTCAAAGGTATTGTTCGGTTTTCCCACACACATGTTCAACCTTTATTAATTTTAATCCTGTTTTTATTTCAGGCCTTGTGTTTTTTTCTAACCCTCCATCAGCTCCTTTCATCTGCGCTAAATGTGCTCCCGCAGCAGCCGCAGTGTGCTGTCGCGCTCTGCGGAACTTCTTATTCCTGCCTCTTTCTTATATACCAGAAAATGCTGCACACAGGACACACACCCAAATACTACCTAAAATGCATCTGTGATATTTTTCCTCTAATAGTGCATGGTGGATTATGGTGGTCATGGTGCTTTAACACTGCAGCATTGTTATTCATCATGTCATTTATTATGATGTAATGTGCTGGGCCTATAGAAATATTCATTAATGGTTAAATATAATGTGAGGATTTTAATATATTGTGTGCACCCGAGTACTATAGAATTTTGCAGGCTCTAACACACACGCCCGACCCCCACAAAGGCAGCCATCCCCCCCTCCTCCCCTCCTCCCCTCCCCTCTGCATTTTAGCCTACATGAGCTATCTGGGTCATTAGCATTTCAGCGGTTAATGAGGCTGCAGATGGGTCCTCTCCTCTGCCGGAGAGCCGTTGAGCACCACAGATGCTGCTGCACCCATCTGCAGCAACCAAATTAGAAAATAGAAAATTACAAAGAAAAAAAAGAAAGAAGAAGAGTGCAACATGACATGATGTTTTTGGAGCTGACAGGGTCTGTGTGCTCATGTGGGATGAGGAGTAAAATCGCAGCAGCAGCAGCAGCAGCTTCCTCCCCTGCAGCTGTGTCATTAATGCAGTGGTGTATAAGAACGTGCATTATGGCTGCTGCTGCTGGATAATGGAGGATAATGCTTTAATGGTCCGCAGTGCTGCTTAAAGGACCATGCCGGTGTTCCCCCCCCCCCCCACTGCATATCCTTACATCAATCATTTTCCTCTGCATGCTGCATTATTTCAGTTTTTTCTTTTCCATATGTGTCTTCCAGGTTTGCTTTCCAGTCATTTCACTACAGTATGGAAATCATGCTGCAGACTTCAAACATACTGCTTTTGCTGGGGTCCAAATTGCATTAGCATTGAGTTGTGTGCAGGTAGAAGTGTTGAGAATCTCAAGCCAGGATACATCTGAGAGGATGTCTAATATAGAAAACAATGGATTTCTGACACATAAAATAATATTACATTTTTTTTATTCTCATGAAATACTGGAAACTCTAACCTCTTCAGGTGTCTGGAAATCCTTAAAATGCAGCAATCTGAGAGGACGGATCGGCTGAATTGCTCACAAATCAACTTTAACATGACTATAATCTGTGAAATATGATGGCAAGCAGACATTACTTTGATTTAGGGGTTTGAAAAGCCTCCCCCAAGAAGGTGAGAATCTTGGCCTTAAGTCTCTGCAAATCGATTGTCATACCCAAATCCGAAATGAATGGCAACCAGAGGCCATGAATGCATGGATTGTGCAAAAACACAAATTTTAAACGTGCAAAATGCTGATAGTCAGCGTAGTGTTGTCAGTTCTGTCGCTGGCTCGAAGCTGGCCCAGCATGCAGCCTGTTGTGTGGAGGTCAGCAGGACATCCTTTACAGTTTATCTCAGGGCGACATTAGTTCACTCATCTACACACACAGACACACAAACACACACACACACACTCATACCTATGGTCCATTACGGCATCTTTAACTCTCCTGAGCTGCTTGTCTGTGTTTGGACTGCAGGAGGAGACAGAGCACTGCAGGAAAAGAACACAGAGGGGGGGCAGAGCATCTTTAATACATTATGTACTGTAAGTAACTGTAGTCAGGATAATCACAATATGCAGGAAATCAGCATCTGTGTTATTATAACTGCTGCAGTCGGTGTAATTCCTTGGCGTAGTCAGTGTACGTGATGTATATATTTTGTGTAATTATAATGCTCTTTGTTCATTTTATGAGTTTGCATAGTCATGATCAGCGTAGCCAGTGCAGTCAGCATTTGTATATTAGTCAATTAGTCAATGCATTTGGCCCAACTGGTGACATTACTGTGGCTATATTTATACATACTGAAGTCCAAGAGACATCCAAGCTCCATATAGTGAAATGTATTTATTATGTTCCTTATAAAAAGGCATTAAATAGGGTTGGAACCTTTATTCTCTCGTTTTTTTTTAACATATGAAGTGTTCCTTGATGCTTTTGATATCAAATGGAAAAAATAATGAAAAGAGAAAACACTGAAATTATCATGACAACATCATCTCGAAGGTTGAGAACACCATTGTGAAGGACACAGTGAGGGATAAAGTGAACAAAGACAGGTGAAGCTGAACCTGGAGGTATAAAGGGATAAAATGGGATAGAGCAGCGCTGGAAGAAATGAGACTGAGCGGAGTTGGTAAAAGGCAGAAAAAAGGAGACAAACTGAAACAACGAAATGGCAAAAACAGCAGAACAAAATGTACGAAAAGTGAAGTGAATTTGACAAAATAGCTGAGAGTGGTGTAATAAGACACATCAGGACACAGTGGGGGGAATAGAAAAGCAGAGGATTATGGGTCGTCTCTCCTCGTGTTCACAGCGGACCTTGATTTAAATGTCCATACAATTAAGGCACGCGGTGAATGCCAAGAGAGTGGCCTGGAAACCAACACTGACCTCACTGAGCAGAGAGTGTACAGACTGCCTCTAGTGGTCAAACTGGAGACCCACGACTGTCATCTTAAAGATGACCAAAAACACAAGAACAATTTTAAATCACTATCATGGCTTTTTTTGAATAAAGATGTCAGATTTTTGGGCTGTTTTGTATCTGGGAAGCAACCATGGCTGGAGCTTAATGCAGTACCACTAATGGCCACTAGATGGTGCTCCAAAAATCTTTTAAAAATCCCAACTTTTCTCATAAATATAATATAATAATTATAATGTTTTTGTGAAAAATGGATAGATATATATAAAATTTGGTTCTTGATAGTACATTGGATCTTTTTAAATGCATGTCTTCTTGTTACTGCTTAGAATTATAGTAAAATTAAGAAGATATTTGGTCTTAAAGACTTACTTTTGTGGGAACATTTGCTTTTAAATAAGTGCATTTAAGTACATTTACTCAAGTATCGCATTTAAGTACAGCTTTAAAGTACTTTATATTTGTGCTCCATTGCATTTCAAAGGGAAATATTGTACTTAGTACTCCACTACATTTATCTGACAGCTTTTGTTTCTTTTCAGATTAAAATGTTTCATAGAAAACTTATTATAAATTTCTAAAATTATACATTGTTAAGGGTTTAACTAGTAGCATAGGCTATAAAAAGTATGGCAGTAAAAAATAGCTCCACCTCCACCAGCTACAAAATTAATAGTACTGTTGTAGTTATAATAATCAGATAATATTATTACAATAAGCTAGTGTCACAATGACAGCAGCCATTTTGCTGCTTAATGAGTACTTTTCTTTAAAGCTTTACGTTCTTTTTGTCGCTAATACTTTTATACTTTACTTAACCATTTGATTGCAGGAATTTCACATGTAACAGTGTATTTTTAGTAAATCATTAGATCTCAATACTTCCTCCACCCCTGCAGACACATACTATGAAGTTTAATCCCAAAAGAAATTGCATTTGTTCCATCAATGTAGGACAAAAACTTAACGTACTATCTGTGTGGGATGTGGAGTTCATCCACAGTGATCCCTTCAGTTTTAAATCTTCATAATGCTGTGTAATTTACCGCCTTTTATCATTAAGCAATCCAGTCATCATACATTAATCTGGTCCTCCATTACCAGTGACATAACGATAGCTTTATCCCTAACACCATGGAACTCCAAGAAATAACAAAAAACACAGCCGAATACGTATCTTTCATACTCTGTAACCACATAAAATGTTGCTTCATTCACCTCTCTTCTTCATCACCACCACCATCGCTGTTTGTGTTTCTGCTCGGTTGCTTCTCACTTGCATCACCCTCCCCGGATCAGCCTCGCAAATCACGAGAAATCCTCTCTTATTTGTAGTCTTGGAGAAGAGGCCAGGCTCTCAGGACTGCCTGACATGCAGGTCGAGCAAACGTCCTCTCTGATACATCTGATGAGTGTGAGGTTTTAGATGTAGATTAGAAGTAATGATGGGATACAGCAAAAAAGGGGGTCTGATGACAGCTAGAGCTTACAAGATAAAAAAGATTATTATTATTATTATTAAAGATTGAAAAGCAAAAAGAGGATTACGAATAAGTGAAGGAAATATCTACATATACAAATAAAGAGAATTTACAGTAAATTACTGTAAATTCTCTTTATTTACATATGTGGATTTTTTTTGTTTAGAATAGTTTGAATAAAGACAACTGGGACATATTATAGTATGAATACGATGATACTCACATTAACACATTTATAGGAGGCCCAGATGCATGACTGATTCTTCTTCTGCTCCCGTTTATTTTCTGTCGGGTCCACAACTTTCCTTCAGCGCCACAAGACAATGATTTACCAAACTGTAAATTCACATGACACAAAATAATTATGGTTTTGATATAGAGAAAGAGTCAACAAATACTCTCCATGAGAATAAAGGAGTAAAATTACAAACAAAATGTGATTCAGTGGAATATTTTTTACCTCAACTTATTGAATCTTTTCAGTAAAATGCACATTTCTGGAATATAAAATTAAAAAGAGAAGTCCCAACACCTCCTGAGAATAAATTTATCACCTTTTTCCTTATAAAATAATTGTATCGTACACAGTATGTCCTCCTGTGACATCTCAACATTGTTAACATTCTGTATGTAACGTGAATGTGGATATAAGACACTGACATGTGGGCTGACTTCAGTGAACGGTCTATTCTAGGTGAGCAGTGTAGGTGAGTATGAGACATGGAGCCAGCAGCAGCAGGAGTGATCTCTTACTAATGCATTTTCCCCAAACTCACAGGCTTTAATATTGATTGAGGATGTACAGTATCTCTGCTGGGAAAGGAGGCACTATATACTGTATAATGTACACTGTAATGTATGTGCAGTAGAAACAGCACAGCCATGTTAAGTGAATTTACAAAGCAGGACTCAGTGTTAAACATTTGGTTTCTCAGACTGTGTTTGAGCTCCTAAAATGTATTTTGTGAATTTAATAAATGAGGTATTGTTATCTGTTTTTGTTTATGGTTCTGGTGCAATTATTTTTCAGTGTGTGTCATAGAATTACAAATTAAATTTGAGTCTGACTTTAAAGGTTTTGGGGTTTTTCAAAGTCTTGTTTTTTCCCTTTAGCTGCAGCTCATTGAAACATCTGTAAAATGTCTTGAAAATTTTTGTCTAGCATAATTTCAAAACATGTATTAGTTATCCCCATGAACCAGAGGGAACATTTAGAGAATATTTAGAGTTAATGGTCACTTTTGTAAAGCATCCTTAGAGAAGATGAAAATATATGAAAGCTTCTATAAATAAAGAAGGATAGAAAAGGTGAATATAATCTTCTAAGTTTATGCTTTAAGTAGATTATTTTTTAGTCAGTGTTAGAAAGATGTTCACATGTACTGTATTTTTTCTTACATTATAATTTATTGATTATGGAGAAAAACTAAAATGATCTGCAGGGATATCAAATTATTCACAGTTTAAAATTCAGCATGGATTTATAATGTATTAATGTATACTTTCTGTATTGTTCTTTTTTGTTCTTGACAGTAAATAAAATAAACAAATCAGAAAAAAAAATATTTTGTGTTACTTTTTGTCTTTCTTCTTTTTGTTTTACAGGTTATTTTAACTATGAATATTCCGCAGATACTAACTTTAAGGCTGGGAAACGATTGTGGTCATTGTTGAATAAAGATAAAAGGCCTTGGGTTGAATAATTACTCATAGTCATGCACATGGACTTTGAGGACTGAAGTGAAACATCTGTGTGACAGGAACATCAACATCTGCCACAAAAAGGCACAATCAGGATAATCATCCGTCCAGCAGAAATTATGAAAAACAAAAAAAAAACAAACATAAAAAATGGACTTAGTCTTCAATCTCACATTACAAACAGTAATTTCTCTTCAGGGAGAATATTAAATCTGTTTCAGCAGCTAACGGTGGTGTACCTCTTATTACACTGCAGTCTGTTTTAATGAGACAATATGATCATTATCTACCGAACATCAAGGAACGCACTGAGCATCATGACAAATTACACTAAAACCTTATATTTAAAAAAAAGAAGAAATATTTCACTGCACCAATAAAGGAGTGTCCATGCAAAATATCCCAGTTATTTGAATCAGATTCTCATCCATAATAAACCCTTTATTCACTGAATAATGACTTAGACCCTGATGAGTTTCCCACAGCAAGATTACCAGTTAAACCCTGCTTATTTTACTAAGTCAGGCTTACTTTTAGGATATCCTGTTTCATGAAGGAAACAGCCAAATAATACAGTCAGATCGAAGTCAAAGTCAAAGTATCTTTATTGTCCCTTTCAGGGAAATTGGTTTGCAGCCAGGGAAATACACAAAGTCAGACAGTGCTTTAGCTGCTAAATCAGAATCAGAAATGTTCCATTATGTTCACCAGTAAGTTCTCAGCAGGCAGTGTAAAGTGGGTCTTTACAGCTTTCCCATTGGAAACAGTTGCCTGCTGTGGCTGAAAACGACACTATGAGACACTATGAGAGCGACGACAGTGAACCAGAACAGTACAGTTGCAGCCTGACGGTTAAACAATGAGCTGAATCTCACTGTAAAGATCTGTAAAGCCGAGGGGAGCCTGAGCTCATGTAGAGCCATCATACGTTTCCAATACCTACTAATATAATACTAATGACCAAATACCTACAAACTAACCATCAGCCTCAGCTGTACTTTGTGTTAAATGCTAATTAAATTATTAGCATTATAATTAATGTAATTTGAGGAAACAATCTCTCGAACCTTTTCCTTCTGACACTTAACCGCCCTGATGGCCACCAATGTCATTAGATGTTGATATTAAGTTAAATTTAGGTTGTGATACAACCAAAATTCAATGTCAGGACGTCGAATGCCACAATAATTTGACATAGAATGTTGACAAAAGATGGTTACAAGTTGTGTTGTTTGTAACCCAAATCCAATGTCTTCCAAATGTCTCACGCCAACATCATCTTGACATAAAATAATGACGTTTAGTCGTAAGGTATGGAGAGCGAAACCCAACGTCCGCAAAATGTCATTATCCTAACATCCATACCAAGTGAAATTCTAACGTTGTTAGTGGTTTAAAATAACCTGATTATCATTCCAACCAAAATTTAACATCACTCTAAGATAAGAGTCCAACGTCTCTCTGACGTCACACTGACGTTCGGTGCCAGCTGGATGGGCTCCATATATAGGAATTAGACTTAAAATATCTCTTGTGCCAACTGTGTTACCATCTGAGCAAACATTACAAAATGAGCAAATACAGCACAGTAAAACAGGAAGAAAGCAGCACTTGGAAAACACATATCTTTTATTTTAACTTTATTAAACAAATATACACTTCATATCAAACACACAGTAAAGGCATTGCCAGATATACTGGCATCTGAAACAAACACACACACACACACACAGAAAACAGCTCATATCAGACATTAAATATCAGTCGTCATATCGTAACTTCTGCTGGAGTAGAAACTACTTTCTTAAAATGTGACAGAAAGAATCCTTTGGCTTTTATTCAGCGATGCCATCCTGAGACAAAGTCCGTCTGATGAGAGACAAAGAGGAGAGGAAAAGACTGATGGTACAGGAGAGTGGAGGAATGTGTTTCCATGGCGACGGCTCAGGATAAACTGACCAGTCCGAGGACAGAAATAAAGTGAAAGCACAGGAAGTCAGTGGGAGGTTTTTGTGTCCCGTCATCCTCATATTGATGATGCGAAGAGAAAACCTCCACTGTGGTCCATAAACTATTAAAACCACATCAGTGATGTTCCGTCATTACGCCATGACCACACACACTGTTGTTTATATTGACTCAATCCCACACACACCATCCTGCTGCCACAAAAACTCACGAGAGCATCAAATGTGGATTCATCCGCCGCTGAAAATAGTCTCCAACAAAGGCACTGTTTCCTCCTGTTTGAGTGATGTCTGTTAAAAACTACACTGACCCGCTGTTTTTGGAAATTACCGGATCTTATTTAATAAATTAAACTATATATTTGTGATCTGTTTTTTTAGATTTGCATCTTCAGCAGGAACCAGTGGGCTCGGGACTGAGAGTCAAAGACAGACCCGAGAGATAAGGAAGTATAAGAGGGATCAGGGTCACATCCAGGCTAATGTTTTAACACCAGTAGTGACTTTTCTTTCTTTCTTTTTTTTAGCTTAAAATTCTTTAAAAATAATTTCCACAGTAGGAGCAGAGAGGGATTTGAAACAGCATTTTGACCACCATGAAAGCAAGAGTTTTTGGACGCGAGAACAACAGAGCAGACGTGAAGAGAAAGAAGAGCACAGATGGATGAAGTATTTAAAATCTTGCAGCAAACATGGAAGAATGTAAAACAGCAAATAGCAAAAATGTGTGTATGCGTGTCTCAGTGGAAAGAGAACCCAGATGCCGGCAGGCCGCCACACCACAGGCTGATAAACTTGAGGACGTCCTGGCACTCTGGACTGTGAGTGGTCTGCAGGGTAAAGATGGACACAAACAGCGACCAATCACAAAACAGATTCAACATACGTTGTCAGTGCTGCATGTTGATGATATAAAGGGGTGTGTGTGTGTGTGTGTGTGTGTGTGTGTGTAGACTTGAGATAATGATGATGCGATTAGTCGACTCTGCTGATTCACAGAAAATCACTGAGGTTGAGAGAGATGATGAAACTCAGTGAAAGGAGTTTGGCTTTTGTAAGTGAGACATCAGACAACTCGTTCTGTGTGTGTGTGTGTGTGTGTGTGTGTGTAACAGTGTCATCAAAGGTCTGAGTCTGTTATAAATCAAACATGTCTGTCTACAAATGGAGGACTAAAATGAAAGTCCGTCCATGTTACACTCCGTCTAAACCCACGCTCACCAAAGCACAACATATCAGGGAGACATGTTGGATTCAGCTACTCATGTTTAAGTTGTTGGAAACCCACAACCCTTTAAAAGAAAGCTATATATGATTGAAGTTTTTGGGACTGTTTTCAGTGTGAGGTACTCCCAGTGGTGGAGGATTCAGAGCTTTTACTCAAGTAATAATACTAATACAACACTGTGAAAATCCTCTGTTACAAGGGAAAGTTTAAGTATGGAAGTATAATCAGGGAGATGTATTTAAAGTATTAAAAGTAAAAGTACTCCAGTTAAAAAGTCTTCCATGTCACTGTTATACTATGATATATAATTAGATAATAATGACTCATGCATGTTGTAGTTGGTTGAGGATGAGCTCGTTTTAAACGATTAACTCCATTTCCACTTTCCATTATGGATTAATCTGCTGATTATTTCCTCCATTAATTGATTGATTATTTAGTTTGTAAAACAATAAGAAATAAAAAAAAAATAGTGAAACACACTGTCACAATAACCCAGAGCTCAACATCAATTGAAATATTTTTTTAAAATTTATATAATTTAAAAGAAAAGCAAACCCTCACATTTGTGAAGCTGGAAGCAGGAAATGTTTTTGCATAATAAATGAAAGAAATGATTATTAAATGACTAACAGTCTGCTATAGCAATAACTGTGACAGTTTGTAAATAATATGGCAGACAGACTGGGGATATTCTCTGGATGAAGAGCTATGGTTTAAGATTCTGTCTGACAGCAGTAAATATGTCAGGGAATCCAAGAGCAAATTCACCCAGTAAAAAAATAAAATAACACACAGATACCAGTGGACACCGGCCAGGTTTATTAACCAATGACTCATGTTGGAATGCCAGGAAGAAACTGGCACTTTTTTACACTGTATTTGGGATTGTTCACTCATTCTGCCCTTTTGGAGTAAAATTCTTCGACACATGAGTAAATGGCTAGGTGAGATGCTAACAGTGTCTCCGAGACATTGTTCATTAGGGGACAGATCACAGGTGCATAATGTGTCAAGGGATGAGTTCTCAGTTGTTATAGCTGGATGTACTACAGCTGCTAGAACAATACTCAGATATTGGAAGTCAACAAACCCCCAGAAATAAAAGAATGGGTCAACTATATGATAAAAACTGCTTCTTATGAATCCATAGTGACTGGGATGACTAACTGTGCTCAAGGACCAATCATGGGGGATTTTATTGAATTATTATTGCATTGTCTGGGGGCCTGGAAGTGTGATTTTTGTTTTGTCTTGCCCTGCCTATTTTTTGTATTTATTCTTTTTTATTTTTTTTTAAATTATTATCACTATTAATTTTAATGTTTATTTATTCAAATTTAATTTTGTAATTTTAATAGTTTTTTGGTGGACTGGGACTGCTGCTTCACTCCCTTTTGTATGGATCTCTGTTACCCTGATGTCTTGTATTTTTATTTTTGTTTGTCAAGACTGAATGTCTCATTGGATGTGTAGAACTGTCACGTACCAACATAACCAAAATCAATAAAAATCTGAATATATATTACAAGCTACCTCTGAGATGTAGTGGAGTACAGTACAGTATTTGAGTAAATGTACCTCTGGTAGTTAAACCCCACCAGTGGATCCTTTCTGTTTTCTCTCTGTCTCTTCTCACCTTTGTGGCCAACAGGAAGTTGTTCCATTCTTTCTTGTTGGCTGCTTTCCCCACAGACGAGAACTCAATCTTATCCCTCAGCACAGGGTAGCCTGGAGATAGGAACACCACAGAGTGAGGGGGTATACTCTGTGTGAGTGTGTGTGTTCACTCAAGCAGCTCACAGGGAAACCAACATGAGCAGCCAAGTGAGTGTATATGCTGTTTTATATCATGTCATTTTATATTTATTTCACATTCAAAATGAGATGAGTCATCTTGTCATTCAACACAGACAAGGATAAAGATTTTCGAAATAAAAGCACATCCAGACATCAAAAACAGTAAAGATAAAAACATAAAGACCTTGGAGTGTCTCAGTTGAGATGTGTTTCGAGAGGACGATGAGCAAACTAAGCAGACTGATCAGAGAGTGCTTCTTTATTCAACAACAGGCAAATGATTAAAACTGTAGATAACAAAGGAAATGTGTGATCTCAACAAGATTCAGTCTGCCAGTATTTTTGTGCACTGATTCTTCTTTTACAGTGTTTTTTCTTTGCTTTTTCTAGAGTCATGTTTCTGTGTGCAAACTTGAGAATATCAATCAAACTAGTGTTGAGCTGTTTTGATAAGATATCTCAATTTCTGTCCAGTTTTTGTTAATCATGTTTGTTATTGTGCACTTAAAGTAAAAATCAATCAAACTGGTTTATTCATTTCAAGAATGACTTTTATCTGTTTTTACAACTCTTTATTTTACCTCTGAACTCTCGTCAGTCTTTGAATTCAGCACATTTGATGAGTGTGTGTGTGTGTGTGTGTGTGTGTGTGTGTTACCGGTGAGGACACAGGGCAGAGAGCGGAGGCCGGTGTTGACGGCCACAAGCGAAGCCTCGTACGTGTTTCTCTCGTCACGTGGCAGAACCTGCTCCAACCGATTGTTCATGGACACCATCAGCACCCAGTCACGGATCTGCTCACGCTGGGTGTCCTGCGACACACACACACATATACACATGCACACGATGTACAGGAACAAGTGAAAAATGAAGACTATACAGTTAGCTGAGACTCTGGAATTGAATTTGATACCAATTCAATAAGGAACTTAATTAATCAATTAATTAATCATGTTCCAATTTTTCCAATTTGTCCTGCCAAGAATCCAAAAACACAAAGATATTTTATAATAATTAATTTACCATGGTATAAATTAATATAAACATCATTTAAGAAGCTGTAACCAAAGATATTTTTGCTAAATAAATAACTTATAGCAAGTCATCAACTTAGTGTTAATTAACCTATTAATTGACTAAGTGTGTCAGCAATACAAGCAACATAAAAAAATAATTTGGCAACAGAACCCTAAAGATGATTAGCTAACTGAACTTAGCTAATGAAAGCCCTGATACTGGTTATCAAAACAGTTAAAAGTTATCAATATTAACAAACATATATAATAATTACAATAATTACAAGGCGGTAAAGTAACAACAATTGGCGCTATTTATCAGTGTGTCCAGTGGGGTGTTTAGGCGTGTGTTTGGTAGAGGGATGTCTTACAGTGATGCAGAGTTTCGTGGGAAGTGGAACGTCAAAGGGAATGTCTGTGTCCAGGAAGTCGGAGTGGTCCAGACCATCCATTGTCCCCTCGTCAACCGCCTGAAGACAGAAAACAACCAGTCAGAAACAGAAACCGGATTCATGGTCAAACAGTCTAATGGTGCTGAGAAGGATTTCCGATGTTAATAAAACTCTGGATCTTTTACTGCATGAGGTAGATAAGGGGGGTATCTTGATTTTGCCAGCAGTTTACTCACATCACAGAGATCCAGGAAGTGGTTGAGGAAGACGAAGGCCATGTTCTCCCAGCCAGCATCCTGCCAGGTTTAAAAAAAAAAGAAAAGGAACCTGTTTAGTGAATCTGGTACACAGGATCATGTATCAGTCCAGGGGAATTGGTATGGTCTTCTGGAACAAATGTTTCTTGACATTTACGTTCATGTTTTTTCCCCAAAATGCCTGTCACTGTCCAATTAACACTAAAAAGCCATTGAAACCTCAACATAAATATCCTGAGAGAAGCAAATTAATGGACCACAAAGAAACATAGAACATATTTTATGTTATTCTTGGATTTTTAAAAGTGACCAGTCAATGCAAAAACTACATTTTAGGTTTGCATCTTTTCTTGGAAGTCCTGGAATGTGTCTGGAATAGATGTACTTCAGGTGAGGAAAGGTTGTCAACTTTCAGATTGTACAATGCCAGGTAGGAAGAACATTTTGTGGCCATGTCCCATACTAAAACTGGAATGAGAGGAGCACTTTGTGCCAGTTTATGAATACAGAGACTCTTGAGTGGAAGAACTACTGTCTTCCTCTCATCTGTAGTACCCACCCTGCAGGCCAGACCAGCCTCGTAGAAAGCCTTGTCTGCAGGAACGAGCTCAGTGTGACGAAGCAGAGACACCGACAGCTTGGCTGGAAGACTGGCCTGAAAATGCACAGCAGAAGAAGAGGAGCTTTGATTTTAAAATTAGTAATAACACAAATCCAACTTTCAAACTGTCACCACCGGCTGTGGAAGAGAGTCAAGTTCCGGTACTGAAAAGATAATCTATCAGATTTAAGGTTTATTTTGGAACAATACAACATATTGGCATTTCCTGTTTTTTGTTTAGTCATATTGATGATTATATGAGTCATTCCTGTTATTAATACATCCAAGTCAATGTTGAACCTGTTGGTGAGATGCTTTTTGAGATGAAATGTAATCATGCACATGTGAATTTAGCCCCATTTTTTTGATAAACACTAAACTGACCCTTAGTATCTAATGTCTAGAGGAAATAATGCAGGTCAAAGGTAGAAATTAAGTGAGTGTTATAGTGTTTTGTGTACCAGCTGCGTGACTCCCTTTGCGGCAGAACGTGTGGCGTAATAGTGAGCGATCAACAGTATCTGCTCAAAGTCTTCATGAGCCGGAGAGTTGGCTTCGGCCGACCTGGAAATGTTCTCACACTGAAATCATACACACAACATAGGCGTCAGAAAAAGTGGAATTACAGCTATTTTCACCTTTCAGACTCTTAACTAGATACTGTTGTGATTTACCAGCTGCAGCAGGAAGTCGCGGAGGTCGGCCCACATCCGGTAAGACTCTGGTCCATCAGTGTCGGGCAGGTTAATCAGGTCCAGGAACAAGCGCTTGTAGATGTTAAAGTTCTGAGAGTTCAAATAAGAAGGTTAGTTTGAAAGACAATAAATGACTGGAAGCAGTTTCCCATTAATAAGGAGTTAAAAGTGTGTATACGCTACCTGAGGGTTGGGTGGAACTCCGTGTTGTATGTAGAGCTGCAGAGCCTTCAGAGCGTCCTCCTCCTTGATGAGGTGTGTAGCGTACAGAGCGACGTACTTATGAAGGATCTTAAAGTTCTGTCGAAACACAACAGGGAGAATGAGGAACACTGACAACTACTATTGACATGGTTTATGTTTTCTTAATTCAGAGAAAACTTTACATACATGCAGTTTCATAGACAAAGAGAACTACATACAGCGTTGGAGGCGGAGCCCCATTTATTCCTGTGAAAGCAGCTCAGTGGTGCATGAAGCCAAAAAGGGTGTAAAATTATCCGGATCTTGTGCAGCGTTGGGCCACCAGAACAAGTGAACGTGATTTTTCATGGGCTGAGCGGCTAACTACTGGTTTAGCCCTCTGCTAACATAAATAGGAATAAAATATGTTGATCTAGCAGCCCTTCTAGACATTCCAAATATTACTAGACTGAAGGGATCAAATCCTGATAGTGAAACAAGTCATTTGGTGGGGGTTGGGACACTCAAAAATTTTCATCCAGTGATGTACAGATGTCTATGTAAGATAGACTTCACAATAGTTGTGTTTCCATCAGGCTGTTTAGATGTGCATCTAGAAGTATCGCATCGGAAAATGTTGATGGAAACGGCAAAATTAGAATTAAAATCCCCTGATTCGCACAAACAAAAATACGCTCGCTATGGCCGGGTTTTGGCTGATGCGAAAAAGGGTTGATTCGCAAAATGGGGGATGGAAACAGTATATTGCAAACCGTTGCTAACGTTAGCTAGTTCTAAAGATGCTCTTTAGCGTGTGCAATGTACATTCAAAATTTGTCTTCACAAGCACAATATGTCATGCATTTCAATACAACACATGCTGGCAACAGCATGTGAGATTTGTTTTGTTTCCGTCTCTGCGGCCAGGTAATCTCGCAACTCGCACGAGTTTGTAGTGTAGTTTTCACGCTCCAAACATTTAATGGAAACACACATGATTCGCATTTCTAAAAATGCGCATTTCCCAAAGATTCAAATCACTTTTAGATGGAAACGAGGTTAATGTCAGTCTATCGGAGAGAAAGTCTTTTCAGGCCCAATGGCATCACATGACATACCCAGAAGTTGTAATTCCAGTTTGGGCACTATGTCAATTTGGCTTCAAAGCCCAACGCTGTTCCTGGCTCTTGATGGACTTCCGTTTTGAAGCCTCCAGTTTGGCATTTTGACCATTGTCATCTTGAATTTATGATCCCAGAAGTGATGAGAGTTGACTAGTTTGGACAAGAGGGTGGAGATAACCTTATCGCTAGCTGCTAGCTTGGTTAGCACGATGCACTTAGAGTCAGTATATGGTTAACTGTAGTAATACTAGTGCTAATTTTTGCCAGCAAAAAACCAGGCCAAAAACAATCGTTAAAACAAAATGTACTTATTGTTTGTACTGATGTACTGAACATCCAACTCCTTAGAGGTCTTTTAGTACAACCACATGCTAAACAGGACTGTCTTTGGCGGTCAAAACGTTACAGTTAACTTTCATGAACTGGAAACACACTGAAATAGCGTCAGCTGCTGCTATGTTTATACTCTCTGAATCTGGAGTTATTTCATGGTTATGTTACCTAGCCAGCTTTGCTACAATGTTAGCAACTTATTAACGTACGACAACCGTCCGTCACTTAAAGCGCCACACCCTCAATTATGTGTAACTTTCAGGCTTAATAAAATCAAATTGGTGAGCTATATAAAAATTCACCACAGTACAGTTGTCATGAATGTGGAAATTAGCTAGGGAGACCAAAAAAGTGTTTTGTACCAGGCTGTAAATGTGGTTATTTCTGTTGTAAAGTTGGGCATTTTAATGTAGGGGTCTATAGTAACTGACTTGCTCTTAGAGCCAGCCTCAAGTGGCCACTCAAGGAACTGCAATTTCATTTTACAGCACTTCTGCGGTAGCTTCTTTTTTCAGCCACAGTGGTTGCTGCGTGATTTTACTTAGCTATTAATAGAAGGTAAGGTTACAGCAAGCAATACCTGTTTATTTTAACCAAATGCATCTTGTCTGTAATCTAAACTTCACAACTAATAGTTTACACCTTCAATCAAGCAATTAGGAAAGGATGTTTGATTGTGTGTTCAGTACCTGTTTAGATGCTGTGTCCAGACATTTCTCCCACTGGCCTCTTTCTGCGTACATGTCCAGAGCTGCCATGACGTCCACGCCCACCAGCTATAAAACACACACAGCCACAAAAAACGTCATAAACGACAACATGACACTTAGATTGTTTGAAGTATCTACATAATGTTTTCCACCTTTCTTTGTTCAAAGTACACTATAAACTTGGCTTGTTTCACACATTGGCAGCTTTATATATAAGAGAATTGAACCAATATGCTTTGTGGAGACTTAAACAACCAGAAATCATGTACAATGCACACAACAAACTACTTGTTCTGTGGCAACCTTAAACTGATTTTACTACAGGGTGAAAAGGCTTAAAGATTAATTCTGAATTTTAATTTTCTTTCATACATATTTCAGATAGGTTCATTTCCTCCGCAATATGATGATTTCTTACCGCTGAGTCTTTCAGGCCACATGGATGTGAGTGATTAAAGTAAGTCTCATATTTTGCTGATAGTGGAATTTGTCCCTTTCAGGCCCAAACTCAAAGATTAGATTGATGATGTAACAATATTTCCTCGAGAAAATGGTACTTTTTAAATCCAGGGTGTTACAGTGTGAGTCTTTGTACTTACAGAGTCAACTTTGCCTTGGTTCTTCAGGTGCTCCTTGTATTTGTGGTCCACATAGTCCTCGTACCTGCCAGAGATCAGAGTTATATGATACAGGGCGGAGACTGGAGACAAATTTGTTTTTCAGAGGTTATAAGTATGTTGAAATGAGGTGGTATCACACTGAAAATACCCTGCATGTCTCTTTTCCTCAAGCTTGTGTGCTTGTGAAGAAATGTGGTATATTCAAGTGTCGGTGTGTGTACCAGAGAAGAGGAAGAAATACTACTACAGCTTAGAAATACTCCGCAACAATTAAAAAATCCTCTATACTTAGGTGCCTATACTTAGCACCAAAAGTAAAGGTACTTATTATGTAGTATGACCAATTTCAGAATAATATATATAATATTATTGGATTATAATTATTGATGCATGAATGTGCTCATCACTTTCATGTTGCCGCTAGTAAGGGTGGAGCTAGTTTTAATTACTTTACATACTGTATCTGATTGATCAATTAAGTTTCATCTTAAAGAAAGTAATCTGAATCTGTAAAGTGACTAAAGCTGTCAAATAAATGCAATGATGTAAAAAGTACAATATTCGCCCCTGAAATGTCGTGGAGCAGAAGTATAAAGTAGCATAAAGTGTAAACCCCTGATGTACTGAATATGTGAATGTGTCTGTGTTTTTAAACCTCGGCTCCATCTCCTTGGCGACTCTCTTGGCTTTGTTCCACTCTTCACCCTCAATAAAAACATCGATTGCCTCTTTGATGAGGTTCATATTAAGGTAGAGATCAGCAGCCTTCAACGAGAGAGCACAAACAACACAGCAGGAGACAAAAAGGGAAAATTAGAAATGAAAACAGCTGAAACAAACTCATAGAAGCATGTTCGTAGCAATTTAATAAATACTGATGGTTCTTTTCAAACACCAACACTTAAAACAAGGTCAGTGTGTGTGTGTGTGTGTGTGTGTGTGTGTGTGTGTGGTTGTGTTCACCCACAGCGTTGTACTTCCTCAGCTGTGTGAGTCGTGGTCCGACCACCTGGATCACCTCCACCGCTCGATCTTCACTGAGGAACTTGATGGATAATTCTGCTGCCTGGAAACACAAACAAACAAAATGCACATGTGAAACACTTATAGAAGGAATAGTTGGAGTGTTGTTGTCTCTGCTTTTCCTCAAACAGGTATGAAGATTATAAGTATCTGAAAAGTGTAATTTCCGAAGACAGAATGACACAAAATTACACATTTTAACCCATAAATGTAACTGGGTTACAAGATGTCACGATAACTATGAATATGAGTATGATTAAATGCAAAATGATCTTTGTCCATCATCTCAATTAAGGAATAAAAGATAAAGTCCGCACACCAGAAGCTGCTCCTGGAACAATTTATTCATGTGTTACGTTTCGGGCCCCTGCCCTTCATCAGACATGAAGTGAATGTGAATACACCTCCATATATACACACACAACCCCTTAGGGTCACCTGACACAATCAGGTGATAAAGCACAGGTGTGAGAACAATAATAATAATAATTATCAAACAGAAAAGAAAAATATATATTTCTGATTGATGAGAAACAATCTTTAAATGCAGTACAATGCAACAATGCTAGAATACCACTTTACAAAGATTCTATAAGAAAATCTTTAAGAAGGTTCTATAAGAAAATCTTTAAGAAAATCTTTAAGAATTAGCGCAGGTATAAGGCCTGCAGTGCAAATATAAATATAAACAAATCCCACACACTTTAAATATCACATAAAGAGAACATCAGGTGAAGACCATCATAAATGTATGCGATATTAAAAGTTTTTTGGGATGTGCGTGCTACTTTTACCCATCATCTCAATTAACAAATACATTAACACTATAGTAAATGTCAATATGTAGTACATTTACCACAAACAAACCATTTCTGATTATCATTCTGGAAGAAGTTGATAATCAAAGTAATAATTTCTTAGCACATTTTAAGACGGATGACAATTTTCATTTTGAGGTGAAGTGCTGTTATAAGGACCAACAGTTTGATTTATTACTATTTATTTTGTCTGAAACAGTGACCAGAAGGCAATGTGTTTTAAATCTCTTGTTTCGTCCAATCAACAATCCAAAACACAAACAATCTAAATAAAAGCCACATATTGATTCTGTTGAGTCTCTGACCTTTACCTCCAAACACCACCAAGACACCAAACGTTCAGCTCTCAGATAAGCACACACTGTGTATTCTTCCTTTTCTCACACTGGTTCATCAGACTCCCAAAGGGAATAAAAAATATTGATCTCTGAGACCCGGTGACCTCTCTTTCCAGAAACACCATCAGACCGAACCAATCCAATTTCAATTGATCTGATCTCCATAGCACTTTAATTAATCAATAACACACAATATTTGCTGTGAACACCCGAAAGGGAATCCATTGATGTTGGTGACACTGTGACCTTTTACCCTTTCTACACTATCATGTTGACTCCATCACATATACATATTCTATTATCCACAAACTGCAGTGTTGAATGTAAAAGCAGCTAATTGGTGACATTGAAATATGTCATTTCAGATTAGATGAAGCAACACCCCTGTCACTGTACATTAAAGCTGGGGTAGGCAGTTTTACTTTAGCATCATTGGACACAAATCCCATAATAAAGTTTTTGCATATTGTAATTCAGGTGGTCTATGAGAAAACTAAACTTCTGCTCCTCCTCTTGGCTCTGTTTTCAGGCTTTAGAGAATCTATCATGTGATGGGAGAATTTGACCAATCACAGTTCATTTCAGACAGAGGTGTTCCAACTAGCTGCTCTGCAAATGCAGATGCGCCTGCATTTCTCTTCAGATGAAAATCTGATTCATTGACAGAAAATCATGCATTGTAACAACTCCCTACACTGCAAAGCAACCAAACAAAGAAGGACGGACTTATCAAAAAGAGAGTCTTAAAGAAAGTCTGAAAATAAGCACAATAAAACATGCGTCAATACCGAAAAAGCATTTCAGAGATGGAGAGAAAATGTTAATAGTTTAACCTTTTGCAAACCGGAGCCAAAGGATTATGGCTGCAGGTTTAAGTTTGTGTTTATGTAGGAAACGTTCTTTGCCACCATCCCCGACACTACGGGCCACCACACTGGGGGAATAGCGGGCAGCAGCTCCCTGATGGAACCAGTCAGCCCATCCCCAGCTCCTGCGGACTAGACAACCCCAACTGCTCGCTGGATCAGCAAACTTTCTGTTGCTGCCATTACAAAGGTTTGCGTTGCCACTGACCACCAGCCCGCTGTGACACCGGACACTGGGGGGTTGGCACTGGCCAATTCCAGCAGCTACAGCCGCCAACTGAGCTGCTGGCAACTCTCCCTTCAGCCAGGTTGAGAACCCTCCTCAGCCCTTTATGGCAGTGAAAGAAACTGTATTTGTGCTAACTGGACCTGTTGTAAATCTATCTTTTACCTTCATCCAGCACTTCTCCATCAGGGCACTGTTGGAGTCGTCCTTCACCTTCAGGTAACACTCCACGGCCCGGGAATGTTCACCTGACTGCTCCCACTCCCTGGCCTGTTCTAGCAGACCCTCCACTCCCCTGGAACACCAAATAAAAACACAAAGTCAAATATGAGACACAAATCAGTGCATTTCATTTGAGGTTTATTTGTAGACTCGAGGTATCAGGGCCAATTAGTGACAAAAAGGTCATCTTGCTTTGACTCAAATTGAACTAAACATAGTCTTTCAAGATTGAGAGTGCAACTTGCAAGAAATTAGGAAAAACTGAATAAAAAAAAGATGATAATAAATGAGACATTGAAATATCTAAATTATTTCAAGAGGAAGGATTGTTTTCATATCCATGACATTTATTTCTCTCCCTCTTTCTTGTTCTTGGTCTCTGTCTTTTTCATTGTCTTCTTTACTTTAAAGTCGCGTACATCTAATACGGCGGTGCTGGTCTGCAGATGCCTATAAGAAACAGGAGTTGCACTTATCTGGAGTCTGAGCCATAAACTCCGCAGGAATAATTCAGTGTTTAACCCTCACTTCCTCACTCGTCTCCATTGGTAACTTTTGATGTTTTCTCCCGCAAGTCATTAAAGAGGGAAAAGTGGTGGGAGGAGGATAAGAGCTGCGTGCTGCTGGTCTGCCGGCTAACGAGCTATTCCTTGTTGGTGCTTTCAATTTGGGATAATACATGAGCTGTGTTTTAATAAAGCATCAAACTGACTCTTTGTGCATAGATTATACTGGTGGGTGAACGGGCAGAGCCTGTGAAATGTTCAGAGTGGTTTCCCGCTGGCTTTTAAGGGATTTCTTAACAACATAACAGGTCAACAAAATCTAATAGAAACTCTTAAAATGATGTCCCACAAATACCAAACCTCTGATCTATAATTATGAGTCAAGTTAACGAGGCTTTCGGCATCTGCTGTTGTAGCTATAAAAAGACAATTTTTCACTGTGTTACGTGGGAATGAAAAATAAATGAAGATAAATTAAATCACTTTTTAAAGGTTCTCTGGGATGCAATAAAGTACATAACCAAGCACAAAACGAGGCCCATTGACTTCTTTTATTTTTTGGGCTTAAAGGAATACTTGGCTGATTTTCAACCTGCTTTGTATCATAACAATGTGGGTAGTATGTGTAAATGAACTATGGTAAGCTTCCCTCCATCTTACCAGTACCAGGATCTCCCTGCTCATCTCTAAACTTAAATTGCATCATCCAGTGGATTTGTGCTGTTGCTCGAACAGCAGATTGTACTTCCGCATTTTTATATGCCTGCCACCACAGTCACAAAGAGTGTGGAAGTGGATCAAGAGAGATACCCCTCCTTTCTACCAAAGTCAGATCAAATGATTAAACTGAGCAGTGCTGATCAAATACAAAACCTTTTTTTTTTTGCTTTTTTCTCGCCTAAAATGTTTTCAGAAACATATTTAAAAGTGCTTTCACAACTGCCCTGTTTGGTTCGGTTGATTCGAACTCAAGTTCGGTTGCCCCCTAAGTGCGGTTCATTCAGGCAGGTGTTAACTCAGCAATGGCATTTGAGTGTGCACCTAAACAACCGGAATGAGACCGTTTTAAAGAGGTGGTCTCGGTCTGGTTACAAATGAACTCTGGTGCAGTTTGTTTGTGGTGAGAACGTGTTCCGACCTCGATCTGAACCAACTGCAGTCACATGACACATTGTTTGGGTTAAACATGAGCATGTTACAGTCCTGGAGGATTATTAATGTGCACCTCCTCCTGTACTGCCTTAATATGCACATTCAGCACATCCAATGCATCAAAACATTGTTTTCTAGTTGGAGCTGCGCCTCATTTTCAAACTGTCTGGTTTGACTAAAATGAACAATGACAGCAATATAGTCCACGATGACCAGCGCTAAAATCAACCTGCGTAGTTGTCCCTCCATTGTGACATTAGAAAGTGTCACTTTTATCTTGCAAGTGTACTCTTCTTCAACTTTTTGTTTACTTCCTGGATTTTTCCTGCATGGAAATTCTGACCAATCAAGAGCAGCTTTCTTACACAAGGCATTTAATCCGGTCCGCTTGGAAATGCTGCCGTGAGAACACAAACCAACTCTAGGCAATTATGCAACTTTGTAATAAAATTGGTCCCTGATTCAGACCAAAGCAAGATAACTCTAGGTCTGAAAGCACTGAAATTCCAGATTGTTTGTTACCAGCCCACCACCTTATCGTTTCTATGTCACCCACCAGAGGAAGCATTTATTGGTCAGGTGAGTTGCAGTGCATTCTAGTAGTTGTAGATTTTCTGCATAAGTGAACGCAGTAGCCCTTGACCTCTGTTTTCTCTGGTCACCAATTTCAAAAGTATTTGCTTCTTTCGACTGAACAGACAGCCCTGTTTTATGAAAAGACCATCTTTTCAGCGGTCTTTAATCTCACCTGACTCCCTTCTTGGAGGTTTCCTTCTCGAACTCCTCTTGGAGCATGGAGAGCTTGTTGGGGAGATACTCCTTACAGATACGCATGGCATCGCTCCACATGTCTGCATTCTGATGAATACAAATATGGAATACATCAAAGAACGACTGACCACGAGGCAGAAGGTTTAAATCTATGGTTTGACTTTTTGTTTGGTCAGCAACTTGAAACAAAAATCTCTTCAGTAAAACAAAGAAATTACTTTTGCTTAGAACAGTTTGTTACTTTTTTCTTGTTTTTCAGAAGCCAGTTTGGCTGTTATAGTTACCTTGTAAAACTGGACAGCAAGTTCGGGTCTCTGAGCTCGTAGCAGGAAGGCTTCAGCCTTCTGGAAATCTTTCTGTTCAAAGCAGAAGTTGGCTTGGCCAACCAGGATCTCAGACACGCTCTCTGGATCATGGCCCTCAGCCACCCGCTGCGCACTGGCCCAGTCCTTGTTGTGGACATACCTGGAGCAGTTCACACAGAGACAAAAAATACACACACACACACATCCAAAAAACAAGATTTTAGAAGTAGTTAAAATCCTATGTGTTGCTGCTGATCTGCAAGGACAAATACATCTACACATAATTCTAACAACTCCTGATCAGCTGACAGTAATGCTGAGCTAAATATACTCACATGCACACAGCTTCTTTGGGTTTTCCAGCTTTGATAAACTCCACCTCAGCCTCAGGAAACTTTCCCTGGAGGAAGAAACAGTGACAGCATATTAGAATAAGCACTACCAATGATACTTGACATGCCGTCTAGTAGGGCTGTCCCAAATAAAAAATTTTGGCCTCTGGAGCTTTGGTAGTAATCAACAGTGAGTATTTAAAGCTTTGGCCAGGGGGCAGGTTAATAAAAATGCTCACAAGTATAGGCTCTGAATCGAGAGAACGCCCCGAAGAGCTGTGAAACAAGCACAGAAGCGCAGGAACAGCATACTAGCTCCAAAAAATTTAAGATCTGAAATTTACAAGATTCAGTGTTTCTGTTAACACAGGTCAGATGCAGGGTTCTCATCCTGTCATCTCTCATCATTTTTTTTTTTAAATAATTACAAATACTTTAGGAAGAGCTATGATGATAACATGAAGGTTGTGGAAAAAAATACTTTTTAAACTATTGGTCAGATAAATATTGCAGATCCCAAAAATAGTTTAATATGTAAGGCAGACTGATGTAAAATGAATACAGATGTGTAACTCTGCATGACTTTCACTGTAGCCTGTGCTTTTGTATCAGTTATTAATATGCTTTTTTGAGATGATGTGGAGTTGTAAGGTGAGATTTTTCATATAGTGGTAAAGTACAGACAGCAGATATATTACTGTAGGCAGCAGGACTGTGGCAGGTTTACCTCATCTTCCAGGTACATGGCATGTTTGAGGTGGATATCAGGAATCTTCTCCTTACACGCAAGACGAGCCAGTTCAAAGGCAAAGTCGAATGAGCTGGGGAGTAAATAAAGAGTGAGAAATCTAATCAGGTTTTGAAATACAATAACTGATTGTAGGATAAATGTAAATTTGGAAAGGTACTTTGTATGAGCTTGTTAAAGCCGGCAGGTGAATGTTCTGAGAAACAGAAACTCACAAGTTATTTGAAGCAAACTCAATGGCGTGTTCAAGGAGGCCGAACTTGTTGAGCAGCTTGACGGCCGCCTCTCCTCCCAGGCTCCGAGCCCACAGGTAGGCCACCTGCTTCTGGGCACCAGCACCCCCATGGCTCTTCGCCACCTGAGACATGCATAAACATGTATTTGTGTAAATATTTATCACTGTAGGGGTCCAGTGAATCCCTAATGCTCCTACCACAGATAATCCCAAAGAAAAACATTTAATAGAAGCTATAAAGTTGCACCGTGCTCCAAAACCAGCAGCAGCAATAAACTTTGTCGACAGGGAACAAACACTTGTTATAATACTGCACCCAGGAAGCCTAATCTCTCAGTAAACTTTAAATTCTCCTATTTAGCCTTTACAAGTAGTATACAAACATTTAATGAATGGTTTAAACACACCATAATTCAGTTATCCATAGCTATAAGAACCACTTTAACAGTTTAATAATGTACAATATTTCCTAGCAGTTGTAACTTGTCACCAACGATAAGCAGGCTATAGACTGGGTATAAAAAGACTGTAAGGGATATCCGCTGGCTACTGTAAACATTTGTTGTGTGGGATGAGGGTTTAGGCTTTAAAATATACAACTACTTTCAAACATTTGGAGTACATAACTCTACATA
Source organism: Epinephelus moara (assembly GCF_006386435.1). Lineage (NCBI taxonomy): Eukaryota > Metazoa > Chordata > Actinopteri > Perciformes > Serranidae > Epinephelus > Epinephelus moara. Next base: position 15,096,914 of record NC_065517.1, read on the forward strand.
TCTTTGGAAATGTAAAGGTATTAATAGCTAGCAAGCCAACAACACAAATGTGACCATATCTACCCTGTATGCATCCTCCCACATATCGTTGACTCTGTACATGTGGACAGCAGCTTTCCACTCTTCAGCCTCCATGAAGTGGTACTCTGCCTCTGAGAACCTGGAGTCAGCCTCCAACTCCTACAGGAAACATTTATACCATACATATCATTAGAACATACATATCAGGTACATTAGGGCCTCACAAAACAGCAGTGATCCAGCACTGATTATCTGAGATCAAAGTACATGAAAGTAAGCACTAGTGAGAATATAATAATAATAATGCTGATAGGTACAATTCATGTCCCTTCAGCTGTACTTTCTCTCAGTGTGTGACACAGCAGAAAGGAAAATTGCTGACAAAACTAAGTAAAGCCACTTAATGATGAAACTCTATTGGATTTCTTTTGAATCTTTTGTGCTGCAACAATCTGGAGCTAAAAGGTACTTAAAGTCTCAGAGCGACTGTCTCTAGACTCAACCAAGAGGTCAGTGGTGGAATGTAACTAAGTACAAGAACTGTACCTAAAGGGAAACTTGGCCGATTTTCAACTTGCGATGTGTCATTGCAGTGTTAGCAGTGTGTGCAGGAGAAGCCAAACACGCTGTCATCTGCACACACTGCGATGACACAGAGCTGGTTGAAAATAGGCAAAGTTTCCCTTTAAATACAATTGACCTTTTGCTAATTGTGATGTCCGACAAGCTGTCTGAGTAAGCATGGAGCCCACACTGTAACTAACTTTACTCCCTGAAGAAATATTATCATATTTTTGGAAAAATGAAACAGTGATTCCAGAGGGAAGCAGACAGAGGGGTCTACAGTCTGTGTTTGAAGGATATATCCAGGATGTCAAAGCTAGCTAGCTAGCTACTGGAGATATAGCCTACTGAATGTATACACATGCTGCTTTTGCTCTTTAATGATTATAACAGTGAGAAAAAGACCGACCCTGCTGTACAGGAACCAGTGAAGGGAAGCAGGGAAACTTTGCTGATATTCAACCAGCTGTGTGTCATCACATTGTGCACAGATGAATATTGTTTGACTTCCCCCAGAGATCCCTGCCCGGCTGCCAGCACCCCGCAGAAGTCCGGGTGCTGGCAGCGGCATGGGGGTGAAGCCAAACAGCGTTCATCTGCACACACTGTGATGCCACACAGCTGGTTCAATATCAGCAAAGTTTCCCCTTGTATTCATTGTCTACATGTGTCAATCAGCAGTGATGTGGTGGTTCACTTTTACACTGTGATCTGTAGCCTATAGTTCGGCTTTAGCTTCTAACTATCTTTGTCTTTTTAACCTGTTGTTGCTGCTGAGTCAGTTTGACATCCTGGATATATCCTTCAAACACAGACTGTAGACCCCTCTGTCTGCTTCTCTCTGGAATCACTCTTTCATTTTTCCAAAAATATGATAATATTTCTTCAGGGAGTGCAGTTAGTTACAGTGTGGGCTCCATGCTTACTCCAACAGCTTAGAGAAAGGTCCATTGTAAGACCACCGTGTTTTGGTTATGGCCTACATCAGCTAATAGGTGGAGTTTTGTAAGAAATCTCCAGCCTGCTTCTACAGTTAAATCAATAAAATAACAAAATAAAATGTTTTAACCAGTCAAAACGTTTTTTTTGTTTTACCTATTTTTTTTGTTCAAGGTAAACTAAAAAGGAACTTAGGAAAATGATCCTGTCCTTGACTCATAAACACAGAGGTGAAAACAATTTAGATCAGATTTAGAAAAAGAATCACCAGAATTTTTTTTTAATCTCTTGCCTCTCGAGGCTTTCATATACATATATAAAGTAGTTAAAATTTGCCCCATCTTACAAGCCGAAACATAAATGATGCCTACACATTAATGCATCAACAATTACGATCCAATAATATATAATTCAGAAATGGGCCATTCTACATAGTGAGTCACTTTTGGTACTTCAAGTACATTTTGATGCTAATACTTTTGTAATTTTACTTCATTAAATGTTATTAATACAGGTCTTCAACTCATGGCATAGAGTATTTCTATACTTTGGTGTTGCTTTTTCTTACTTAAGTAAAAGATTTGAGTACTTCTTCCACCAGTGCATAAGGTTGTAAAATTAGACATGCATGTGGTGTGAGTTAAAAAATGGGATTTGATTCATGGGCTTCTAAACTTCAGAAGCTGGGTAAAATTCTTAGTTAGGGACATTTGTAATTATTAATAGAGTTTAAAGCACTGCGGGGCAATTCTCACAAGATAATTGGACAACCAAAAAACTGTGGACGCACTCATTTGTCTACTGTTATGTAAGAAATAGAGAATGGTAAAAGAAAAAATGTTATTAAGTTGTATGGGTGCCTGAAGTGGAGCATTATCTGAGTCTCTGAGACCTTTTCAGATGGGAAACTTAATCCATTGCTGTCTGAATGTTGCGGATGAAATTTCACATGCATACATTTCTGCCACTTTTCAACTCATCTTATGTGAGCTACAAGAATTTGATTATGTTGAACTGTTGTGCCCATTGACAGCCAAACAACCAATCAAGGCATTGTGGGTGGGATTAAGAGTGAGGGGGGTCTACTTTCATTATAGCTAATTCGCGATCTAGCTACATTCATGTAAAAAAAGTGACAGAAACAAAAATGGCTGCAGGCTTGGTTTGCTTCAACACAGCTACACAGGTTGTAAGTCCATTTACAGAGATAACAACTCTTATATCAGCACAAATTCTAAGTCTGTGGCGAAAAAGACTGCGCTAACTGCCCCTAGTCATTTGTTACTGATAGGTTAAGGAAGACAAACCAGACTTCAGGGGCTGGGACTTCAGCTTCAAATGTTGCTTTCAAGATTTGATCTGAAACCCTGTTATCCATTAGTTCCTGCTGTAGTGTTGATCACAGTGTGTTGTACCTTGGCGAGGTGCAGGTGGGTCTCTGTCAGCAAGTCAGGGTGATGTTTGGCCACCAGGCGAATAACATCATCAAACATGCGGTTCTTCTTGTACATGGTTATGGCGAGGTCAGACTGCTTCACTGTAGCAAACAGCCTGCGCACACACATACACACACCCATTAGTAACTGAACTGTTCTTTAAAGTGCAAGTGTCAAAGGACTTCATACAGACATAATAAAAATAAAGCCAGACAGCAAAGACAAAACAGGGTCTGAATTTTCCATCTGCCAACACTCAAATACAGTTTTCATTATTGTTCTTGCAGTAATTACTTCAAACATAGTCAAGTTACTTTTCCTTACTCCATGTTCATGCTTCCAGCAGCTGATGATGTGACAAATGACTATAAATAAATCTCCATTTACCTCTCAGCCTCCTTGAATTTCCCGTCTCTCTCCAGCTCCTGAGCTCTGCTGATGTACAGAGCCATAACCTCCTCCTCTGTCATACACTCCACTGCCAACTGCAAACCAAACGTGCCAAACAAAGACAATAGTTTCAATTACTTCATTGTTTCAAAGCTAGACCGATATCAGATGCCAAAGAACCCTTTTAAAAACAATCTAGTCAGTGTTATCCACCAAATTAACTTAGACACATGTACGCTTTTGTCTTAAATTAGTCAAATTATATATTGGTGGAATGTTCAATTTAACCCTAACAGTCCTAGAATTATATTTAGTACAACTGGAATGCTGTGACCCTTGTTGATCCAGTGAGCCCAATTTCATTCATTTGCAATGAAGTTTATCCCCATTGTAGCCATTTCACTGTAGTAACACTTTTTTGGAAACAGACATCACTGTATAAAATGACCTATAGTGACCTCTAGGATAATCACAGCCTCATTAGACTTTACAACTACAAACTACAGACCTCGAGCATTCAGAGAATGGATGGCTCACATAGGTATATTGACAATAAGGGTCTTTCTCAGCAGTATCCACAACAGAAGTGCTCATCATCCAATTGCCAAGAGATGTAGTTCTTTCAGAAATCTCCAAATGTGAAAAGTTTTTGACAGCATGGATTTTTCTATGGTGTTCCTCAAGGTCTTGGTGTCTCAATGTGGTATTTTGGAGTGAATTTTGAACATTTTTATCAATTCTCCCGTGGTAAAAAATGGTAGTATTCTTTGTACCAAATCTGTATCAACCCAAAAATTGCTACAACTAAAAGGTCCAGTTTCCAGGATTTACGTGGATATATTGGCAGAAATGGAATACAGTATTCATAAATATATTTTCATAAGGTTATAGTCACCTGAAAAAAGAATCATTGTGTTTTCAATACCTTAGAATGAGCAGTTTATATCTACATAGGAGCGGGTCCTCTTTCACGGAGTCTGCCATGTTGTTTTACAGTAGCCCAGAGCAGACAAACCAAACACTGGCTCTAGATAGGGCCCTTTACATTTTCATGTCGGCCACCTTAGTTCTCCTACACACTTGGCACAGGGAAGAAGTTTCTCTTGGTTGCAGTCTGCAACCTCTTTGCTAGGCAGTGGTGTAGTGGAGGTTGTACGCAGGTTTACAGGGTGTACCCATCTGTTTTCCTGGCCATTTAAAGTATACCCACCTTTCAGCCAAAAAGCCATTGGAATATATAGGGGAGTATGTCCACTTCCTGCTTGGTAACTTGCCCATTTACCTAGTAGTACACTAAATCCTACCACTAGACCTTCAAGAGACTGGAATGGCCATCATATACTTTCATCATAATATTCTGGGCCCCTATATGCTCTAAAATTTAAAAGTTTGGATATGCGCCTAACCAAAACACAATGTTATATATTATATATTTATGACAAGAAAAACTCAAAACACAGTGCTGAGCTCAGATTAAACCTCAGGTTCCCTGCTTTCAGATCATACATACACTGCTGACCTGCTACGTCCCCCCCTGGGTCAATTGTGGGTCTTTAAGGGTTAATTGTATTCATTTGCCACAATAATACATATTGATCACACTGTATTTTACATACTTGTTTGTGTAGTTTGTGTCCATACTAACCTTATGAGCCTCCTCCCAGCGTCCCACTGTGGTGTACATGTCTATAGCATCTTTGATGTGGCCTCCTTTCACAAACAGTTGCTCTGCCACCTGCAGGCCATTAACAAACAAAATACACACAACATAGACTCAGAAAATATAAAATACCATCTGAATATCATACAATCTTCTTCTTCTTCCTCTTCTTCAACTTCTTAACCCTCTGGAATAGCCATAGCATATACATATATTAAAGTAGTATTCCTGCAGGGTAAACAGAATAAAACAGCTACCTGTACGGATAACAATTTGTTGCCATAGTGTGTAATTGTTAATGGTAGAATTTGGGAGAGCTTGCGGGAAGGAAAACAGGAACATTCACCACTTTATGTGAATAAATTTCTACAAAGCAAATGAAAAGGTATTTTTCATTGAACCCGTTCTAACACTGGCATCAATCAAAAACAAACGTATGTGCTGGTTCGTTCTGATTATAAACCGTTAAGTCATTGTTTTTTTTCCGCTGATAATTTCTGCATTTGAATCACAGGTGTGAGCTTCCGTCATTGTTTTAATTTGCACTGAATTATACTTTCCTGCAACTTCCACAAAGTTGGAAAGCAAAGAGCTTGTTATCTTAATTACTTTCTGTGAATATGCCCATAGAGCAAACAGACTGAAATGGCCTGCTATTTTCAGAGGCTGGCAGTCTGTGGAGGCTGTTTGGCTCAGCTGAGCTCATCAGAATACGCAGAGCACACTGTGCTTCACCATCGTTGCCGTCACCGTCATGATGATGATGATGATGATGATGATGATGATGATGATGATGATGATGATCATCATCATCATCATCATCATCATCATCATCATCTCTCTTCCTTTAATTTTTTCTTTGTTTTTATACCAGATTTCTTTTCCTTTTCTCCCTTTTCAAAAGTTGCTGTATTTCTGGTATTTGGGCAACTATTAAAACTATTGTTACAACCTGTCATTACTGCCAACACACCCTCAAGCAAACACAGCCCACACTGCTCCATGGAGACCGAACTAAAGCTGATCGTCAGCTCTCACTCTGGTTGAAATGTGTACAGGGTTGTGTGTGCATATGTGTGTGTGTGTGTGCCATGGGTGAATGCACAGTATATATCCCTGAGAGATGTGCAGAAAGTAATTGCTGGTGGCAAAATGTCACTGCCTACTTTATCCCTCTGGCTGCCTCCATCTCTCTGTCCGGTGTTGTGTTCAGGAAGCAAAACTAACATCAGGTGCTCACCTAACCCCAAAGCCAAATGTACCAGCATTTAGGCTTATATTATATACTATTTTGTGGAGTAAGTATGTGCCATATTTCATTATGAATAACAGATTAATAAAAGTCCAAATTACATTACCACCACTCATAAACTTGATATCTATGGACATATTTGTGCATGCACATCGAGCAGACACACAGTGACATTAGTGTTCTTTTGGAGTCATTTTTCTGACGTGACAAAAATAAGTCAAACTTTCACCCCACTTTTAGCTCTATTTTTGGTCACCACCTACACTTGAGAAAAATATTTGGCTGTATAGCTGATGTAAATGCTCCACTATGTTTGCTAACCTTGTCTGTAAGCTGTTTGGTTGCTAGGCAGGTGACGTACAGTCGGTTATTGAGCTTTTACACTGCAAAAAGCTCCCTGCTGCTGGGACCAAAACAGAAAAGTCACAGGCCATAAACCCAAAACAATGAGCTGAAAGATGCTAAATCTCTCCTGGGTTCATCCCCAGGAGCAATGCTTTTCACATTACATGTATTCAATTAATGGATTGTTAAAGAAGCTACATTCAGAGATATCTATGATTCTAAGTCTGGGGCGGGATTGTCTACACACAGTTCTCATCATGGGAGTGGCTGAGCCAGCTGCTAACAGCTAACAGTGGTAACTCATTAAAAAAACGCTAACAATGGCAAATGTGCTGACAGAGCTAACATCGTTAACCTGGGGGGAACTTGAGGCTCGGAGCTATGCTTCGGCAACAACGCTAATGCAGAGTGGCGACAATTAGCTAGCTAGAGGGATACTAGATAGCTAATTGGGGGTACACATACAGGGACTCATATGCACTAACATGAGGCCAGACCGCCTTACCACAACAACCTACAGAGAAGCTTGGACTACAACACACACAGACAGAGCGTAGCTTTATTCTCTGCCCAGGACACCATTATTCCACTATGTCTTTACATAGCAAATACTAGTTTGCTGCTACATTAATGCTCTGAATACCGCACACAATGACTTTAACATAAAGATATTGATCAGTGCAGCCTTACCAACCAGTTTTTCTCTATACACACTGGTTGTGCATCCTCTACAAGCTAACCAAACCACTCCACACACTATTTGACACCTCTGGTGCTCAGTGACCAACATCTGTATGAGCTGATATACTAAACTACCACAGGTATATGTCCAGAAATATCTGCTTGCTTTGACTATTTAACCACTCATTAATAAAATGCCAATTTTGATTTAGTTTCAGCTTAACTGCTCATTTTGGACACATTACTGCACAAAGATACCTCTCCTCTTGGTGAGCAGAAAAACATACTTTGCTGGAAATTTATATATGCTTTTAATAATTGGAGTTTGACGTGTTTACATATTATCAAAAGAAGGTAAAAGGTCAACTGTCTAACCCCCACATATACCTCATACCTGGCCCCTCCTCTCTCACCTCATATTCCTGCATGGAGGCGTAATACTGTGCTATCTTCACGTAATATTTCCCTGCTGATGAATCCTCCTGTAACTCCAGGATATGGACGGCTTTCTTCCACTGACGGGCTGCGATGGCCGCCTCGATGGCTTTCAGCGAGCAGCTGAGAGCAGATTGGAAAAAGGACAACAGACCAGTTATAGTGCGGTGTATCCATATAATTTCATGAAATAAGCATCAACTCTGAAAGACAAAATGGAAGGACAGACAAATTCTAAGTGAATTAACTGTGGTTAGAATTTAATTTAAACCAAATAATTTTGTTAAGACTATGGCACAGACCGAAACTTTACTGGCAGGACAAATTATCATCAGAAGTAGTATTTTTAAAACCTTTGTTTCTGCGGAGAGTTTCAGCTTCCCACAGTCAGATTTCAGTATCAGATGCTTTTTCAACCTGGAAAGAATAAAAATCTGGGCGCTGATTACCTGCCTTTATTTGGTATTTCTTTGGGAAATATAATCATGTTTAAAGAAATCTATTATGGTCCTGGTGATGATTTAAAGAACTATTGGCCATCTCTGTTGGATTAGTTTTTTCATGTGTCATCTTTCCTCCTCTCCATCTGCCCAAATCTTTGTCTCTTCACTCCCCTACACTACATACCCTGCTTCAATGAAGTGGTTGATGGCGGCGTCCATCTGTTTCTGCTGGACGAGGTAGTCTCCCCAGGCCTCCTCCAGTTTCACCACCTCAGCAGGGAAGGCAAGGCGAGCCAGCTCCACCGCTACAGGAAGCACAAACTTTATTTAATACACTGTATACCTACACTCAACTCAACAACATACATCCACCTGTTGTCCAACATTTGGTCACATGACCTATCTTACCTGTACTTATTTCATGCTGACATACTTACAATATATACTGTTTCTGCATCAATGTAAAACAAGTCAAAGGGCTCTATGGAAATGATCTTTAGCGCATGGTATAAAGTGCACAGCGCAAGTGCATGTAGGGCGTGTCCAACTCCACTCTGCTAGTTAAATGGCGCATAATCTGGTTGCAAAGTAAGGTGCAAGGGGTAATGGGGCACCCTTAATTAATCATATGTGTGTTATGGACGTAACATGAATTAAAACAGTCAGAGTGCATTTTCCAATTCCCTTTAAAGGCCTAAAATTGTAGTTATAAACCTGATGGAGGAAACAGAACTAAATTTTTAGCTTCTGAAATGATCAATGAAGTTCCTCTGGTCTTTGTGCATAAATGTGCACAGCGTCTCTCTTAATGGGGAGTCGGACAGCAGCTCTGCAGCTCTGCTCTGCTCTCTGCTATGTTCGCATTTTAGATGATGTATTCATATTTTTCTCGTTACCCTCTCAATAATGCGCCCACAATGCACCTGACCACACCTCATTTTAAGACCTACATGTCCATGGAGCAGACAGATGAACACAATTACATTTTCTACTTACACAATGTGGGTGCTGGCTGTGAAAATGACAGCTGCGTTGGTCTTAAACTACCAATGACACTTGCTAACATGCTCACAATAACAATTCTAACACGCTGATATTAAGCAGATAAAATGCTAACCATGTTCATGTTTGCTAATTAGCACACAACACAACACAAAGTACAGCTGAGTCTGATGAGAGTGCCGTCAGTTATTTGGTCATAAATCAAAGTACTGGACAGATGTGAATTTTGACTAGGGCTGTACGATGTAAGGAAAATATGCGACAGATATTTAAGCGTGCTCAGTTCTGTCTTTCTGCTGCTGTCAGTATACTGCCGAAATAAAACAAATTGCTTATTGAATTTTAAAAAAAATGAAAGAATATTTCCAACATTCTTCTATTGAACAAACTGAACATTAAACTAAACAGAACACAAAAGGCACCAATAAAGAAGGAATGATAGTTACAATATGTGTGCAGTGCAGTTTTCTACTGTCACAAATTTCAATATGGCGCAGTAGAGCAGTGTTTCGTGATGTGTTTATCACAAGTTGCCACGATTGAAAAAAGGGATACTGTGCAGCAAAATTCTGACCCCTGATGATGGTAGATGAAAAGTCAAAGGGTCACCAAAGTCATTAGGACTCATTTAATTTAGGAGCCATAGATTTAGTGCCAATCCAGCCAACAGTTATTGAGCTATTTCAGTCTGGATCAAAGTGGTGGACTGACCGATCTACAGACATTGCCATCTCTAGAGCCATGCTGCTAGCTCAAGTAAAAATCACCTAACAATATGATTTGCTAGTTATTCAAAATTTAGGTTAATCATATTCATGCAGTCTACACATCATTGATTTACCTTTCCTGAAGGCACCTCCTTTGCAGAAGCATTCCAACGCTCTCTGGTTGTTTCTGATCCTCTCATACAGATCTCCTGCCTGACAGAGAGAATATAAATTTATTAAGACAAATTGACATATTAGGGTGAGTCAGGGTTGTTCAGAGTTGTTAGGACTGTGAACCATATTGCAAAAGTATGTGAACACTGTGCCCACAAACTTCAATTTCATTAAAATGAGTTTTAGCGAAGAGCGTTCTTGTCCAAAGGTTTAAACACTAATTCTGTTGTTTTTCTGACCTGTCAACAACTAAATGCACAACACATGATCCTTGCAAGATGCAGAAAATATACAGAGTGTCAGCAGGATATACTGGTAAACTCAAACATCACCAGCATCCATTTCAACCCTCATACACCTAAACTAATGAAACCCTGCACCATCAGGACACAGCGACAAATTCTGCTGTGAAGTTTCATTCTCTCTTTACCACCTGTTACATAAACACAGATGGCTTGCGGAGAAGAATTGAGTTCTCAGACAAACGCTACAGAAAGAGACACAGAGAAATAACAGACAGATGGAGGGAGGCAGCGTGTAATACTGGAGAAAAAAAAAACAATTGTTGTTCCTCTGTTGATACCTCTCCTCTCCTGGCATTTGTTAGGAGAGGAGCGATGGGTGACTTGAACAGAGGAGGAGAGAGGATATGATTTACCAGTATGGGATACCAGTATTATAGACAGATCAATCTACAATAAACAAGGCAGACAAAGTCCACTCACCCTTTCATAAAACTCTCCTTTGATGAGACTGGCAGCAATGCGGCTGACGGTGTCGCTGTTGCTGGTGATCTCTGTCCGGCTGATGGCAAGTCGGGCGGCTTTAGCGGGCAGTCCGGCCTTCAGGTAGAGGTTGATGGCACCCTGGAAGTCTCCCTCGCTCTCCTTCACCTCACCGGCCTTCTCGTCCTGACCAGTCTCAGTTAACCACTGGTAATAGTTCCCTCGCAGGTTGTCCAGCTCTGGGTGGCCCTAAGAGAGACATGATGGGTTGAGATTGGAGATGTTTCTATGCAGGACATAGGTTCAAATATAGTGCTGAAAAATATTTAAGCCAATTAACAAGTAAAAGTGTTGAATATTTACTGCGATTTGCTGCTGTTTGTAATTTGAAGACATGCACTTGGGCTTTGAGAAGATAGAAGCAGCTATTTTCTGATATAATCTACAGAATAATAATTGGTTGTAGCCATATCTACATCAGTCGCAGTTAAACGTTCCCTGTGGAGTTTCAGACATCTAGTATCCACAGAGGTAGAATCAAAGTGCAAACCTGAAACTCAGTTTGCTTTGCGTCTGGTCCTTAGGTTTTTGTAAGGGATCAAGTCTGCACTGAGGAGAATGTCTCCGTGTAGAGGCATTTAAGACTCATCCAATAAGTAGGAAAACCCAGAAAACACTTCGGCTAAATGACTGCACCACGGAAAAAGGTTACAGTAAGCAACAACAGACAGCAAGAACAAACTCTCCCTCAGGTAAAATGCAAAGTTGTTAAGTACAAATTTAGTCTGTTCATTATTACCTTGGCCTCAGCCACAGCGATGCAGTCGTCCCACATGTGGAGCTCTTGGTACATCTCTATCGCTTCATCAATGGAATTCTGCAGACACACAGAAAATGAGATTATAGCATTTGACTTAGATCTGCACACATATATAATTATCACAGTTGCAATATTGGCTTCTGCAAGTGATAAAGTGTGTACAGGTGTGATACTGTTCCTGATCTGCTGAATTCAAGCATGTGTTTCCAATTCATGTGTAATTCAGAAGATAACGGTACATTAACAACTGTTGAAATGCTGTTGAAGAACATAACTTGCACAGTTTTGTGAGTGTGTGGGTCTGTTGTAAGATGCATCAGTAATTAACTGTACATTTTATATATAGATATACATGGTGTGAGCAAGTGTGTACATAAGGTTTGGTTGTACAGGACACAACGGAGGCATGTCACCAACCTGTTCCATGTAGTGCATCTCAGCCAGTTTAAAGTTCTTATCCAGCATTGCCACGTGGGCTTGTACTTGAAAAAACTCTGTTCCATCTCCTCCCTGGTCAAAAGAGACACATACACAGTGAAAAACACACACTGCAGTGATCACTCAGTTTGTACTGTGTTAGGAAAGTGTGTAATCACTTTTATGACAAGTTGAAGGTCTTATTCAGAAATGAATACGGATTACTAATTTCCCACTGTAAACTGTAAATCAATCACTGATATTCACAAAATATTTCATTAATAGAGTTTTGGTCTTCTGTGTTTTAAATGCTGATTTTTCATTTCCACTATGAGAAGCATTAATCTTTAAAGCATATAATGAATAATTTAAATTCTGCTGCCTAAATTTACAGCTATTGAATATCAGTGTGGAATACTGGTTATCTCTGATGGAATGTAACTAGGTGTGTTTACTCAAGTACTTGTACTCTCCTTGGGTACTGACATTTAATCCTACTTTATACTCCACTACGTTTTGGAAGCAAATACTGTATTTTTTACTAACACATTTATATGTATATGAAAACCATCATTACTAGTTATTTTGCAGATTCAGATTATATGAAATGCACAAACATCAGCTCCACCTTTAACAGATGCAATATTAAAGTCATGACTATATTAATGTATCAATAATTATAATTCATTCATAGATGATTCCTAAGAGGACCATGATGCAGAATGAGTACTTTTACTTTTGGTAGTTTAAGTATACTTTGATGCTAATACTTTTGTACTTTTACTTCAGTAAGGTTTTGTTTGTAGGACTGTTAATTGTGACAAAGTATTTCAACACTGTTGTATTAGTACTTTTACCTAAAGATTTTTTTTTTTTTTTTTTTTGCAGAGACTCTGCTGTCTTCCTTTATTTTCTTAAGCCCTGTTTCCACCGAGCAGTACAGTACGGCTCAGTTCAATTCGGTACACTTTTTTTCCATTTCCACTGTAAAAAGTTATAGATGGTACCAATGGAACTGTTCCGTACCGTCCCCATTTTTGGTCCCCCCTCTGTTGGGGTACCTAGCACACAGATCTGGTACTAAAAGGTGGAGCTGTGAACACTGCAGTCCATTGATTGGTCAATAGCGGACAGTCACTCTGCTCAGGGCTGAGTTATGGCTGGTTTTGAGGCTCATGTAACCTCTGTTCATACTGTGGAGAGTTTTATTAGTAGACTGTAACAATAAAATGAAAGGATGTTTTGCTGCCTCTTGCAGCAGCTGGAGTCTGAGAAAAAATAACTTCACTAGGCCGACTGCGGGCGACTTTTAAGGTGGAACGTTAACTTGTAATGTTACTCAATGCATGAGCTGACGACATGAATCAGTCAACTCACCTTAAATTTCACTGTGACAACTTTGACCATTACTTTAGTTTTTATCTGACATACACTTTTAGTAATGAGTGGATCTTCAAGCGTGTATATGTATTTATTTCGACTGGGACGTCATATATCCCACTCCTCACTTGGAGAAAAAAAAGCGTCACAGAGTGTTGTTCCTGTGGGCTCCGGCAACACTTAACCCCTGAGCTTGCCTCAGAAGGAATAAATGTACAAATCCGCTATTCTTAAATATCCCGTGGAGAGAGACTCTCACTGCAGCCTGTTTTATTTTGTTCTGTGGTCGATAAACAAGGCACAGACTTCCATCTGTGTCACCGGTAATGAGGTAATGCAGTGAGAGCTGGATGGAGCAGTGAGTGACAACAACCCCGCCCACATTTATGGGTCCTGTTGCGGTGGAAATGCTAAGCGGACCTAGGGTCTAGGTTTATGGGCATTTACCCCCAAAGCATTTAGATGAGGTTAGGGCTTTATAAAAAAGGTCATGACCAGATGCCAGACTGTAAACGGCAGATACCCAAGAAGACACAGTGCTAAAAAAATGCAAAATATAGCGAGAATAAACGCCAAACAAGACTGAATCTTTTCCAAGAGAGTGAGTTTACAAAAGGTAACTGACAATCCTGCATAGTATATAAGTAAAAGATTTAAGGACTTCTTCTGCCACCTCTGGTAATTAGCCTCTTAATCAAAAATATTTGTATACCACCCTCAAAACTCTGTATTAATAGTATATATGGTCAGTGTTGAGATGTACTCTTGTGTCTTGTATCTGTGTTGATATGAAACACACCATTTCCTGTGAAACTTTGTCAGCAATCTGGTTCGTTTGATGGAGGAAACGCACAGTTGAGACATCACCCAATGCAGCGAAACACCTAGAAAAGAAAAGGCAGAGAAAACAAATAGAGAGCAAACAAGTAAGGACTAGTGTGAGAAGGACGAAACACAGAAAGAAATATTCAGTGGAGTGACGGGAGAAGGTACTGTCCGGTCAAAGCTCTCAAAAACTGTTCACTTAATGAACTGGGATAAATTAGAGCTTTAGTCTAATTAGCCTTTAGATACGCTGCAGTCTGAGGGGCTGAGAAATGAAAAGGCTCATCTTAGCATTTGGCCACTTTATTAGCAACTCTCTCTGAACAGTTGCATCAGATTAATGAACAAGTCATGAAAGAAAAAAAAAGTTTAAAAAACTCCTTCTGTCTGACTCTTTCTCGCTTCCCTCCCTCATTAACATCGCTTCCCTCCCTTATTAACATTAGCCACTCCAGACAAAAACGTTTCTTTCCCCAATTTCATGATTTATGCAAATCAAGCCGATGCCTAACGAACAGCATATGCATTATTAATGACAGAGAATTCAAATTTGGAAAGTTTCTCAAAACAGAGAGAAATAAAGATGGAGAAAGAAAGAGAGGGAGAGAGAGAGAGAGAGAGAGAGAGAATGCTTATGATTAAAAAAAAACTGTCTTTGATGATTAATGATGTTAGAGAGGGAGGTCAGGCAGGGACACAGTCATCTGCTGCGAGTGTGTGTATGTGTGCGAGAGTGTGTGTACTTATATATGTGTCCAAAGGTGTACGTTTTTATTCCAGGTGACCAAGGTGCCCTTGTTGTCTACTTCCTCTTCAGTAACAAAGATAAGTCTCACTTACAATGAAGACTGATAAAGAATGTAATTAGCTCAGAGACATGAACATTAGCTCACAAGGTTGTGTGTGTATGTGTGTGTTTGCTGACCTTTCTGCGATGTGCAGCTGGTGAGCCTCCAGAGCCAGCTTGCTGAGCGTCTTCCACATGGCTTCGGTCTCTGGTGACATCTCCAGAGTCTCAAGGAATGCTGTGGCTCTGTCAACACACACACAAAGACACACACACACACACATATGCAGATGTAAGGTTGAGTCAGGCCATAAAGCAAGATATGACAGAACAGACAAGTTCACCAGTATTTTTTGTATTTTGTGTTGCAGATGCAGTGTGACATGTACTACGAGAAGAGTTGCACCATGGCTGCAAAAAGAAAAAATACAGTGAGTTGTGAAAATATTAGAGAGACTTGGTTTTTCAAAGTCAGTGGCAGCGTGTCCTGGAGGTCACAGTGAAGTGTTTTGAATATGTTTTAAAACAGAGTCCTCTTTTAAGAATAGAGCGCCAACTGGAGATTATCTTATTAGATTATCTTAAACCCAGCACAAATCGGCGCATCCTGTAAAATGTGAATGTAGCAGAGAACAGAGCAGAGCTGCTGTGTGACTCCACATTAAGAGAGATGTTGTGCACATTAATGCATGAGGAGCAGCATAACTTTAATGATTATTTCCGAAAATAAAAGTTTCCTCTGTCAAGTTAGTGACTAGCAATTTTAGTTTTGCTGCTTAAATGTCCCATGATACTGCAACACTGACATTACTGCTCCTACTGCATTACTCTCAGCAGAGAACCGCTCACTTCTACAATTTGCCGAACCCGCCATGTAAATAAAAATGCACCATGTGCTGGCACACCTGGCTTTTAATGGTAACGGAACATGAAACTCTGATTGGTTGAATTAATGAAATGCCCAAAACACACCTAGGATTAATTAAGGGACTAAACACAACCCCTTTACCCCTTGCGCCTTACTCTGCACCCAAATATGCACCATTTTAAAAAGCAAAAGTGGAGCTGGAAACGCCCTAAATGCACTTGGGCCATTCACTTTAGACTGTGCTCTATAGATCGTTTAAATAGTCTGATTTCTGAAAAGAGACATTGAGCTTTTCAAAAGTATTTTTTCGGGGCTTTGACGCCACAAGCCAAGTGCCATCTAGTTCCACTCTATTCAAGAGAAGGCAGACATCCCTACAACTGATATCTCTAACACTCTACAGCTCACTCCCAAACAGTCTAGATTAATAAAAAGCACCACAGGTAAGAGAAAAAAACTATGCATTTTTGATTTTTGGGTGAACTGTCCCTTTAAAGGTGGATGACCTCACTTTGTGTGACAGAGTTCAGAGCCACAGTGAAGAGCTCAGCTGCTGCTCCTCCAAACTGAGAGGTCAGTTACAACGATATTAGAGCATCACTTTGGAGGTGTTGGTATCACGACACACTGAAAAGATGATGCCTCCCAGCTGGCCTGGGAGCTCTGAGGAAACCCTCAAGAAGAGCTCGAGGAAGCTGCTGGATAAAAGGACATCTGGCCTGTTCTGCTCGCCCTGCTGTCACTCTGACTCCGACCCAGAAAAGCAGCAAGTAGTTGGAAAGCTGGATGGACATTCAGCTTGACAGTAATGACAGTGATGATCTGATTTTTGTATGTCACAGTGGTCTCAACCTACCTGTCATAATCCCCATCATCAATGGCTGTACCGAACTCAATGAGGCCTTCGTCCAGTGTGTACGTCACAGTGTTGACGCCCTCTGTCACGATGACATCCGTCTTCCCATCAACTCTCTCTAGATCCACAATGTCTCCCTAACAAAGAGAGGTGCAACCAGTTTAAACCTGAATTAGACATGTTGCAGTGGTGGAATTCAACTAAGTACATGTACCAAAGTGTTGCACTGAAGTACAAATTTGAGGTGCCATGTCCATTTCATTTTACTTTATACTTCATATTTACAGTTCAGAGGGAACTATTTACTCTGCTACATTTATTTGACATATAATTACCAATTGCAGAGAGGGTCAAATGAAAAGAGGAAAATAAAGAATGAAAATGCAAATATAAGACCCACTTTATTGTGAAATCCATCACTTAACATTAACATTAACATTAATATTGTATGTTTGTCTGTCTTTTTTAATGGACCTGGAGTCTAAATAAAAAGGTTGATTGATTAACAACCATTACAGTCATGTAAATATGTAATCTGATGGAGATCTTTCTACTACACACTTACACCTTCTAAGAGAACAAAGTCTCACCTTAATCGGGAACATGGTGATGCTCTCTGGGCTGTCGATACTGTACCAGATGCAGAGGTTTCCCCTGTTTTGGGCGACCACCACGTCACTGCCAAGAACCCATTGGACGTACGAACAGAAACTCAGCAACGTGGTTTTTACACCGGTCTCTATGTCATACAGATGGAGCTGAGGAGGAAGGAGAGGGAGATATGGAAAAAATGACTTTCTCAATTGTTCATTTCATCATCAGGGATGGTCTAACCTAAACAGAGAAATTAATTTTCTTGCTGAGACTTAAGACGTTTGACACAACTCATATGAAGACAGTTAGCTTGGCATAAGGACTAACAACAGGGGAACCAACTGATGTTGTCACGCACACTCAGGCTAGCTGTTTCCATCCAGGTTTCTACAGGGTTCACCATGTTAAGATTTTATAAGGCCTTTTTAATCCCACACAGAATGCAATTTAATACCTCTTTCATGATCACAGCACATAGAAACTCAGTACTTTCCAGCAGTATTAAACAATAATTCCCAATGATACAATCATTCACATTAATGCAGCATACTTAATGATAACATAACTGGCGTACAAATGATGGATGGAATAACCACTTCAAAATGATCAATTTAAGTTCAGTTTTTGCTACAGGTCTGATGGTGCTGACTGAAAATCCACTGTCACAACAATCCCACTTTTAATTTACAGGTGTACAATGTTTCCACGACAGCCAGGAGGGGCAGGTGAAAAAACATGTTAATTTTTTTTTATAGACTAAGGCTTTTTAAAAGGAAACTTTGTAGGACCTACAGATACCCTGAGTCATTATTTCAAGCTATCATAACCAGCTGCTGGCTCCAGCTTCATGTTCAATTAACACATATGATTGATCTTCTTATCTAACTCTCAGCAGATACGTGTATTTCCAAAAATAGCGAGCTATTCTTATTCCAGAATTGTACATTGCAGAGCCTTTGGAGGTCACTGACAGATGAGTAGGTTGCTGTAGTAAGACGTAAGAGCCAGTATTCCACTATGTTTAGCAGTAATAAGGCAGATTTGGTGACTACAACATAAACAAGACAGATATAGTTGTAAACACAGGAATTAATTGAAATTAAAGTTTACATTGCATAGTTTAATTCATGCGGCTTGAACAAAGTTAACATCCAGCAGCTCCATGTGAATACTCACACTGCAGTCTATCCTACTATACTCTTGATGAGCTGATGAGATTATGTATATTCTATAAGCTACAGTGGCTCCCACAGCACTTAATATATACGTGCGTGTGTGCATGCGCGTGTGTGTCTATGAGAGACCGCCCACTGTTGTAATCAGCTAACTTAATATCTCCCACACCGCCATTTTTAATAATGCTGCTTCTATAGCTTCACCCTGGAGCTCAGCTGGCCACGTTTTAATGCAACGAGGAAGAGCAGCCTGTTGATAAGTTCACTTGAAAGCGAGTTTCAATTAAAGCAACATTTGTTACACAACTTCACTTTCCATAATTTCTCACTGGTGGGAACCGCAGTGAATATGTGCCATGAATGTTAACATCCAAAAATGTGAAATTGTATAAATCATTTTCGGTCTGATACGTTGCATTTTTATCCACTTAACAGACCAATGACGTGCATGTCTGACCTTCATGCACCAACAGAACTCAATTAGAGGTAATTAAAGACAATTCCTTGTAACATGGACAGGAGAAAAGCCATGTGGATCCAAACAGAAACAAGTCAAGGTTTTAAATATACCTGAGCAGAAGAAACAACAACTTTAATCCAAAGTATTCACAACAATATTCAGACAAGCAGCAGTTCAACGTTAAGATTTCTATCTGCATAAGAACCACAAAACTTACCAGAGTCTAAAAACAGCCAGAGAGACTACAGAGACTTTTCTGCTTCTGATTACCCTCAACCATCCCTTCTTTTGTGTATTGGAGATCTACACATAAATATTTCACAATCTGTTCCACTAAAGTTCTTTTTGTACATACTTAAAAAATGGTGCTATTGTACCTATTGTAAAAAAAAAAAAAAAAAAAAAAAAAAAAAAGACTGTAGCGAAAAGTTTGAAGCCACTGAAGGATTCCCAATTACCAGAGTTCTCCATGTCTTTGCCCCAGGGCTTAGACATCAAACTGTTTCATTACCCCGGGGCAACAACTGACAGCAGCTCTCTGCCACTCTCATCCTGCCTCTCAGAAAGCTGTGAATCTCAGAGCTGCCAAAACAGTGACCTTTTCTAAATGTTGTTTGTTTTTGGCATTCAGGTGGACAAAGGTACAAATGTATGTTTCTACACATAAGCCAGCGGAATAAATCAAAACGAACTGAAGAAAAAACAAATTAACTTGCTTTTTTAGTTATGACAGTGTGCTGTGATCATGAAAAACTTTAAATATAATGCCTGAATATGAAGGAGGAATGGACTTGAAACAAAATATTGTGGCTATNATATACATATATATATATATATGTAATGCCTGAAATACCTCTCAGAGGGAGGACCTTCACTTTGAGTGACCTTTTAGTATAGTCTCAGGGAGGGACGATAGAGCTTAGATTCTCTGCCCGAGCCCTAGCCCGGCCCGGCCTGCGGTGGCTCAGACAGGTGGGCTCAGGTTGCAATAAACAAAAAAGCTCAAACAATTAAGGCTATTACGCACATGAATTTTGCATGTAGGGTATGATAAATAGAATAAATAGAACGTAATAAATTGTATTCAAAACAAATAAAACAAAATCCAAAAAGAACAGGCTAAATTAAGCCGATTTAAACACTCCAAAAGAGATGGACTGGCTTGCCCGGCGTCATCGGATCGGACATGCAGCTCCGCCTGAATCTAAGACTAAGACCGAGGCTGCACAAAGTTAATTATTGTTCATCTTGTATGTTATAGTTCACTGTTCATTTTTTCCGTTTGACCTTGGGATCCTAAAATAAACACCTGTTTTATTACATAATCATGCTTCCGTGTTGTGCCATTCATTAAGATCCTATATTTCTGTAATTCAAATAACAAGAATTGTGGTTTAATACTCTTAATTATAACAGCCAGCTTATTGAAAAATGTCGGGGTTAAATCGGGCTCAGGCCCATAATTACAGTTAATTGGATGGGCCGGGCTGGTCCCGGACGTAACGTTCCCGGGTCGGGCTGGATTTTTTGGGCCCGATCTAAGCTCTAACGGATGAGTAGCACACCTGCACTGTTTATGCGCAAGTGTTTTAAATAGTTAAGTTTTAGTGAAAGTGCATGTCTTAAGGAAGTACTGAGCATACAACTGGATAAATGAGACTTGGATTATACTTGTGGGAGAGTCTGTTAGCAGATTATTTGATACAGTTTTCTGTTATTAAATGTGGACCCCTACGACTTTAATTCATCAAGAACTTTCTCGGGTTTTTGGATTCTTCGTTCACTGTGGAGGAATGCAAGAGAAACAAAGTTTTCTTCTTGAATTCAACATAACATGCATTTAGTGATTGACATCCAAATTATCATTTGGATTATGATATCATCATTATCATTATCATTTTATTAATGTTATTTCTACTTCCATCCCTATATTTGGTTATGTTATAACAATGAAGAATGGAGCTTGGTGACTTGGTGACCCACTAATTGGAAGATCGGCAGTTCGATCCCCGGCTCCTGCAGTCTGCATGTTGAAGTATCCTTGAGCAAGATCCTGAACCTCAAATTGCTCCTGATGGCTGTTCCATCGGGGTGTGTGTGTGTGTGTGTGTGTGTGTGTGTGAATGTTTACTGAGTTGCTGGTGGCACCATGTATGGTAGCCTCAGCCACCAGTGTGTGACTCGACCAGAAAAGCGCTATACAAGTGCAGTCCATTTACTATTTACAATGTATGAGTTATAAATCAAGAAAACCCCCTCATGGCAACGGCACTCCTCAGTAACAGTGGCCCCCCCCCAGCAAGACAATACCCCAAGCCACACCACAAAAACGGCTCAGGAATGGTCCAAGGAACGAAACAAAGAGCTCAAGGCATTGACCTGGCACCAAAATTCCCCAGATCCCGATCTGATCAAACATCTGTAACATCTGTAAACATCACAGGACTCAAAAGATCTGAAAGTAATGCCCTGATGCCAGGCACCAAAGGACATCCTCCAGGGGTCCTGTGTCCATGCCTTGACACATCAGAGCCAAGTCCAGTCCAAGAAGCACCCACCATGGATTGTGGGTACCTCTGGGGTAACAGCACATTGCTCAGATGTTCAATCAGATTGGGATCTGGGGTATTTTGAGGCCAGGTTGATGCCTTGAGCTCTTTGTCCCATTCCTGGGGTCATTCCTGAGCAGTTTTTGTGGTGCAGCATGGTGCATTGTCTTGCTGGGGGGCCACTGCTATCGACCAGTGCCGTCGCTGTGAGGGGGTTTACTTGGTCTGCAACAGTGTTCGGTTGGGTGGAGTACCTCAAGTAGCATCCACATGAATGCCAGGATCCAAGGCTTTAATGTTTTGGCTGATCGGTGTATTTAAAGACATTGTATTTCATGTCTCCATCTGCTGGTGGGCTGTCAGGACAAGAGAATGCATGCAGAATATGATGTAAATTCCACTAAAGAGGAGAAAATTAGCTGAGGAAAAAAGTGGATATATATCGATATTGGTATTGGTTATTAGCGAAATAAGTTGTTATATATCGGCATACCGGACATCTGCAAAAAAAATCCAATATTGTGCATCCCTAGAGGATCTATTGCTCTTATTTTTTTGTTATCAATTTTGCAAATGTTTTTGAATACAAATCAAACAATTATTTGACTGAAAACAAACAGCTGTATGAAAAATGTTGGGTCCAACCTGTAGGAAATCTCTCCTACTGTAGGGGTTGCAAGATCAATCTGGGGAGTCGATCAAGGGAGTCAATCAAGACGAAAATTAGCGGGATAAGAAAGTAATAAAAAAAAAAACATTTATGCTAAACAAACCTATATTTATGTTTGGATACAGGGTCACAGGTCATATTTGGGTGATGTTACTTCTTCAGGCCTCTTATAATTAATGGTTTAAATAAAACACGGACAGTTGCTTTGTTAAAATAGGTCACAAGCCACAACGTATATGGATGGATGGATTGAGTTCTCTCGAGACTTGCGGCGCCCCCTCTGGCAAATTGAGTCCACATTTATTCTGAAATACTATCCTATCATCTGGATGACCAAAATAACTCCACAAAAAGCCCAGAGACATTATTTGGGTGATGGACGTGCCTATAACTTTAGACATCCCCCAACCAAGGTGGTTATTTTTCTACTTAACTTACTGCTTTACTAATCATCATTTTATCTATCATCTGCCCTCTCTGGCTTTGGGCCTCACTCCTACTGTTTCCACTCTTACAGTCCCTCAGGGTGCTGAGGTTTTTTATTCTCACCCGCAGCTTCTTGTCCCTGAACAGCAGTTTGCGTCCGGTTTCATTGAGCTCCAGCCAGTCAATCTTGGAGTTCTGGCTGATGGTTCCCAGATTGTAGCCCCCAGCCAAGTCCACTGAGCGGAGAAAGAAAAGGACAGGTTAACTGAGAGGAGTGAGACTGCCAGTGTGACAATGTGTCAAACTAAAACTGGCTTTCTATTCAATTAATCACTGTGTCATAATTATCTCTGATTCTATCAGGTAGTTTCTCTACTTTAAAAACTTACCTGCTCTGGGATCAAGCTGATATTATTAGTCTGCTGATACGTCAACTTTTTAATTAAAATGGAATACAGCCCAGTCAGTGTGGTCCACTTAATGGAAATTATACAGTTCCATTGATGATATAGTGCAGTTATTGTAGTTGTAGCAGTTTTAATATTATGGTGAGTAATCATGTGTGAAACCTAGCTGTCCGGCTCAATGTGCGAAACAAGATATACTAGAAGATTCGTGGAGAGAAAAATGTAATAATGGCAGCATCATCAACATCCGACAGTGTTGAAAAGATGCAGATTGAAGCTGTTCTATAATCAAAAGCAATTCACAAACCTCCAGTGCAAAATGAACATGTTAATCTGCAGAGCTGACAGTGTTGCTGATAAGAACTGATGACTCACTATGACTTGGTCAGGTGCTGAGAATTCAGGCAAGCTGTTTTTGCCTTGGAACGAAAACTTGTTGGCATTTAAGTATAAGGCTGGCAATATTCAGCATTTTTTCTTATTGTTACAAATCCCACAATAAAATCACCAAAAAACAAACAATCAATTGATCCCGACAACAAGTATTGGCTGTGTATCCAAAGCCGAGTATCCCTCTGTGCCACAGAGCTCTGCTGTTGTCCAAAAACTATTAAAAACACATCAGTGAGTCACGCTGTAGCGCTGGGTGACATGTTCCTTCATTACCATGAACAAACACATCGTAGTTTATTTTGACTCAGTCCCACATGCACCGTCCTGCTGCCACAAATACTCACTAAAGCACCAAGTGTGGATTAATCCACCGCTGAAAACAGTCCCAAACAAATGCACTGTTTCCTCTTGTTTAAGTTACTTTTGATAAAACCTACAGTGGCCAGCTGTGGTAGGAAATAACTGAGCCTTTTTAAAAATTAAACTATATGAGTTTGAGGTGTCTTACAAGATTTACGTTTTTAGGAGGAACCACTGGGCTTGAGTCTGAGAGCCAAAGACAGACCTGGGAAATAATTAAGTATTAAGGGACAGAGGTCATGTCCAGGCTAATATTTCAACTAATTTATGTGAGTTTATTATCCTAAGCAGGAATTTACATTGTACAGTTACAAAAATATCCCTCATATTTTAATATGTGGCTCATTTTTAGGCTAACTCTGATAGTTGTTTTAGATTCAATTGCTTTAAATGTGACTGTTTTTTGCAACATAAATAAAAGAAACCTAAACAGACTAAAGGGATTTTACAGGATTACAAACTTGGAAGTGAAGAGACGGCTTTGAAATACAACTTTGACCTTATCTGTTTTTAAAGATTCACATCTTCAATAGAAACCAACTGGCTTGGGGCTGAGAGCCACAGACAGGAAGTTAGAAAGTATTGAGAGACAGACTAATAATTGTTGGTGTTGGTCTTTTCATGTGATTTATTGACTACAAGGAACACAATCATTATCCTGTAATGTAAAGTATATATGAAAGCAGTAAAAGTACCAGTATGGGCAACATTATTCACTACAAGACAAACAGACACAGGAAATGTCTGCTACAAAGAATCAAAAGTAGTTTTTTGTTTTTTTTTCTATGGGGTAGTGGATCTTTATGATATTAAAGTATCAGTGCAATATTTTAGAAATGGGAAGTTTCAGCTTAAGGTACAGGGTGTTTAACCTCAGGTGTCAAATTAGAAGTCTTATTCCACAAATGGCTACAACAGTCCAGTGCACATCCACAGAATCTCACTGGAATAGATGCTGTATACTACTATGCCCCTAAAGTCCCGTAAGGTGATGTATTTTATCATGTGCACACAAGTTATTATCTCGTGCACACAAGATAATAACTTGAGTGCAAAAAAAATCACCTTTGAGGACATTAGGAGCTCTGCAGGATACCATAAACAGCTTAACTACATCTATTTTTGTTTGTTTGCATTTCTTGCCCAAGGAAGACCTGAGCTGGGTCAGCAAATTGTTCATATCAGCTTAGGTGTGGGGTTAAATTTATATTGTATTTAAATAACATGAATGACCAGTGGTGGAAGACGTACCTAGATCTTTTACTTTAGTAAAAGTAGCAGTACTACAGTGTTGAAATACTTTCTTACAAGTAGAAGTTCTACATTTAGAATTGTACTTATTGCGCAGTTTTGTTTAATACTCTTTTCTGATTGGTCAATTATGGTGCTCTACAGTCTGTCATTTCTCAAAAGCAGACTATTTCTATGAATACCTGACTGTTGCTATAGTATGGACACAGCCCTGATAATACATGCTTAGCTGAAGCAATAAAAATCATTTTTAAATCTGTATGTTTTGTCCAATTATTGACTGATTCAGTAAGTAGTGGTGTAATAACCGGGATAATGTGCAGCTTCACGGTGATTCAGTCCTGCATCACCCTGTTGGGGTTCATTTCGCAATAATTACCCACTGGTTGTACTTATCCATTACTTGAAGTACCAAAAGTAATAATACTCATTATGAAGAATGTCCCACTTCAGAATAATGTATAGAATATTATATGATTCTCATTCCTTATGCGTTAATGTATGTTTCACTTTCATATTGCAGGTGGGGCTAATTTTAATTATTTCATATACTGGTGGGTAACTTGTGAATATATTCCCCTGGATCAATAGTCATATCTTATCTTATATAAACCTTTGATATTGCTCAGAATTTATTTGATGATTATATTTTTCATTATCAATCTGAATCTACAAAGTAACTGAAGTTATCAGATACATAGAGTGGAGTAAAAAGTACAAGTGTAAAGTGGCAGAAAATGGAAATACTCAAGTAATGTACAAGACCTTCAAAATTGTACTTAAGTAGAGTACCTGGTTAAATGTGCTTAGTAACTTTCCACTACTGTGAATGAACACACCAACCCCACAGTGACAAACACTCATTCTTACCAATACAAATGGTCTTCATATCAATCAGGTATGCCAGCTTCTTGTTGTCTTCAACTCCTCTCTGCTTCCTCTCATTTAGTCGCACACTGCACAGGTAAACACACAAACACACCGTCAGTAACACAAAAACTTTGTCAGTGTAACATGACTGAATTTACAGCTTTTCAACATGTACGTATTAAATCCAGCATCTGCTCAGTATAATTGGCTTCAGCTGCTGTTGGAATCCCAGGACACTGCTGATCATGATGTTGTCATGCTACAGTGTCCAGCCAGAGGCGAGGAGCAGTCAGAGCATCCTAAAACCTGCTGGCCTCAACAGCAGTCAGCCATTAGTCAGTTACCCGGGGAACTGTCAGTCCTGACACTTTTGACAGGGCTGAATATTTTAACATGGATGTGTGCTGACGAGCAGGCTGAGGCTCACTGAGGCCTCTGAAGGCCCAGAGTCATGGTAACTGGAGTTTCTGCACAGCTCAATACACCCATCTAATGGTCAGAGCTGGAAATGCATCTTTTATTAGTTATGATCAGGGTGTTATTTGAACTGCATATATATTATATTGGCATTTTTATAAGTTTATACTTAGATTAAAAAAAAGACTACTTCTAAAACAGAAGAGTAAAACTGAGTTTTATTTGCTTGTTAAACATTTTTCTACATCTGACAAAATTTCGTAACAATTACATTAGAGTTGCAAAGTAATTATAGTAAGTAATTATACTTTATATTATTTAAATACTATAAACTACTGACACGTAATGCATTCACTTGAGAAAAAAACTGCTCTCTTTTTCAAAATTAATGATTAATATCTCATTAATTCAGAAAAATAAATGAGAAAAACAAGAATTTATGAGATTATTACGTTGTTCATTCAGAAATTAAAACAGAAAAATGAGAATTAACAAGATAATCTTTTTAATTCAAAAAAATAATTCAAAAAAATTCGAATTTACAAGATTGTTATCCCATTAATTCAAAAAACTAATTTACAAAAATGAGAATTTATGAGATTATCTTTTTCATTTAAAAATGACTTAAAAAATGTATAATTTACGAGATTGGTATCTCCTTAATTAAAAAACAATTCAGAAAAATTTACAAGATTATCTTTTTAATTAAAAAAAATAGAAAATTTAGAATTTACAAGATAGCTATTTTGTTAATTCAAAAAAATTATTTAGAAAAATTTACGAGATTATCGTTTCATTCAGATTTTTTATTTATTTTTAGAAAAATTGCAGTTTCTGAAATTGTTATCTCATTAATTCAATAAAACCAATTTAGAATAATGACAATTAACAAGATTATCATCTTGTAATTCAGAAAAATAACTAGAAAAATTTTAATTTATGAGATTATCTTGTTAGTTCAGAAAAAACAAGAGCAGGTTTTTTTTCCATGAAAACTTTTCTCATTATTCTGAGATAATATCTTGTTAATTCATTTTTTTTTTTCTCAAGTGATTGCAATACGCCTCCATACTGAAGAACCCAAAATTGGGAAATACATATATTGACAGGGCTATTTTTACTAAGCAAAAATGCTGAGTTGTCACCTTCTTTATTTTGGATGTTTACAATACCTATAAAGCTGTGTTGGAAATTTTGTACCTCAACAGTCAAAATGGATCAAGACACTGATTTAAATCTGAGCATGAAAATCTGTAAATAAAAACACCTTTTACTGTTGGACCCCACATTTTTAATTAAGGCTGATACAATTGCTTCAGATCTGACCTTTTTACAATTGTTACATTCAATATAACAATCAGACCAATGATATCTGTCAGACTACTCTACCTTTGTTCTTAGGAACCAGACCAACCTGTTGAGGTTTCTTTTAATAAACCAACTCGATTAGGCGCGTCTGTTTTGTGTCACTGGACCTACCTGATGAGGTGAGGGTTCATAAATTCAGTTCTGACTGATCCCAGGATCTCATTGTTACTGTATTCCACCAGGCTCAGCTCCCCGGCATTAAAAATCATACACACCTGAAACATGAAATACAGTCAAATAAAACACAGTAGAGTGTAATAAAATGGGAGCAGTGGGAAGTCATACAGTTGAAGGCACAAGACATGACAGGACCTGGAACCTCCTACTGTATTGGAACTAACATTATATTGTACAATTTAGTGAGTGCTGTCTTGGCACAGCTGTAAACTATAATGGAAAAGCAACAGATAGATGTGTCTTGAATATTCATGGAGAAAAACCCCACAACTTCTTAATAATAATCTTCATGTGTATACTTACTGATTCATTTTCAAAGAAGAACTTTTCATTTCCCCCTGAGCCGGGCCACGGCACCTGAAAGAGAGGCAGCAGAGTCAAGGCTTTTTTATTGTGAGAAGGAAACAAGGGACCATGAATGTACAGTATGAAAGGACAGGTGGGGACACGGACTTGAGGAGGTGAATGGATTCTATTCAGGTTGTTCAAAGCAGTGAAGTGTGACAGTTTTCAATGGAAATAACACTGAAGAAAAAGTCCTAAAAAAACCCTTCATATCCTGTTCACAGTAAGGTCTGCGGATTATGCTGAGTAACTGGGAAATGGTGTCTTCAAAAGGTATGTTTTTCCAAAGTTAATCTTTCAACAATTTGACACACATTCATAATTTCACTCATCTCTACTGTACTGGGGTGGAGGCCAAACCTTGTTTATAATTCTTTACATCGGAGCAACTGTAATGAATCATAATTTTCTGATTCTGTAAGTAGCTGAATATGGAAGAACAAGTACCTCAAAATTGTACTTAATTACAGTACTTGAGTAAATGTATCAAGTTACTTTCCACACTGATGGCTTGATGTATATTTTTGTGATTTAGGTGAAATAACCCTTTAAGTCCTACCTCGCTCAGTTTATTGGTCAGCAGGTCTCCCAGCAGAAGAGTGTCGGAGGTGTGAGCCACCAGGTAGCGATCTTTGCCCATGATTTTGACTTCTTCTATCTCATAACCGTAATAGGACTTCAGGACCACCCGTGTTCCTGAAGAGAGGTTCCTCACTATCACCTAGAAGAGGATGATGAGACGACTGAGACAGGAACGTGGAGAAGGAGGCTAAATAAATAAATAAATACGTAAGATAAAATGTATTTTTCGATCATTTTTCATTTGTATTCTATACACAATAATTCAATGACTTAATACATCGCAAAATGAAACTATATGAGAGGGCTTAAAAGTATATTAATGCTCCACAAATACACACATGGATTCATGTGCTCCTTAAACACCAGTCAGTTGACTCAGTCTGGCTGAGTCACAGTAAAATAACTCTATCAGCTGTAACACCAGGCAGACTCACTCATAACAAGAAAGAAAGCAAATGTTACTTATGAACTCTTGACTGGAAAATATTATTACACCTCAGCCGTCTCATTACCTGCTCTGCTATTCTCTCAGTCATAATTGTCAAATTTAATTTGTATCTTACTTTATCCAAACCAGCAGCAAAATCTATTCATGCATTAATTAACTTAGGATAGAATTTTTTCTTTGCTAATCAGAAAATACTTGATTGAGTTTAAAGGCCATTTCTACTCATTTCTAACAGTTGTGTTTCCAAAAACTAGTCACTGTCAAGTTAATATGTTTTATCCCAGTTTTTAAGTTTTATAGTACAAACAAGACACACAGTGTTTGTTCTAGGGGATTACTAAAAGCCTATATTTACATTTTGTTAAAGAACTAGTTTGAAAATTAAGCAAAATACTGGTATGTTGCTGTAATCAGACAACCATTACATAAAATGTCGGAAATCGGGGCGTCAGAGGCTTGGTGGATAGAGCAGGCGCCCCATGTACAAGGCTGTTGCCGCAGCGGCCCGGGTTCGGTTCCAGCCTGTGGCCCTTTGCTGCATCTCTCTCTCTCTCTCTCTCTCTCTCTCTCTCTCTCTCTCTCTTTTCATGCTTGACTGTCCTGACAATTAAAGGCTAAAATGCCCCAAAAAATATCTTAATTTGTCGGAAATCATACTAATTAAAGGATAACTTCGGTATTTTTCAACCTGGGCCCTATTTCCCCATGTGTATGTGTGCGTATGATTCATAGGTACAACTCGTTTTAAAATTGTTTCAGTGTTGAGGGAGGCGGATGCAGCCGGCAGCCGCGAGGTAGATATGGGGGCAAATGCGTCCCGTTTAAGTTTATAAAGTTTAAAAGTGCTTTTTTTCGCCACTGACCGGTTCAGATCGCCAGTGCTATCTCTGTAGATAGCATACTAAGCGTTTCCCTTACCTCTGGGCTGTGTGACATCATCTCACAAGAGCTTTGCTTGTTGCCGGAAGAAAACAGAGGAGCCATGCTGAGCGCCGCTCAGAGTGGCGCTGGTTGTCCCGGAGTACAGTTGAGAGTTTTACTGCATCGATTGAAAACAATGGTTTGTGTTTGTGCTTATCCGAATTGCAAGAACAGGATGTCGCGCAACACCCCGTACAGTTTTCATAGGCTGCCTTTGTCGGACGGCGAGATGCTGAAGTTGTGGCAAGCTGTGCTACAAATGGATGCTAACACTCCTGTCCAGACACTGCGCCTTGCAGACCATCAGGTCTGCAGTGCTCACTTCTCCCAAGATGACTACTGCCAGCCGAAGAAGAGAAGACATCAGAAACACCTCTTCCTCAAGAAAACGGCTGTCCCACGAGTAGAGAGAGCTACAGACACAGTGGAGCAAAGCTCTCGCGAGATGACGTCACACAGCCCAGAGGTAAGGGAAACGCTTAGTATGCTATTTACAGAGATGACACTGGCGATCTGAACCGGTCAGTGGCGAAAAAAAGCACTTTTAATGCGCAAACTTATACGGGCGGGACGCATTTGCCTCCGTTACTGTTTTAGCTCGTTTCACGGCTCCCGGTTGCATCCGCCTCCCTCAATACTGAACTGGACAGGAGTGTTAGCATCCATTTGTAGCACAGCTAGCCACAACTTCAGCATCTGGCCGTCCGACAAAGGCAGCCTATGAAAGCTGTACGGGGTGTTGCGCGACATCCTGTTCTTGCAATTCGGATAAGCACAAACACGAACCATTGTGTTTTCAATCGATGCAGTAAAACTCTCAACTGTACTCCGGGACAACCAGCGCCACTCTGAGCGGCGCTCAGCATGGCTCCTCTGTTTTCTTCCGGCAACAAGCAAAGCTCTTGCGAGATGATGTCACACAGCCCAGAGGTAAGGGAAACGCTTAGTAGGCTATTTACAGAGATAGCACTGGCGATCTGAACCGGTCAGTGGCGAAAAAAAGCACTTTTAATGCGCAAACTTATACGGGACGCATTTGCCCCCATATCTACCTCGCGGCTGCCGGCTGCATCCGCCTCCCTCAATACTGAACCAATTTTAAAACGAGTTGTACCTGTGAATCATACGCACACATACACATGGGGAAATAGGGCCCAGGTTGAAAAATACCGAAGTTATCCTTTAATGTGTGTGATAAGTATGGCTTATTTTTGTTCTGATTTCAAAATTTGATGCAAAAACAATATGCTTTCAAATATTGAAAAAATACTTTTACTGGTCCATGTGATGCATAGATTAATCAGTAAATCTTAAGATACTGGGTTAGTTTCTGAAACTTCCATGTCCTCTGTCTCTTTCTTAATTATAAAATTTAGACAGTGGACTTTTTTTTTCTTTGTTTGTTTTTTGCACTTTAATTATTTAAATCTGAACTATTGCTACTGCACAATCAGCTGGCTATTTTCAATTTTGTACCATATGTTTCCACCTCAGGTTATATATATTTTCTATAACTTCTACTTATTCATACTCACGTATATATACGTACATACCCATTTTCTTTATATTTATACGGTGTGACATGGCTATGCAGTTTATTACTATGCAAAATTTTACTGCTTACTGTGCAATAATACTTATAGGCGATATTTCTATATATTTAAAGGAAACATAAGACACAACGTGTGTTTTTCGGTTAGCCTGTGCACCTATCAATCATGTACATACAGTATCTGTATAAGTGAAACGTGTATAAAGTGTATATATATATATATATTTATTTATTTTCTCTAAATTGTATATTTGTAACATTTTTATCCTTTTTTGCACTCTTCCATTCTCTTGGTTCTGATTCTTGATCTGCTGCAGCGTGCAAATTTCTTTGGTGTGGGATTCATAACTCTTATCTTATCGAACTTCTTATGTAAACTGGAAAGTGGCAGAGACCAAAGTGAGGGATACTATTGCTTTGTTGCTCCTGAATGCTCCTCATTGTTTATGTGATCAAAAATACTTCAGTTTTGTGGTTTAGACAAATACTTGAATTTTTCCCATCTGTCTCTACCTGGCTCAGGCCAACGTAGGTCATCTCAAACTTGTTCTTATAGATGGCTCTCCGCAAGCAGCAATCGAACAGCTCAACTCCCCCACACAGTGTTCCCTGTCAAGACACAAACACACACTATAAATAAATACATAAAACACCATTTAGTTTTTTACAGATTTGTGTTTTAGGTGTGTTTTTAACAGAGCGGCATGTTATAGATACAGGAACTCAGCGCCACAGTAACCAGTTTAATATCAGTGTAAAACCAGGTAGAATAGGGACCAGAGAGAGACCTGCCCATACAAAAACATGTAACCACTGCTGCAAATCTCCCCTGAAGAGCTAAAGAGCAAAAGGCATGTTATTTAATTAGTAGGTTGGCGTTAAAGTAAACACTCCAGATTAAAATAATGCGACAGATTAAGTATTTACAGCACAGAGGCGTGAGCCATCTTTCTTCCAGGCCAAACTGGTGATGGTGTAGAGGTTGAGAATCTCTTTGGGCTTGGCTTCATCCCACACACCTCTCCTGGGAGCCCAGTTAAACACCCGCAACCTGGGTGAAAAATACAGGAGAGAAAAAAACTTGCTGAACCCTATGCAAATAATCTGAGTATTGTAAATGATACCTGATGTGTGATGGGTATCGCAGTACTGTCTGTATATCAACTGAGAGACGATGTACTGACCGGTCATAACTCCCAAACACAACCGACTGCCCGCTGGGGCTGGTGGCAGCCACGGTAAACTCCCTCTCAGTGTGGTCGCGGCTGTACTCGAAGGTCTGCAGAATGTGACCCTCTCTGCCGTAGGCCACCACCTTCTTGTCACAGCCACCCACCATGATGCTGTTTGCACCCCAGGCCAGAGCGTAGGGTGGGCACGGGTGCATCAACAGCTTACCCTGTGTCAGAGCGAGAGGGAGTGCGTTTTGTTTTGCGTGATAGACACATTGAAAGCAAGTGTATACAATAAATGTTGCAGCAACATGTAGACAATCTATGTGATGATAAATTTAAAGTAGGTACCTGAGACTCCCCTGACCCCTCGTCACCAAAGAAGTAACGCACGACTGTCCCATCAGCGTGGCCAGACAGGATGCCTTTACCAGAAACACTGACACAGAACAGACGAGACAGACGAAGAAAATGAACAAGCATATCATTTGTTGGCATTTTGAGAAGGACAAGGCTATCTTCCTCGAAAATATTTTGTGAATAACAAACCAACAGTGCACCTTACACTATCTGTTGGTCATGACCACCTATGAATATGTATTATGCATTTACTTGGATGCCAGTGAGACGACACAGGACTCAGTGCCGTAGATGGTCGATGACTTGTTTGTCTGAGTATTGGCGAGGCGAACCTACGGGAAAAAATAATGAAACAAGCAAAATTTACTTTATTGTTTGACCAAAAACTGCTTTCAAATGCTGTTATAAGAGCAGTTATCGCAACTCTTTAGTAAAATTGACATTTTCTGGAAGGCAAGAAATAATTTTCACTCAAATGAGTCCTTGTTTAGCCAAAAACAGTAAGTCTTAAAAGGGTGAGAAGACCTCTGACACAGCAGGTAGACCAGATAGAACTCTAACTACCTGCTGTGTCTGCCAACTTACTAATATGGCAATACTCCTTCCAATTATAATAAATCAACAAAATGAATATAAACTCTCACATTAGCATAATGATGTTTCTGATGAGTGGTGAGAACATGTTGCTGACTTACCTTGCCATCCACTAATCCATAAACAATTGCATGCTCTGCAGGCCAAAGCAAGCAAGTCACAGCGCTCTGCAAAGCACAGAATAAAACGCTGCATTACAAAGTTGTCAGAGAGTTGGAAATTCAGACTTTCTACCAGGAAAATTTGCTTTTCTGACATGCAAAAGCCATTAAAGTCAAATATTTTACCAACAGGTGAGATGTCTCAATCCATGACTTTGAAAGCATACGCTCAGTATACATAAAATTAACACTAAAGCAGATGCACATTGGTGTCTTTCTTTTAATACACAGTTACTGCTTCTTTAAGGATTCTATTCACTGCCAAAACGTCATGTTAACTTACCGTCTGAACAAATTTGTTGCAAATGGCTTTCTTGTCCCCCCTACAAGAGAAGACAGCACTGATAAATACAGTCTGTTTGCATGCACCGATGTAACAAGATCAATATAGGGGGTTGAAATCAGCATGAGGACGTTACCATTCCTCTCCAATTCTGTAGACAAAGATGATGTTGTCTGACTGGCCGATGGCGATTTTGGTGGAGTCCGGTGAGAAGGCCATGTCATTGACAACATAGCTCTGTTTCCCATACTGACAAAAGATCACGTTGGATTATTATTGACACACAACATGCTGTTATAGGAAGGTGTTTTAATAATATACAGTATACTGGGACATAGGCAGGAGTTAGGTATTTAACAATGGCAATGACAATTTATTATTTCAAAGGCCAATATCCACACTTTGAATCATCATCTGTCCTTATTTTGCTTATTTAACAAAATGTATTATCCTTTTTAAAACAAATTACATGTGTTTTCAGTATCGCTGAATCATTTCTTATGATAATACCTATCCTGAGGTTTTTACTGTTTTCCTATTTATGTTATTAAATGGACTGTCTTATTTTTTTGTTGCATTAGTGAGGTGTGTTGTGCCCTGTGGTTTGTGTTTCGGTTTGTTCATGAAACTGTTGGACCCCCTTGAAAGCGAGATGCTAAATCCCAATGGGTTTAAACTGATGTTTCAAAACCTGACTTTAAGTATCTAACAGCATTATAATAACTGCTCCTCTGTCTCACCTTGGACTCTAAGGGTTTGGTGGAGAACTTGTCTCTCCTCTCTCCCTGCTCATCATAGAGAAGCACCACTCTGTCAACAGTGCAGACAGCGAACTTGGTGTTGCTGGGTGCCCAGGCCATGCACGTCACTTTGGCAGCGCCCTCCTGTGACACAAGGCAGAGACAACAAACCGTCAGAAGTGATTACCAGCCGATGCTTTAGCCGAGCATCCCTTGGGCTAGTTTTTAGCTAACCTGATATGCGTTATGTTCTGTAACGACAGGGGCTCGCACCAAACACCACAGAAGATTGAACAGTTTTCAGTTTTAAAGCTGGTATAATGTGTCAACTACTAAAACACAACTAATGACCAGGTCTGAATCATTAAGATGAAGTATTCAGCTTATTCGGGGCTTATTAACAGTGTTTTTTCAACCAGGTAACGCATCGCAGTTGGTATCAAAGTAAGGTAACTGTAAAAATAAAACATAATTAAATACCAGTTAAACACGGATCAGGAAAAATCACCTTAATGCCGAATTGACAAGAGGAAATTAGTGTTTTCTTACAGCTTTCGAGAAACGACATAAGACCATTAACAGTCACACTTTTTAACTAACCGTTAATGTTGCTCTCCAGCATCAGCTAGCATTAGCTTAGCTAACTTGTCACTGAACTTACCTGGGGTGTTAACAGAGTCTTAAGATGCTTCAGTTGCATTTTTCTAAAGTCTGTGGGAGGCTCGTACACAGCAAGAACGATATTAGTGCTGAGATAAAGTGCAATCTTTAGAATATGGTCATTTTGTTGACCAGCTCCGACATAGCAGCTAGCATGGAGGACATCTTTGTAGTAAACTTAACAGTGATCTCCTTAGTAACCGTTGGGGCGGAGGCTCGTGGTGCATTTAGAACTATGGGAAATGTTAACTGCTGTACGCATTACGTCGTTTTCTTCCGATAATTGTACTTTTATCACAAATAGTTTTAACTGTTAGTGAATTCTGATTAATAGCTTAGGGACAATTATAGACAATGCATCTATAAAAGTATGTAGATTCAAGACTGGAGCAAAATCTAAAAAACAGTCTTCGTTTTTTGAAAACTATGATGTCCGTCACAATTGGAAAGCGACCTGTATATTACCACAAAAGCACATTACCCATTTGTATATGTCAAGTTAGTTCTGGATTTACTACAGTCAGTGAGTGAGCAGTTTTTCACGTTGTCTATCCAAATGGACATTTTCGTTTCGACACAAGAAAAGGATCACCTGGAGATGCCGGGGATTGAACCCGGGGCCTCATACATGCAAAGCATGCGCTCTACCACTGAGCTACATCCCCTTCCATGGTGACACTATCGAAACCCACATATTTATAGCCACTAGGGGTCGTGACGTCTATAAATAGGGAGAATATGTATTTTGTGATGGAATGTTCAGACTGATTAACTCTTTTTTTTCTTTCTTTCTTTTACACATATACACTCATTCTGAATTTGATGCTTGAAACATGTTCCAAAAAGGTTGGGACAGGTGCATGTTTACCCTTGTGCTCCCGCTCATGCTTGATGTTCAGCTTCAGTTACTCAACAGTCCACAGTCTCTGTTGCTGTCTCAGTTTGTGCTTCTTAATGCGCCTTTTCAAGAGGAGACATGTCCAGATTGCAAGAAGGCCAGTCTTGTGTCCCCAACTTTTTTACTGCAAAGCCTTTTCCTCCATGATTCCTCCATCCATTATTTCCAAGAACAATTTGAAATGTGGATTCGTCAGACCACAGGACAGTTTTCCACTTTGTGTCAGTCCATCTCAGATGACCCTGGGCCCAGAGGGGTCGGTGGCGTTTCTGCATGTTGATACATGGTGTTCACTTTGCATTGTTGAGTCTTAACTTAAATGTGTTGATGCAGCAACAAACTGTTTTCACTGACAATGTTGTTCATGAGCCCATGTAGTAATATCATTTACACAGTCACGCTGGTGTTATGCAGTGCTGGTATGAGGGGTCAAAGGTCACAGCCATTCAGTGTTGGTTTTCAGAGTTGCTCCTTACGTACAGATTTCTCCAGATTTACTGAATCCTTGATGATTTTTATGGATTGTAGATGGTGAAATCCTGACATGCTTTGCAACTGTGCATTGAGAAAGGTAGTTTTTAAACTGCTAGGCCATTTGCCCTAACATTTTTTTTTTCACAAAGTGACCATCCTTGCATGTGAACAGCTGAGCCCTTGGTGGATGCTCCTTTATACTCAGTAATGATACTTTAATCTGTTACTGGTTAACCTGTTTATCTGTGGACTGTTCCAAACAGGTGTTTTTTGAGCAATCAGCAACTTTCTCAGTTATTTGTTGCTCCTGCCCCAACTTTTTTGTAACGTGTTGCAGGCGCCAAACTCAGAATAAGTGTATATTAACAAAAAAACAATAAAGTTTATAAGTTTGACCATCAAATATCTTGTTTTTGTATTGTATTTAACTGAATGTGGGCCAAAAAAGATTAGCAAATCATTGCATTCTTTTTACCTCCGCCAACGAGGTTATGTTTTCGCCGGCGTTGGTCTGTTTGTCTGTTTGTTTGACTGTCTGCAAAATAACTCAAAAAGTTCTGAACGGATTTTGATGAAATTTTCAGGAAAGTTGATAATGGGACAAGGAACAGATGATACAATTTTGGTGGTGATCGGTTGAAGCGAAGTGGATAAAGTAATAACTTGGCGGGAAATCCGAGCTGCTTGGCGGAGGTCTGCGCTCTCCGAGTGCTTTTCTGGTTTTATTTATTTTATACACAGCATTCTGACTTTTTTGGAATTGGGGTCATAAACCATAACTACTTAGATAAAGAAGTACTAATTAAACACTTAAATAGATTTTAGGCAGTGGTGGAATATAACTAAGTACATTTACTCAAGCACAATTTGAAGTACAGTAACTTACTTGTATTTTACTTGATTACGTCTATCGTCTGCCATGAATTTTGCTTTTTACTCCACTAAATTTATCTGATACCTTTGTTGCAGAATTACAAAAAGTAATCAACAAATATAATGTATCATTATCAGTTAATAGAGAGTAACACTATTGATCCCTGGGGGGATATTCATGAGCTAGCAGTGTGGCAAGTAATTAAAACCAGCTCCACTTTAACAGCTGCAACATTAAAGTGATGTACTGCATCAATAATCCAGTAATATAATATATATCATTCTGAAATGGGCAATTATGTATCATAAGCACTATTGGTGCTTTAAGAATGTTTTGTTGTTAATATTTGTGTAGGTTTACTTAGGTAAAATGTTGAATGTTGGACTTTTACTTGTAACTAACACTGTAGTGTGCTGTTACTTTTTCTATGATTTTTTTTTTTATATTTAGGACCCACTGGGACATGCTATATTTAAAATGTGGCATGTGTTTGATTGAGTCATCCAGCCAGAAGCAGCAGTATGAAAATCAAGCTCATAGAAACCACTGACTACAATCCAACAGCACACAGAACATTTATGTAAATCAAGCACGCCATCTACTGTTTTAATCTGCAGATGTCTTACTTATGTATTTCATGGGATTGGAAGCCAGACTGTATTTAGTGAATGGCTATGTGTTGTCTCACTGATTTTTTTTAATGACCTGAGGAAGAGCCATTTTTAGTTATACAACTCAAAACTACACATGCTGGATTTATTCTATAATTGAGTTGCCATCATTTCCTCTACATGCAACAGTTCTGACTCTCTGAAACAGTTCATATCATATTTAGCAAAACTAAAACTTAAAATTCAACGGCTAAATTTAGAAGTGTGAGAAATATCACAAATATATATATATAAATATTATGACTTTTTTCTTCTAAAATTCTTCCCTTGGTGTAAAGCCAAAATCCTGGCTAGTGGCTATGACCCTGGTCACTGGATATCATGACTAAATGACCTACAAAGCACCCAAGGAGCACTTACCTCGACCAAGGCTGCACAATCCTCTATATGAGATTTTTGTGTGTGTAATAGAACCAGAAATACCGATTCACAGTTGTACGCCTCTGCAAACCACTCAAGTTGCACTTAAAGTTTACATTCATCAGCATCTGACCAAATGCCTCCCCTTGTTTCTGAGATATGGCATCAAATAATGGCCAGAAAACTGTTTTTGCAGACCATTATGATGTCACAGTGAAGCTGACCTTTGACTTTCATTTGATCCTATTAGACATCTGAGTGAAATCTTGTCATAATTGGCGTATGAATTCTTGAGTTATGGCCTAAAACATGTTTTGTGGAGTCACAATGACCTTGACCTTTGACTTCCAAATTCTAATCCAATCATTCTTAAAATCCAAGTTAACATTTGTGCCAAATTTAAAGAAACTCCCTCAAGGCCCTCTTGAAATGTCGTGTTCACAAGAATGAGATGGATGCAAGTTCACTCTGATTCGATCTTTGACTTCCAAAATCTATTCAGTTCATCGTTGAGTCCAGGTGGATGTTTGTGCCAAATTCAAGGAAACTCCCTCAAGGCGTTGTTGAGATATCGTGTTCTGGAGAATGGCGACAAACAACTTAACATAAGGCCTTCGGGCACGGTTTTCACCAGCATGGAAGAATAAAAATAAACCCTAAAATAAACCAAACCTTATCCTAAAATTCCCAGAGTAACACCAAAAACTAATCTTTCACCATGTCCTTAATACATATTCTTGCATAAGAAATAAATGGGGCCAAAGTCTTGAGGGCAGAGCTGATGAATGAATGAATGAATGAACTAATTAGCTAATGTAAAGTTATAGGGCACTTTCACCTCCTGTCCCTGCCCTCTGACCTTTGTCAGCTTCCTGATAAGGGAATAGATAGCAGTGAGGTCAGTTCCTAGCGAGGTATTTTCTAATCCAGAGAATGGAGTCGGCTAAGTAGACTAAGCTATTAATGGGATTACTAGACTATTTATAGGGTCGGGTGCAGAGGGTTGCTGCAGGGTAAGCTAAACATACAAACACACAGCTACTCATGCCTCTCTTATGCTATCTTATTTTTTATCATTTCAGGTAATCATAGTGCATCAGTGCTACAGAGACTCTCTACTCAATATTTTTCTTAATATCAATAAAAACCAACCATCAGCCGATCTTAACAACAAGTATATATCCAAAGTCTGATATTCCATAGAGCTCCATTATTGTGCAAAAACTATTGAAACACACCAATGAGTCATACTGTTGCACTGGGTGACATGAACACACACACACTGTAGTTTCTTTTGACTGTCCCACATAGATAGTCCTGCTGCCCCAAATACACACTAGAGCACCAAATGTGGATTAATCCGCTGCTGAAAATAGTCCCCAGCAAATACACTTTTTCCTCCTGTATATTTGATAAAAACTACAGTGACAAGCTGTTTATGGAAATCACTGAGCCTTTTAAAAAATGTGATGTAACCCTGGACAGGTCTCCAGACTATCACAGGGCTGACACATAGAGACAGACAACCATTCACGCTCACATTAACACCCACGGACAATTCAGAGTCACCAATTAATCTGCATGTCTTTGGACTGTGGGAGGAAGCCGGAGCACCCCGAGAA
The DNA here is from genome assembly GCF_006386435.1 of Epinephelus moara. Classification (NCBI taxonomy): domain Eukaryota; kingdom Metazoa; phylum Chordata; class Actinopteri; order Perciformes; family Serranidae; genus Epinephelus; species Epinephelus moara. The sequence continues at coordinate 15,137,475 of NC_065517.1, forward strand.
AACCCGCACTGACACGAGGAGAGCAAACTTTACATACAAATACAAGACAAACCAAGAGACAGGAAGTTATAAAATCCCCCTTTTTTATTTGGTTGAATTTCATAACTAATTTACAGATCGTCCACAGGGAACTACAACAGTGAATAACCCCCCACCCACCCTCCAAAAAAATCCCCAACTTAATCTACATTGAAAACGTCTGTCAGGTTGTTCTACTCAATTTAATATTTTCTCATCCCTCTTTTGAGAAACACAGCAATTTTGGTGGATTGTCCCACTTGTCACTTGAGAAATGAGACCACAGATCCAAAATCATCCATCTGTCCTTGGGAGAACGTTAGCTCCATGCTAACTATTTTGGCATACATTAACATGGAGTTGTATCACTAAACACAGTGTATGCTATCAGGTTAGCACAAAGCATTCAAGCCAGTATTTAAAGTCGACATACGAATGACTTTTAGAGCCTGAGCTCATAATTTAACACCCATGAAAACCAACATGTTGAATCCCTCCCCCCTTTCAGTGATTTTACATTTAAATTATGGTATTACTGTGACAAATTAAAAAAGAAAATTAAAAATGTATGTACACTGTTAAAACAGACATTAATTCATAAAAGATGTCTATTAACAATTAGGATTTTGCCAGTTATTTTGCTGTTTAATGAGTTATTTACAACAGTTACAAAAATAATAAATAGTATGTCTTCTTTCAGTGCGCGACAGACTCATTGCTTTTACACTTCTGTTTTGAAAAGATCTGAAAGACAAAAAGAATATTCCTGAAATGTTACGGGACACGGGAGGTTTTGGCTTTTGATGGAACTTCAGATGAAATGACGACTTTCAAGTCTGCTGACAGTCCCTCTGAAATGTACAAACCGATATTTAATCCATCAAAGACAAAGCCGAAATAAAATGATGGAGGTACTTGTCTGAGCTGGTTTCAGAACAGTTTGTAAATCACAAAATGAAACAATGAGCTCGGTTGCTGGTCCTACATGTCAGTCTACATTAGTTTATTGCAGTTCACCAGGCAATGTTAATAACGAGGAGTTTTAGCAGCTGAGAAATCACTTTAACTTTAGCTTGATACACAGACACCCTATGGCCTTTATTTATAGTGGGAGAAAAAACAAAGGAACACCCTTTAAATTTCACCTGTCACTGCAAAGGGAGAACGTTTCATTTAAAAATGTACAAAAATTCTCCTACAAGCATCAGTGCTCCACCCTAGACAATAAATCTCAACAGCACATCAACCTATTAACACACATATGACAGAAGTAAACAATCTTGAAAAGGTTTGAATGTTGTTAATAGAGACCTAACATGGCATGGCAACAAAATGTTTGTTGGAGAAAACCTTGTTTTATCGATCTTTTTTTTGGAAGTTTTGTTATTTTCAAATAATTCTGATTTAAAGGAATAACCCAACATTTTAGGGAACGTACTCTTGAGATTGATGCCACTCTCATGTCTGCACAGTAAACAGGAAGCTACAGCCATTAGATGCTTAGCTTAGCTTAGCTTAGCACGAAGACTAGAAAGGGAGGAAACAGCTAGCCCATGCTTAACCCTCACAATTGAAGAGCATAAGAGCACTAACTCCGTCAAAGGAAATAAATGAAGTATATTTCCTAAAATGTCGGACTATTCGTTTAAAAAACACCCACTGATAGAAAGATTTGGCTCAACTGTCTTTAACTGTAGTGTTTAGACGTAAGAATGTTTTAGTGTCCATTCCTTCATTTCAGAAAACCCATAAACTCTTGTGACCTCTGACCGCACAACACTGATAAGTAACACGAAAGGTTGGATGAAATTGGCTCTACCTTAGTGTTAAACTGGCTGACATTATTTCCTGGCACAAACGCTCGCCAAAATTATGTTAAAAAGTTAATAACCCTCATGTTCTAGAAGTAAAGTGATCAATCAAAGCATGTATGTGTGTGGGAGGCGATTAAACATTAAACTGTGACATGATAGCTGCACTTACACTATGTACTTACTCGAGTAAACATTACTCAATACCATTCTCATGATACTGACTGTTGGCAAGGTGAACAGTAAACTCGTTACCTAATTAGATTTTATTAATACTGAGGGGACTGACATGGCTTTGGGTTAAGACGACTCTTAACGCGGCCTGTCACCTCTCTGAACGGCCCTACAGTATATGCAGACCAGTCGCCATATAATTCAATACCAAACCAACTTAAATTCTGATAACAGCTGTCATAAAGTGTGGCAATAACTCAACAAGGCTCCTCTTGTGTCGCTGCGTAAAAGCTGACTTGAGCTGGGACAATAGGTTGATTAATCAATGGACAGAAAATCAATCAGCAACAATTCTGATAATCGATTAATCATTTGAGTCACTTATAAAGTAAAAAATGCCAAAACAGTCTCTGATTCCAGCTTCTACAGTGTGCCGATTTGCTGCTTTTCTCCGTCTTACATGATACTGAACTACATTTTTTTGCATTTTGAGCATTTGTTGGACATAAACTCACATTTAATGGCATCATTTTGGGGCTGTGGGAACCTGTGATGGCCATTAGTCACAGTTTTTGGACATTATATAGACAAAGCGACAAATTAAGAAAATGACTTAGCTGAAGCGCTAACGCTGAACATGCAGACAACACTGCTCTGGAAGAAAGTAGCTGTGATTGACAGTTGGATGCTCCTTTCTAACTAGACCAAAATCCAAAGGGAAAAAGTCAAATGAAAGTGAAAGTGAGTGAACGTGTCCAAGTGTATAAATCATTTTGCTAAAGTCAGGATCATCTCAAAAAACCTGCAACAGTGATCCAGATTCACTAAAGGTTTGCACAGGTAGAGCAATAATAAATGACCAAAATTAGCATGCTAATCACTGAAGAATCATGTACCTGTATGTATATCTGATCATGTTTTCCCATTATATATTTACAAGCGATGCCGTGCTGAACAAGTCACACACAGCTTTGAAATACTCCCTTGAAAAATGCTGCAGTAAGAGTTGTCTGTTCGGTCACTGCTCCAATTATTGTTCAAGGCACATTACTGTCTCTTATCAAATCAGGAAGCAGTGGGGAAAAGGTTTTATATCCTGGAAACTCAAGACAGAAATGGAGGTTTATGGTGCAGAGATGCACGACTTAATGGATTAGTCCTTCGACTAAAATAAGAGTGCCGGAAATTTGCAGTACAGGAGGGCTGATTGTTCGCTCAGTGCTCTTTTTCCAAGGGACACAAATGAATCTACAGAACATGATGTGACTTAAATGAAAGCTGAAAATGCACTCAAGTAACAGGTGCAATGAAATCGGACGATTGCCCTTGCGATGCAGTCTTAGTGAATCTGGACCTGAGTTTATTGATAATCAAGTAACTTTTTCTTCTGGAAGTTAAGAGGTAAAATAAAAGACGTACACCCTGAACTGTGGTTTAAAGAAGAAGAAGAAGGAGAAGAAAAAGGTAACCATTTGAAATGGCAACGGACCCGCTTTCACATGGTGCATAGACCCAAATGCATATACAAGTTTGACAAACTGAGCTGTGGTTTAAGGAGCAGACAGCATTTTCAGAAACCAGAGTTTTATCATGGGTTGGCTGGCTACATGGAGCTGTTGGCTTTGGTCTACCAAGTAGTCTGACTGCAACACAAGATGAAGCGCAGCGATCTGGCGACACAAAATTAAATAAAAATGATTTTAAAACTTAAATGCTGTGGTTCTTTCCCATGGTATGGCATCTGTTGTTGTCCATTTTAGTCAATAGATTACACTGGGGGTTGTATTGTTTAGCCAAGGGTGGCACACGATGACATACAGACTGGTACAAGTGTATAGTGGGTGTGTGTAACCAGAGTTTGCACGTCTGTCAGGTATAAGAACAGGCAGTTCTTCCATGTTTTGTGGTCTGGGCTGTGGGCTGTATTCCAGTGCTGTACAGTGGGGGCAGGGGCATGCATCTGGAAAAAAAAATGCATGCACTTTGGGGAGGAAAGCCTCGAGTCTACTCCTGATCCATGCTCTAAATTTTCAGCTCCAGGTTTTGGCTCAGACATTTAACAACAAAGACATAATCTTTCAGTCACGCAGTCACTTCTGCAGCATCACGTCTCTTCAGTTCCCCCTCGTCACATCCGTGCCATCATGAGAAAAGCAACTATTAGTCCTGCAGTCTTTGACAGAGGAATATTTTTTAACCACTGCACTTGGCGTGAAGAGCTTGTTTGAAAGGATGATCAACAGAGGGTGTCAATGCAACATGGAGCTGAATGCGACTGAAGGAAGAGGAAACAATAAGGTCCTCCACACACACACCGTCCTGCTGCTGGGTAATGATGATGTGTACATGTCATCCAATTTCATACTAGAGTTCTTTTACCAAAAAAAAAAAAACACTGTTCGTTTTGGAGGACAACTCCAAAGGAAGTTAAAGGGGGAGAAATGTTAAAAAAAAGTGCTCCTGTTGGTTGCAAATGGAGTCCAGAATGGAGGGAGACATGAGCAGAGGTTGGGACAGAGATAATTCCAGTCTTGGTCTGGACAGCGGATAGATAGATAGATAGATAGAGGATCACTCTTCCATGATGTTTTTGCCCTTAAATCCCCGTGTTTTTGCCATCTTCTAGCCCAGTGTCACATCCTTACAGGTTGTAATGGGATGACAAGAACAGATTGGTGAGGAGTCCAGGCACGTTGCCAAGCCATGGATGACTGAATCCATGGCAAGATCACATCGAGCCCAGGCTAGGCTAAAGTATGTGGCAAGCTGGAAGGAGAAAGAGGACTCGAATTTTTCAGTGAAGGTCTCAGCACTATTAGAGCCCAGCGAGTGGTTTAATTTGCACAAACACTCCTCTATAACTTGGGTTCAATGGAGGGGGCCAGGAGCCTTTAAGTTCCCACCTCACAGGTGTTGTCCAGGGGGTAGATCAGGTGGGCTGAGGGTTCAGGGTCGAGGTGTGGGCCTGGGCCGGCTGGTGGCTTTGGGCTGGTTGATCTCTGGCAGCAGTCGAATGTGGCTGGATCATAGTAGGGGCTCGAAAGGCTGAAGAGGGAGAGAGGTGGGGGTCAAACTGAGATTCAACAGTGGCTGTATCCATTAGTTAGCACATAAAGCTTTGCGAAAATGAGCTTCTTGGGCTGTACCAAATGTTATTTTTTTTGTATTACACCCTACAAAAAAAAGAAAAAAAAATCCACAAACAAAATACTTTACATTTAACCGAATTAAATGAGTTAGTCTTTTATATAAAATCAACTTTCTTAAATGAATAAATGTAATTTATGGTACTGTTAGATGTCGTTAGTTGTCGCCGCATTGATACAGGTGCATGCCTCCCTTTGATGCATGAACCAGAGGCAACAACGGTTGTTTTTGAAAGGCTAGATGGCAACAAATATGGATTGATGCAGAATATTTTCCTGGATGTAATCATATCTGAAATTCACAATGTTTTTTTATACATTTTTTTAAAAATATATTTTGACTTTTGAACTGTACAACAATCTGGAGATGTTGAAAATGTTAGGATCACACGAGTTGGAAAAAATGCTACACAGCCACCCCTGGAATCTTATTCTACAAATAGCATGATATTAGAGTAGCCTATCTTTGTCTAAAACTTAACAGAAATAACCCAAAAAGCTGCACAGGATTTGACTGTCAATTTTATGAATGAAGCTGCGAACTAATCGGTACAGCCCTATGAGCTTCTTCTACCTGTGTGATACTTTTCTCTGCATATGGATGATTAAAAAAAAATGTACCTACCTGCTTCCGCTGGTTGAGGCTCACCCGCACCGTCACTTTCCTGCGGGAGGAGAGGAAGGTACCCACGTTACCCTTATATCAAACACTCCATTACAGCAAATCAAATTTCTACTCTGATTATCTTTAAACCCAGTTGGACAAAATCACTTTCATCATACAGGTTATCTGCAGGTTTTGGAAAGCTAGTTTCAAAACCTCTACAGTTTCAAATTCAAGCAAAATAAAAACTGAAAATTCTGATGATTTCTGATAAACACATCTGAGGTTTTAAACTGCTGTTTAAAACAGTTTGGTTATGCAGACAGATGCATATTAAAAAACCTTTCTGTGATAAACTTCAAGTGGACATGCAGTGCGAAGAAACTTAATTCTGAAGGAATATCTGCCAACTGTAACACCGATATAACTTCTTCAGGTTTATCTCTACATGATGAAAGCTGAGAAAAAATATATCATTAAATGATCTAACACAAGCAGTACAATTAATAGTTACAATACACATAACAGTACAGCATAAACAGGCTGAAGCTACAGTAATTAATCCAGCCGTGCTTATTTTCTGGCAGCAATTGAAGCAAACAGTACAGTTTAATCTAACACTGACAACAAGCATATAGAAACAACATGCAGGTAAAGAGGACTCCAGTGATGTGATGGATGGTGCAGTACAGTGGTTAACGGACAGCACGAGTGGTTTGGTTATGAGTGAGTGAGGAATCAGTGATGAGCCACACACAGCCAGCTGACAAACACGGACGAGCAACACCAAGGATGAAAGACAACGACGACGTGACACATAATTCAGACGAGGCGGCTCTTACGAGTCATTTCGACTCTGGCAGGGTCTCTCCGGGGTTTTCTTCCCCCGCTGGACTGCCCGCTGTCGGCGAGTGGGGCTCAGGAGGTGGAGGCATGGGCATTGGCAGGGGGATGGGCTGACTCTGGCCTTCTGGGTTTTCTGGACCCAGATCAGATTTGGGCTGGCCTATGATTACTGTGTAACCTGTGAGATTGGAGCATGAAAACACGAATCCTGCAGCGTGAGAGGATGGTAAATTCACGGGTGAAGTTACAGGAAGCATTTAGGGTTGGTTACAGCATTACTCTCAACATGGATCTTCTTACAGATACTGTTTCAACATTAATAGATGTGAAGTTAGTCAAGTTGCTGTGATATTACTGGATTTATGGTGACAATATGCAGATTCTCAAAGAAGAAATAACAGCATGTGGAGCGACTGGCGCAGAAACTAAAAATAAAATGGGTTCTTGTATTAGAATAAAACATGTGTCTGTCTTGATAACAGGAAAATGACTGTTCAGTCAACCATCATGTCTGTGTTTGACACGTCCTTTATTCTCATGCTGCTTGCACCACCTTAAACAACTTGATGTAGTATTTTGCTTTGCATTCTATTACATCACTGTGTACTCTACTAAATGAATAGGTAGGTTTTATATGCATCTTTTCTTAGCTGAAGGTATTTGTAATAATCTTAATTATTTCATCTTGTTTTATGTTTTATTTTTTTTGTCAATGAAGACCACCTGCAAAAATTGCCTCAGTATATCACTTCCTAAATCAAAAACTGTGACAGATGTGCACGAGTCTTGCAATGTGTCCAAAATGCTTCTGTTCTTTAACATAGCGCTCAAAGATTTTGACATCGTCGGCTACATTGTGACACATTTTTTTAATCCAGGGAAAACAAATGTGTATTTTTCTTGCTAGAAACACCAAAGTTCTCACTCAACAAACAAGAGTAGAAGAACAAGTCCAACAACAACAGACAAGTCTAAAGCTATCCACCTCCCACTCTAGACTCCATTAAGTGCCCAAACAAAAGAAGAAGCTGAGTTATGAAAGACCAAGATTATTAATAGTACTCATAATTTTGACAGCCAGGAGCATAACATTTTCCTTTCTTTACTTGGGCTGCAGCAACATCAGGGATCTCCAGGAACTGAAATGTTTGACTTTTTTTGGTACACTAAATCCCAGTTGTAGCAGCAGCAAGACAGCTTAACTGAAATAACTGTTTTAGTCAGACCTTTTCCATAATCTGTTGAGTTCACAGGGTTGTTTTCTAAACAGTGCTACAAAGGGCAGTTTTACCCAGGGTAGATACAATGCGATAAAAGTAACAAACTCTTTCTTTCCCTTCTTTTGTTTGTTGCAGACACTGTGTTACTGTCTATCTGTTAGAGAAGTGATGCTTCACATTGTTCACTTTTCTTCACATTGCATGTTTTAACACTACTGGTAACTTCAGAACAACAGAGTTAAACAGTGACCATTATTACAGTGAGAAATAATTTCTTAATTACATGCAAATGTTTACTACGTGTACGTTTGTCAAGGAACAAAGTCGCAAATTACACCTGAGCACATTAATTCACATAACATAAAGTCTGAAATTTAATAAATCTGGACAATGTCGTTATTTATAGTCACATATAATGTACACTACAACAAATGGTTAATGGAGCGTGTACTGTGTCCTGGATGTACAGTCATCAATCACAAAGCAAAATGATGCAATAGTGTGCATCAACATATAAAAACAAACAAAACAAACCAACAACAATCCAGAAAGAAGAATATTTACAACATCAGTGTCGTCAAGACCTGAGAGCCTAAAACTAAGTGAAAGTGGAAGGAGTATTCCTGCATTCAAAACCTTACTTAAGTAAAAGTATGTGAGTACTATCATAAAATGTAGTTAAATTATACAAAGTAAAAGTATTTAATGTGCAGTAAAATGTTTCCTCAGTCAGTGTTTTACTGTTACAGCTGATATTTTTGGATTAATATTGCTGCTGCATTAATGTGTATGTTGCATTTTACTGCTGTAGATGTTTAAGGTTGTGCTTATTTTAACTCCTTTATATATTGTTGTGTAGTTTAATCTACAGCATCATATTCTATAAGATCATCATATGTTTGTAGCCTGGCTGTCCTGTGAGAACCACGTATCTCTAAAAAGTCAACTTTTCATGGTGTCAGAAAAACAGCCCTGTTTTCAGCTTTGTGACGATGCATTTCCCAGCTGATCCAAGAGGGATTTAAAGAGTTTATTTAGCCTAAGAAGTAGTACGATTTTCTCAACACACAAAGGAACACTTCATCCTCCAGTTTATCACAAACATTTAAAATCAACACATCTGAAAAAACTTTAATTTGTAAAGTAACTAATGCTGTCAGATAAATGTAGTGGAGCAGAAAATACAATCGTTACCTCTGAGATGTGGTGGAGTGGAAGTGTAAAGCTGCATTAAATTGAGATACTCAAGTAAACTGCAAGTACCTCAATTTGTACTTGAGTACAGTACTTGAGTAAATTCACTTAGTTACTTTCCACCACCACTGTAACCATGTGAAACTCCCTCTCACCTCCATCCTGCTCCGCTTTGATTTGGGCCTCCAGGTCTTCGGGGTCGACATACTGGTAGTTTTCGTCATCGTCGGGTGGTTTACACTTCCCGCAGCAGAAACAACAGCAGCAGCAACAGCAGCAGCAGGTGAACATCGTGCAGCACAGGACCAGACCCTGCAGGGGGAAACACAATTTAAGCCATATGAGAGCAAACATGGGGATCTATTAGAATGTTGGGATGACAATTAATCTAATCCTCTAAATCAGGTTAGAAATACAGTTTTGTACAGGAAACTGTCCTGGCATATCTAGGATTCATGCATGTGTGTGAGATGTATGAGGACAAAAAAGCAGAAGGTACTTTATAATCTTGATTTATAACAGTAATATAAGGTTCTCACATGGGATAAGGCAGAAAATAAACCTAGGAATCCTAGTTTCAAATTCAAAGAGTCATGAAAAGTTTGCCATGGATATTTTTCACTTCATAATTTAGTGAAACAAATTTTTAGAGGAAAAGAATGTACAAAATACCATAAAACTCTTGCTGAACGACATTATCCGACACATTATAAACGGTAAAAAGGTAGTATTTATTGGTGGCTTATTGCACTAGATTGTATGGGTGTTAGTGCTATTATGTTAACCACATGTATGTGAACGCATTAATGCTGTGCAAATAATCCCTTCTTTCAAAATCTGCATCACAGTGAGCCAACAACAGTCTCAATATTACAGTAGCAGCTTAAAAAAATAGTTAAATGTAGCACACACTGTCGCTTATTTATGCACAAGTAACAACTTTACAATCAGTATAGACTGTAAACAAGGCAGAGCACAAACCTTAAACCACCACTTGGACATGAGGAAGTAATATTTGACGCTCTCCTCTCCGAACTGTTCCGACACGTAAAGGCCCATGGAGCCATACTCGTCATAGATCTTCCTCTTGGTCTCATCATTTAAAATAGAGTTGGCGTTGTTAATCTCCTTAAACTTCTCCGCTGCCTCCGGGTTGTCTGGGTTCTTATCTGGGTGGTACTTCAACGCTAGTTTCCTGACAGGAGAAAAAGAAAAGAAAAAGCACACAGGAAATCAAATGATGCAAATGATGAAAGTGAGGCAGAGGAAAAGTGTCTGAGTAAAGGAAGGAAGGCTCAGGTTGAGATTTTATTTATTTAAGGATTTTTCTATCTTCAGTTTATTAATGGATGGATAGTTTATAATCAGTCATTTTTATGGTCTATTAAAAGGAGAGTATTTGAGTAAAAAACAAAAACAAATTATAGCTGCTGCGCAGCGATGGGTCGGGTCCGGGCTATTTTTGGCAAATTTAGGCAATTCTGAGCAACTAACAGGAGAATACGAAGACAAGACAGTTGACAACAATGTCCATTTTGGACCACTTGAGGCTTGAACCCACAACTTCTGGAACCAAAGACTGTCATCCATCGCTCTGAGCTAATTGGCAAGTGGCAATACAACAGTGGCTTCACAAATTGAGTAAGCCATTCACTGTTGTGCAGGCAGATTTGAAACCACTGTAAAAAATTCAGTTATCAAGACAAAAATCTGAAAATACACATATTGCAGCATGGAGATGTTGGTAATTTGTTTTTAAAAGTGATTGATTTGCTCCATAAGTGAATAACTGATGTTTAAAAATGCTTCTTGCATTGACTGCAATTATTCACATGAGAGCAGAATTCAAAATGTTCTCAAAAATTCAGTTTTTTAGGTAAAATTCTGATATTTGTCAAACATCATCTACCATGACTCTAAAAAATGTTCAATTTTTTCATGAACATTGAAGATTTATTTATCAATTTGCAGGTATATGTTTACAGTAGTGTTCACAGTCAAACATTTTCATGCACTGTAGGCAAAAATTGTGGGAGGAGATAGGTTTTTATAAGTTTTACAGTTTAAAAAAAAACAGAGTGATGGACTTCATAATTTTTAATAGGTTTAAATGTACAAAAGTTTCTTTAGTATTGGGGCTACAGTTTGATGAAAGTGTGAAGTTCTAGCAGGTTGATTTGTTATGAATTTTCAATGTTTTGAACTTTAGATGCTTGCTGTAGCGCCACCATCAGGACTATTGGCTTGGGTTTACAGCTGAGGTAATCTGGCATGAGACTGGACCTTTGTGCAAAATTTGGTTAGCTTTCGCCCATGGTCCGGTCCAAGCTATTTGTTTTTATTTAATTTAGAGGCTTGCTGTGATGCCACCATCAGGACAATTGTCTTGTGTTTCATGTTGAGGACATCTGACATTTTGATCTGTCATCATCATCATCACCCTTGCTGGGTCTCGAACCCACAACCCCTGACACCAAGAACCAGCTCCTAACTCACTGAGCTAATTGGCTGGAAGCGAGACCTGCTGTGTAGCTTCATTTGTCGACTCAGGGAGTCACTGTCCGGGCAGCTGTTGTCAAGGCAGATTTCAAAAATGGTCAAAATGTCAGAAATTCTGTTACCTGAACAAAAATCTGATAATACATAAATTGCATCTTGACAGCATGGAAATGTTGGTGATTTGTTTTTAACTCTAAGTGTTTTGCTTCATAAGAGAAAATCTGATGTTTAAAAATGCCACTCTTACATTGACTCCAGTTGTTCCCATGAGAGCAGAATTCAAAATGTTCTCAAAAATTCAGTTTTTGAGATAAAATTCTGATATTTGCCAAACTTCATCAACCATGACTCCAAAATATTCTCAATTTTTTTCAGGAAGATTGAAAATGTATTTAGCAAGAATTTGATAGTATATGTTTACAGTACTGTTTACAGTCAAACATTTTGATGCACTGTAGGCTTAATTTTTGATAAATCAAAAATCCGAGAAACAAGTTTTGTGGAGGACGGTCTGAAGATGCTCTCTAGCAAGTTTGGTGACAATTGAGCAAAAATTGTGGGAGGAGATAGGTTTTATAAGTTTTACAGTTTTTGAAAAAAACTGAGTGATGGACTTCATAATTTGTAATGAGTTTAAGTGGACTAAAGTTTCAGCAGTATTGGGGCTACAGTTTGGTGAAAGTTTCAAAACTGTAGCATGTACTGTTGATTTTGTAGGTATTTTTAAAGATTTTTAAATTTAAACGCTTATTGTGCCCCCCCCAGGAGGAATATTGACATGTCCTTGGAATTAAGTAAATCTGGCATGGGGCCGGACATTTCTGTAAAGTTTGGTGAGTTTTCGCCCTTGGGAAGTATGACTTCCTCGGAAGAAAGAAAGAAAGAATTCCTAGGAATACAATAGTGTCCTGGCAACTTAGCTGCCCAAACCCTAACAAACAAGGTTCCTCCACCAGATTAAAACACTTGATGTCAAGGTCATCAGATTACACTGGCAACCATACTGTAATACATTAGAAATAAATTAACAATAAATAAATTAAAGTTACAATGTTAATGTTGAACTGAAAAAAATAATTGTGTAATCAATCAGGCCAATTGCCAGACAATTCATCACTATCAAAATTAGGATGAGGTAAGAGAAGGAATTTGGTTTTTGCAGCAGCACAAACACAAGAATGAGTGAAAATGTGTAAAGTAAAAAAAAGTATAAATAAATATATCAAACTAAAATAAGAATAGAAGTAAAAATAGAAACTATACATGAGCAATTAAAGACAAAATTAAAAGTTAAAAGTGAGAGTGGTGTGATCTATATAAAATAAAATAAAATAAATCAAAATACAATAAAATAAAATAAATATAGGGACAGAACAGAAGTAAAATGATTTGTTAATTAATAAATTGACTATTTTTTTTCAAACAATAAATTGATCATAATTGTCTTTTTTTGCTTGAAAATGACTAAAAGAGATTATTCTCTTTCTTCCTGCTGCTTTTTTTGGTTTGTTTTATGTGACAGTAATCTGAAGGTTTGTGAACTGTTGGGTGAAATGAGCTTCAGGAAATTTTCAAAGGCATTTTGGACAATTTATGAAATAGTCTGATTAATTTAGGAAACAGTCCACAGATTAATCAACATGTGCAGCCCAAATTATGCTTCTGATAACTGATGAATGACTTAACTTTAATTAATCAAGAATGTCAAACATTTGCTGATTCAGGTTTTATTTAAACATAAAGGTTTGCTGTTTTTCTCTATTTAATATCAGTGTAAATGTCATGCTATTAGGTTTGAGACTGTTGGTTAAAAGTAAATGTATAGCAGCTTTGGGTTCTGGGAACTGTTAATGGACATTCTAACCACTTTTTGACACTTTATAGACTACTTTAAATTTCCCAATTAGACCCACTTTGATAGATTATTTAAAAACAATCATTAGTTGCTCATCAACATATGACTTCATGTTAGCTTGTCTCCACCTGCACAGACAGAAATATGCTCTTTAGCAATATGACTGGTGGAGAAATGTCTCTGAGAAATCGCACCACTAATGAGGGGGGGATTTGCAGACACAATCAGGAACAGGATTACATAAATTTAAGCAAAGGATTTAGGAAATGCCTAAAGTAACAATAACAATGTGGTTAGCCTGCCTTCTCCGGAGAAACTAATCCTCTCTGAAGAGACGTCGTAATTGGAGCAATAATTAAGATTACTGCATGCTCAGACTGCTTACCTGTATGCTTTCTTAATGTCCTCAGCTGTCGCTCCTTTCTCCAGCCCTAGCACCTTGTACACACTCTCCCCAGCAGTGGACATCTTCCTTTGGGGGCGGGAGGGGTTCGGTTCAGCCATGGCTTACCTCTGTTCATATAGCAGAAAAAAATATCACATATCACAAAAAATATTTAAAGATGGTGACATGTTATTGAATGTCACTTAAGGGATTGGAGATCAAATATTACAGCAGAGCAAATCTGTAACAACACAATCAGATATTCTGACAGCTAATTCAGGTTTTTGTGTGGTAGTAAGTCTGTTCAAGATACATGTGCTCCTCCTTCATCCTCTGTGTATTCTAAACAGCACTTAAAGACTTACCTGTGTCAGATATTACTATTAATATTACCATTAAATAAATAAGAAATTTCATCTCCTACAACAGTTATAATTACATCATAACACAACCTTTTTTCCCAAAGTTGAGGTTAACCAGGAACAGTCAGAGCAACAAGAGCTGAACACATCTCTGTAAGAAATGAGGTGGACTTCTTCCTGTCCTATCCTCTGTTAATGAAGACCAAGGTTATTGTGTTAATTCCCATATAAACCAACTGCACTGCAGTCGTAGAAAGGGCTTCTAATGAGCCTACAGTAAGTTGTTAAGTGTTGTTGGAGTGGTGCAACCAGCCCCTACAAGTAAGCTAAGTGCTTTGTCAAAGATGTTTTCTTTACAAAAAAACAAAAGCATCGCTCAGTGCATCATAGGAAACTCTGCAGCCGAAATATAAAACAGCTACTTAATAAAGTTGTCATTTTATAGGTACTGTCAGTAACTCTGACACACTGAGTGTAAGACAATCACAAGCAGTGATGGAACAACTCACACTGTAAATAAACTGTCAGTCGAGCAGTAGCCTTGACTGTAATCTGTCCAGTCATTTCCATGTATTTATTATCTGTTGATTACGCTTTACCATTGATTTATTCATCTTTCTGTCTACTAAATTTAAAAAAAAGAAAATTTCTCCAAAGTCAAAAGCTGAAGGCTACATGTTTTCTCAATAAACAATGTCTGTTTTTCTCAAACATATTCAGCATAAAATTATACAAAACTGGAAAAGCAGCAAACTTAAGCAATATGACACTTCAACAAATAATCTATTATCAAAACTTGCTGATACATTTTCTTTTGTTTTTCTTTTGTTGTTTGTTTTTCAAGCGACAAAGAAGGAAATGTCAGCTGTTAGGATGTGAGAAAACATAATGCTTTTGCCTTTGAGCAGGTAGACATAAAGCTTGTTCTCATTTGTGTAAATGGATTTATCAATAGCAAAATTAGATTTTTTTGTTTTTGGTTCGTTAAAAAAAAAAAAAAAAATGCATGTTCATCTTTTGGGAAAAAAAAAAAAAAAAAAAGTCCATAGAGAATTCCTGCGAGGGCTGAGGGGAAAATTACCTCATATGAAATGTTTTTTTTAACTAATCTAATGAAAGCTGACTTAAACTAAATTGTTTTACAAACATGTCTGCTTATCTTTGTTTCTATCTGCATATGATAAACCCTTATATTTCCATGTTATTCCCAATTTAAATTAAACCAGGGGTTCTTTAAAGTTTTGATGACTTTGTGCCAATTTAGGGAGCCAGCATATGATTGAGAGCTGCACAGGGAAAGTTCACACAGAAAATGAAATATCTTTTTCATCTCACTTTCATATTGAACTGCTGAGTTGTCCAGTGAAGTCACTAACTGTAGCTCACAGCACTAGGATTGATGACAGAAAGTTATTCCAGCGACACTCGCAAGCAACCAGTAGCTTTCTACAAGTTCCTAACCTGACAGATGCTTGTTAGGGGACGCAGTTTGATGCAGCAGCTGAGTAGTGTACTAAGTGTAAGCTACTGAAAACTAAAGTATTGAAATGGGCCTCGAATGGTTAATATATTGTGTGCATTTCATGTCACGCTCGGGGTGGCACAAAATGTTTGAGGGCTGCCACTGGCCTGTATTAAACTATGGCAACTGTACACACACACACACACACACACACACACACACACAAACTCTTACTCAGCCACACAAATAATGCTGTCCGGGTCGTTGACTAAAGAAGATTACATTTTGCTGATCTTACAGATTACTCGTTCGAGTCCATGTCAGAGAGGGCCAATGTCCTGGTCACACTGGGGCTACACAGCCCTGCGCACACACATGCACACACATACCACAACAAACTAAACAACAGATCTATATACTGTGTTTGATACCATACGGGATGGAAAGAGGGCAGACAGACAGACAGACAGACAGAGGTAATCATGCTGTGCAGGCTCCTTTAAATAAAACATTTCACTTTCATTAAACATTTCAACTGCAGCCTCCACTTGACTCTAACACAGGAAGAAAAGCCTTAAAAGTAAATAAATATAAATATAGAGATAAATAACACATTAGATTTGTGTTTAAACAGAGCTGATATTACCAGACATGTTTCCTGACATATGCTAGGCATATGCTCTGGATTTTTTGCTTTAGATATTACAAAGTGGGCAGATTTGCACAGGATTAAAAACTCAGATGACCTTTGCAATTATTACAAATCCCCAGCTAATGCTAGGGGCTGTGTGAACAAAGTGTTTGGTATTTCAGCTAACCACTATAAAGTCATCTGCTCCCTTCGTCAAAGTGTAAACTCACATATTCATGTTATTAAGAGAGAGAAAAAAGTAGAATAACAGCATTGATCCTGGCAAAATGCTCCTGCTTTTATTGGCGGTACACTCCAAAACCAGTATATAGATGGAGATAATGTTCATCAAAGAAGACTGCAGTTGGATTCAAAGTGGATGGCATGGGTTATGGACTGAGCTAACTAATTTTAGTCTATAAAATACTAACAATTAAGTGTGAAACATGTTCACAACTTCGAAGAGTGTTCACATAGAACACACATTCTTTGTTGTAGTCTCAGCAGTCACACACAAACAGTACTTCACTTTGATCAAATCCAAACTATTTTTAATTTGTTAAAACAAGATCCCCCACCTGAGGGCATGTCTTGGAAAAACATTTCCCAATGTTCACTGGTGGTCAGATCCTCAGTCCCTTTTGTGCTTTATGGTAATTTTTGCTTTGAATGAGAAAAAAAGTGTTTCACTGCTGTAACACAAAGCAGCTTTGCTTCTATTGTCTCTCATCTGATTAAGTGAAGAGCCTTCTTTCGTGAAAATGAAATATTAGGCTTCACACTGCTTACATGCATGTGTAATTTTAAAAAGATGGTGCAGTTAGTCTGCACTGTTTTATTATTATTTGTTCTTGCCAATTTTTTGAGATGGCAGCAACAGTGTTCAACATTCACACAGAGGGTTGCAGGGTCTGTAGCTACGCCATCATGGTGTTCTCCATTGGGGAATTATGTTGAGAATTTAGCTGAGAAAAAATGAAACAGAATATTTACAAAAAGCAACAGAAATATTTCAATAAAAAAAAAAAAAATGTGTTGGAAATAGAGTTAAAAAATTCAATGTACTAATGTTTTTGGTATGGAAGAAGAAATTTGGAAGAAAATCCTTTTAACAAAAAAAATAAATAAATAAAATGAAGGGGTAGAAACACTATTTCTGCCAGATAGGACTACTGGAGAAAAAATACACATTGCCCTCAGTTAGGGCACACCTCTTTAGTTGATAACCAGTTAGTCATTTTTTAAAACCTCCAAACATTTGTTGCTTCCAGCTTCTCAAATGTAAGGACTAGCTGCTTTTCCTTGCCTTAAATTATATCACTAATATCATATTTTTCACTGCTTTTCATACATTTTAAAGACCAAACGATTAATTGATTAATGGAGAAAATAATCTCCTATGATAACAAAAGCATGTGTGTGCTGTGGACTGTGTTTGCCGCACAAAGTGCACAGGACTCAGAAAATCCGGCCAGTCTCTTGACGAGAATAAACCCTGCAAACAAGAGATAAAAAAGGCCAATATTTTTCTCCACGATGGACACACTGCGGGCCCAGATGGCGTATCCACTGAAGCCAAGAAAGCTGATGTAAATACTCCAAAATTTTCCAAACATGCTGCACAAACCGGGTGGCGCTCTGTCAGGAGAGAGCAGGTCCATAGAAGAGGCCTTAGCTATAAACCGTTAAGACCACTAGGCGACAGAAATCTGCACTGCTCTATCTGCCACCCTGCAGCTCATACTGGAGCGATCGATGAAGCATCACTGAGCCAGGTCTATTAGGTTAATTAGCAAACTGCGGTTGTTGTGGTGCAGACTTTTAAAAAACTGCCCTGTATGTATGCAAATAGTGTTCATTTATCACGGTAAGAGGACTGATGGTATGAAAATGAAGCACAACAGAAAACCAGCCACTAAAACTAGAGACAGGGAGAAAGAGAGACACACAAAGGAGTCTTTTGTCTTCCTTTCCAGATATTTAACTGTGACTCTTTTGTTCTCCAAGATTTATGAAGTGCAGATATTTATCTAACTTCAGCCACTATTTAGCATGATTTTTTTTTTGCTGAAAGCCTGTCAGCTGAGAGATAAAAGCAGAAAATGAGAGAGGGATAGTACACACATGCATGTAACAAAAACGCAGTCAGGTTTGCAGTAGCATAACTGATATATAAATTGGTATGTTCTTAATAGAAATAAATTGGTTTGTTTTGTAGTTATATAGATTAAAAAATGTTTTAAGCTTACGTAATCACACACAACCCAAATGTGGTGAAGGATAACGCCTCACAAATGTTTGAAAACAGAAAAACTGCCATAGCAAAGAGGAACAGCAGTCACAAATATTGACTAAAAGACACTTGACAAGATATTTTTTCAACATCACTTTAGTCCTATAATAGATAATATGATCATGACAACTAAGAGAACTGCTTAGAAGACGAAACATTTAGCCAGTTTAGCAGAATTGCTATTAAAAACCCTGAAAGCAATGGCATGACTGTAGATAAATATATTATAGGGTATTTCCAAACCAATATCCATCAAGCAGAAAAATCAGTTTGTGAGCACAGACAGAAAACAACTTTTAGAACAACTTAAATTACCATTTTTTAAAGGGGCTATTATTAGAACGGGACATTAAAGAAACTAAAGTCCTGTTTTTGTGCCAGCTTATCAAGATGTTTTATTGCCTGAGGCAGCAGCGTTTGTCAAAACCCACCACTGGGAATAATCATGTGAGGGCTGAGGGCAACATTAAGATAAGTCTCTCCCAGTGAAGACAGCAACTCTTAAGATAGACTCTAACACTGTTACTCTTAAAATAACTCCCTTTATTGTTAAAAATAACAGTAGCTTGTTGAAGTGTGTGACATGTTAACTATGTAATCACAACAGCCAAGGCCAAGCACGCCAAAATTCATACAAAAAAGCTCTGCCAGAGATGTTTAAATATTGCTGGATAATCAGATTTGATGATGACTGTATGCTGTACCCAAACAAACATTATATTTAAAGACCAAACTGTCCAATATGAAAGGAAGTATGAGCATTAGTGTGAGGAGCTTCAACATTAAGTTCAAAGAGTGTAGAGAAAGAGAAAACAAGCAATATGCCTATTACTCAAAATATTAAAAAATACACATAACATATCAATATAAATGACGATTAAACATACAGGTTTCCATATTTGCTTTTATGTGTCTTACAAAAGAGAAGTAGCGGAGTGAGTTGAGACCAACACAAGTCAAATACATGACTGAAACATGTCGACCACCACTGTGAGAATATATATATACATTGAGATGTAAAGCTAGACAAATAGATTACTGTAGAATTGGAATTAGTGCATATGTTGGGCAGATAAGTAACATGAAATTGCAGCACAGTAATGTCGAATACATATTTGAGGTCATTAAGGTGTTTACAAGTTCATTTTTCAATTGTGAAATGTACTCCTTAGTATGTATCTTAATCCCAATTCTTTAAAAAGGTACTTTTTAAATATTATCAGCTAATATATATCGAATTTTCCCCAACTCCCAGTTTGAAAAATCCAGTTTTGATCAGTGAGAATATGATAAAAAGGTTGCACTGGCTAATCATCTATAATTATTCTCTCTACATCTTTTCCCACTCATGTTGCGTACATAATATGTTATGTCTGTTACGAACCACACTGAGAACTATATCAGATGTGTATCATAAAAAGGTTACAAGTACTGTACAGTCACAAAGGCTGTACTTTATTTAAGATGTTTGGCAAATCAGCGGATTTCTTATTGAGTCACACAAGCCGAGTCAAACAAAGAAATACCAGTGCTTGCTCAGAAGTTGTAAAACAAATAAACGGGTACATATGCACTATACTATGGTGGCTATGTACAGAGTTGAGCCTCCAAGGCAGACTTCACTTTCTGGCTGTGTGCAAATCCCGCCTGCCTCACTACCAGACTCTAACCCCAATTATGACTCTGACTGTAATGCTGCATCTGTTTAGGGTCAAAGGTGGTGAGTCAAAAGCAAGAAACACAGCACTCAGGATCTCCTTACACTCAGTCTGCTAATGTGTGGGAAGAACTGTCTGCAGTGAAAGCTTCCGGTTGATTACAACATCAGAGACACAAAGTCGAACCATCTCACGCCAATGTGTCAGTATGCTGATAACTTTTAAACATCCCAAGCTGAAGATAAAACGTATAACTGTACGACATGGATATAACATTAGATGTCGTACAGTATATGGGCTGGGGACTTGATTTGATGTCATGTCAGGAAACATTCCCAACCTCCTTAATTGGACCTCTGACTTACAGGGCCATTTTATTTTATTCCCTCTGGTGAGAATAAGGTAACCAACTTTGAATTTGTAGCATGGTAACGGTGCCATTTATAACCTTAATAATCTGATAGACAAAACATATTGGTGGCGGCACAGGCTGGGAAACAGAGCATCATGAGAGGGCAAATAAGTCTCGATTTCCATAATTAGGTCATTACTCAAATGTACTCATAGAACCAGCGACAGAGGAACCTGATTCTGGCTAGCAGTGGTGGAAAGTAACTAAATAAATTTACTCAAGTACTGTCCTAAAGTGCAATTTTTTGTTCAAATAAATCATGATGCATTTTTAAGGATTAAGCTAGCCAGCAGTATACATATAGTGGTTGGACTTAGCCCAAGCTTTATCTGCTGCAACATTAGTGATGCTCACATATTAATGCATCAATAATTATAATCCAATAATACAATATACATGATCCTGAGGGCCATTCTGCATAGTGAGTACTTTTACATTTGGTACTTTCAGTATATTTTGATGCTGATACTTTAACTCTTAATTCAGTAAAATGTTGAATGCATGACTTTTACTTTTACAAACTGCAGTTTTTGAAATTGGTCCAGTATGTGCACATTCAGCACATCCAATGCATCAAAACATTGTTTTCTATTTGGAGCCGCGCCTCGTTTTCAAACTGTATGGTTTGACTAAAATGAACAATGACAGCAATATAGTCCACGATGACCAGCGCTAAAATCAACCTGCGTAGTTGTCCCTCCATTGTGACATTAGAAAGTGTCACATTTATCTTGCAAGTGTACTCTTCTTCAACGTTTTGTTTACTTCCTGGATTTTTCCCGCATGGAAATTCTGACCAATCAAGAGCAGCTTTCTTGCGCAAGGCATTTTATCAAGTCCACTTGTAAATGCTGCCGTGAGAACACAAACCAACTCTAGGCAATTATGCAACTTTGTAATGAAATGATTCAGACCAAGGTGAGTGAACTCTAGGTCTGTAAGCACTGTAGCTGAGTGTTTTCAACCAAACCAGAGCTGGCGTTCGTTGGTAAAGTAAAAAGGCAAACCAAGATGGCTTTTGTGAGCTGAATTTTGTTTCTGTCAACCTTGAAATAAGTGTGCTTCACAATTATAAAATTACTTTTTATTTAAATGGAGTCTGGTGCATTTAACAATAGTGATTTCGCAGCTGTTTCTGGTTACACAAAAAGGATCTTGACAACAAAATGGTCTATCTCTGTAGGGATCATCTCCATAATGTTGTCAGACACTTTAAATAACAATTTGAGCCTGTCAGTGGCAAAAACAAGCACTTTAAGTGGATGGAAATTGAGGGTGCACAATTGCCCTATGTGTTTACATTGCAGCCTGTTTTGCAGCTGCTGGCTGCAGCCCTTTGGCTCACTACTGGACCAGTTTAAAATACTTAAAACTTATGTTCCCATTAGTCACTTTGACATAAAACTGCGGGGAAAGGGGTCAAGGTTGGAAAAAAATATATATCAAAGTTACCCTTTAAGTAAAAGACCTGACTGCTGAAGTCAGGTGTTGCTCACTGCTGGGACAATGTTGTGGTTTTCCTTAAGTTTTACCAGTTAACATATGACATCACCTAAGAACCTTTGTCTAAAAACTAACTAAATAAAAGCATAACTTCACAGACAGGTGACTTGATAAAATTGTTATGGTGTGGGAGAACAGGGGGCTGTTGTTTTAGGATGACGGTCCGGTATAACGGAAGAAGTAATGCCGCGTGATTGTCGTCTGTTTGTCCTTGTGGAGCCCTAATCCTTTGCTAATCTCCCTGCACATGGAGAACTACTTTCTATGTTACACCCTGCCATTCATAAATAAATGTAACAGGGAACATTTCGGCAGTTTACACTTATGGACACTTATTTCTCCTTGTCCTGTCAGAAGTTATTCCTCTCTGGCTGTCTTTATCAGCCAAATAAACTGTCATGCTGGCCCCGGTGTTGACAGGTAGCTAGCTGTTAGCTAAACTAACTGTTACACGATACATGACACAGTTCACCACTAAAGGTGTTTTATTTTAAGGCAAGACTTCATTAATAAATGTATAAAAATGTCAGTGGTCGTGGCCCGTTATATTAGGCTACCTGCTAGCCAGAGGTAGCCCCGACACCGCTGTCGCGTGAAGACAAAGATAGACCAAACTCCATTTAATATTCTAGCAATTTAATGTAACTTCACCTGTATGTGATATATAGACACTGTAAAATCTGGGTAAAGGTTATATCCGCATAAGCTACTATTCGGCGTATATGGAGCATGCATGGAGCCATTGTTTCAACAGAAGTACAAATCCTCAACAGCAGTCTTTCACAACTAACGTTAATCGCTGCCACCGCCCTCTTATTTTGCAAGTGTTACACTTGTTAAAATACGTTTTAATTGTGTTTTAATACACGTACAAACTAAAAGTGCACCCTAACGTCTTATAATATGTTTAGAAAATCAGTTTTATAGTGTCACTTTGCTCAAGTTATGCTGCCTTTATTGAGAAGCAAGCCAACCTTAAATTGACAGCTTTTTGAATGGACTTTGGCGTACGTGACCATGACAGCTACCCACGGCTAGCTAACCTCATGCTAGCTGATGTAGTGCTGCCGAAATGCCTTACCTTGTGCAAACTGAACACTGTGAATCTCGCTGTAAGGTTAGCTGGATCATAGAGGCATCCGGTTTATAGTCTTAACTCCCAACTAAAGGCTCATATCAGTCCGGTGGTAGAGGAGTGATAGCCCGCTGCTGTAGCCGCCGGGTCGCCCCTTCGTGTATGGTCCTGTCTGCAAGAGGACATGCGCTGTTATTGGCTGATTCCTCCTTCCAGGAAACGAAGACGGATAGGATGCTGCTTTCAAGGTTTCCTCCGAATTCCACCTTTCAAGCGCATGAAGCCAATAATTAATCAAATTCTTATATATTCCAGAAATTAATCATCAGAGAGCAGAAATGCTGCAGCTGAAGGATACAGATGAACAGAGGAGGGATCCAGAGTGTTGTTAGCACTGTGAGGTATTCATCAAAAAGCTGCAAATCTCAGTACTTTCAACAGGAAATTAACCTGTGAATCTGCAAACAGCAACATGAACTTAAGATAAACAAAGCTGAAAACAGAAACACGCATTATTTCCACAGGATGGCAGACAATACCACAACATTCAGGGAACTTATATCCACGAGGTGCGTCTGTAGACATCTCAGCAGCTCCCACAGGAGCCAAACTTTACATTTGTTTACACTTGTGATTTTATCTTGCTTTAATATTTAAAACTTTGCTGAGTCATTCACGCACCCCTACCAGTTAGGTTGAATTTAGAGTTTTCTGACAGTTCTTGAATGTAGCATTTATTGGAACCCCACTTTTTTTTTATCATCTCATGCTGTGACTATTTGACTGCTCTTTTTCCATCCATGTAAATTTGCATGAAAATGGTGATTTCTCTTTTTGTAATGATCTTTTTATTGTTTTAAAGAAGCAGTATAAACACGTGTGACATGAAAATATTATATATGTCAACCACTTTGTCCAGTTCTCAATAAAAATGTAATTCTGGGTTCCCAAACTGAAAGTCAATCTCTCCATTACATAGATCTCATAAACCAAGTCAATCCATTAATCAATACTAGGCATTTCTTTTTGTCAGCCATTTCTTGGTTAAGGATTTCTCACATGCCACCAATAGTATTCTCAGCAGATATTTATCCTTTGTTCTCCACTCAAGTTCCTCCAGTCTAATCAGGCACATCACTTCAAAGTCAAAGGTTATTTTGGTCGAGAAAACAGTTTCAAGAATGCCATGAATTTTAGTCCATAAGGGAGTGACCGAAGGGCAGCTCCAGAAGATATAGAGGTGATTTGCAGCTTTGTTCCCACACAATCAGCAACAATTCATTTGGTTTGAGAAAGATTTTTTTCTGGGCCAGAGTACAAAAGTAACGCATGACAGTACCTCTTCCAATTCCCCTTGTGTGATGTTCAGGTTTCCCTGTTTCCCACCTTGTTTTAACTCTAAATGCATCTTCCATGTATCTTCCTTGTTTAGTTGTTAAGGCTTAAATACAATTTTGAAACAACCTTTTTATAAGGTTTGTTCTAATATGCTCTAGTAAAAAATTCTGTGGCTGAAATGGTGTTTTAATAACTATTTTGCACAGTTTGACAAGATTTTATTACAGTTGTACAAAATGGTCACACAATCAACAGCTTCATGGATACAATGATAGCATTTCTCTGCCTTAAAGGTCCATCAGCATCTTTTATTTGTTTTATTTTTGATTAAACAACCTTAAAATAAAGATGGAGTTCGCTCAGCTGTCAGAGACAACAGCTCCAGAAAAAAAGCTAGTAAGGGAACTGAGTCAAGGTTATTTTTTCCAAACTAATTCCAAGATTAAAAACAACAATAGACTTAAAATGTTCTTTGTTCATTTATCTACCTTACAGTATTTTTGTCCTAGTAGCTATAGCTATCAAGGGATAATGAGTGGAAAAAGGCATTTGTAACCACAAAACCAGTCATCTCTTTTGATCCCAGTATTGAGAAGAGAGGAGCCATAATATGTAGCTAAAAGTCAAGTACTTTATATTTTAGATTTTTCTAATTCTGATATATGTTTGTATTTTCTCTTTAATCTATTGCCATTCAACTTACTTTTCTATCTGTGCTACTTGGGCTGCTGTAACATGTGAATTTCCCCAGTGTGGAATCAATAAAGTTTTTATCTTATCTCCGAAAGACTCAGTTCAAGTGCATTAAATGAGTAGAGGCGGAAAAATGAACAAAAAATATTGATCAAGTATATTTACCACATCAGGGGAAAAGTAGTTGTAAACCACCTATTTATTTTTTCATAACATCTGAACAACCTGGACTTAAAACTTGCCCTTAAAACAAAGAATGTCTAATTTCATTTATTTAATTTGCCATGAATTATTACAGTTACTAACTTTGGTGTTGTGTTGCTTCATGTGATAAATATAACTAATTACACTGTCAACTGCAAAAGGGAAATATGTTTCTTTATTATTTATTTCTCCACATTATACAAAGTCATTCACCAACACTTATATGACACAAAGTTCCATTTGAATAAAAGTTTCATTTCTAAACTGCTGCAGTATAAGAAATCACCCCTAAACCTTCAAAGTCCAAGCTCGCTGAATATTTGTGCGCATTCGTTTTCAGTTAGTGCTACATGTCAAAGCAATAACATGGAGACAGTACGTTAATGTAACTGGCACCGTTATTGGTCAGAACAGAGCGATCCCTTACACTGTTTTCTCCCTTTCAATGCGTTAACTGGTCCCTTTACATTTACCTACAGCTGAGTATGTTCTAAACAGCTACCGAAACATTCATCTCACTAACATCATAGTACCGTGTGCGTTGTCACTGAATGTCCACCTCGCTTTTTTCTTCCAAGGAGTCTTCCCCCGCTCCTCCAGCTCACTATGGCTCACTAACACACAAATTACACATGGTCTGTTAACCATCGCAAACAAAACAAAACTAGTCTAAATACAGCATCTAAATTATTTCTACCTGACAGGCAGTTTTATGGAAAATGTTCATTGTGTTTAAGACATTAAAAAAAAATAATCTTTTATAGTGGAATATAGTGATTTCGCAGTAGAGAGATTTGGTCCGTCAAACTGAAGGAAAGCAGTATCATCTAACAGCATAATATATCTTCATAAACTTTCTGCTTCAGTTAAAGTCTTATTTAACTCTACAAACGCCCCCGTCAAGGACTGGAAAAAGGAAATCCACAGATTTCAGGGAATAATAAAATGCTGGTACAGTGTCTAACACGTCTTACTCTACATGGTCTGACAGTTTGTGCCACAGGAAGGCAGCACATGGATCTATCGGCTCAGTACGGTGGCCAGCAGGGCCATTCGGATGTACATGCCGTTCTCTGCTTGACGGAAATACGCCGCCCTCGGGTCTGTGTCCACCTCCACACTGGAAGAAAAACACAAAGGAGACACAAGAGAAAGTGAAGCAGAGGTTTAGTAAGACTTAAGCAAGACTGAAGTGCTGCACCTTTTGGACAGCTGCTTTCAAGAACAAATCCAAATAGTCGATTAGCTGATTAGAAAATGTAACTATTCTGATGATAAAGTAAATTATTAAAGTCGTATATAAAAGCAAAAATCTGCTGTTACAGTTTCTCAAATGTGAGGAATCTTTGCTTTTCCCTGTTTTATATCAGTGTAAACTGACTGTCTTTGGGTTGAGGACTGATGGTTGGACAAAATAAGCAAACTGAAGACAACTTGAAAACCTCTAACTGGAATTTTTCAGTATTTTGTGACATTTTTTACACCAAAAAAGTAACTGAGAAATTAATTAAGCAGCTGTAACGAAAATAATCATAAGTTGCAGCTTGACATAAGACTACATGTTCCCCTTATACCTCAAAAAGTTCAACTCCCTGCAAAAAGAAACCCTGCAACCCTAAACAACCAACACAGTTTGAAAAAAACAACAACACATGGCTACTAAATGACCTCATGGTGAGATTGTTAACAAAGTCAAGCCTTAACTTTCAATCTCAAACTTTTAAGCCAACATGAACAAGAGGTCCTTAAAGTGCCCAGAAAACCGAAATGTTTAATCTTCTACAATTCTATGATTACTGGGCAAAACCCATCTGCTGAGGAGGAGTGTGTGCTATGGCTGAAAGCTCCACAACGACGACTAAGGCCCTGTGTCCACCTAAGTGATTTTTTTTCCAGCTGATAATGCCAGGCGCTCCTCAGGAAATGTCCAGCTAGGAGCGTTTGAGAGCGCTCTGAAGGTGCAGCGTTTTTTCAGAAGCTTTGCGTTTGGTTGCTGTGATATGGAATATCTGTAGAAGTAAAGATGTCAGCACAAGGTGGAGGAGTCCTTGCTTTGGATGACGGAGAGGTTGAAGCATGCAAGGAAGGACGATGGACCCGCCAGTCCGTGTGGGTTCATGAGAGGAAACATAATATATATATACAGTATATTAACAGATTTCTCCTCCATTGCTGTCGTCGTTCAGCACTTGCACATGTAAGATGTGATGTCTGTCTTAGTGGTACATGTCCCTGCTCCACTGTGACTGAATGCCTGAAGTGACAGTGATGAGCGCAGCATTTTTACCTAAAGTTTTTAAATCTCTGCACTCAGAAAAAAAAAAACGCCCAACTGTGGCAACACTCATTTCACGCCCAGCGCCTCGTTGCGCTGCTAGCATTTGTGGTGCAGCTTAGATACACAGTGTTCCCATTGCAAAGCATTTAAGAAATCACATTGGGGGCCCCTTAAGGACCTTCTGGTGACTTAATAATTTAAAAAATAAAAAATAGAATAGTTCCACGTATTGATTCTAGTTGAGGACCTGTGTTACATGTAATACACCAAATCTCTTCCCTTACTTCCTTTCTTCTACGACTATACTGTCCTATCTAAGTTAAAAATGCAAGAAAAAGTAAAAGAATTGACCTTGAAAATCTTTCCTTTTTGGTGCATTTAAGTGCTCATAGGAAAGTAGAATGAATTCATTTAATTTGGGAAAATCCGCAGATGCTGATAAACCAGGGAGTTTCAGCTGATTCTGTGAGGAAGTATATGACGGTGCTGACTGGGCCTCACCTGATTTCATTGACTCTGGGCAGCGGATGCATCACCACCATCTTCTTTTTGGCTACAGTCATGATGTGAGGGGTGAGAATGAACTGACCGAAACACTGAGAAACAAAACACAAAGACACATAAGTTGACTTCGTAAAATAATCATATACAGAAATCTCCTGGTTTGACATTCAGAAATTTTAACCATTTTTATACCTTAATCTAAAGACAAAGAAAGAGTTGGTGAAATGAATCGTGAGTTCACTTACAGCCTTGTACTCCTCCTCAGTGGCAAACCTCTCCTTCTGGATCCTCGTCATGTAGAGGACATCCGTCTCAGGCAGAGCTTCCTCGATACTCTCAAACTCCTCCTGCAAACAGTTTGAATTATTTAGAGTTTCCAAACATCTGAGAAATGCTCATGTAATAATCTGATTATAACGGCACACATTTGGTCTGTAACACTGTTTTAGTCCCGACCTGTCTGATTCCCTTTGAGGCCACGTAGTTGATGATCTCTGTCGGCATGTGGAGGTTCTTGGGAGCCACGTAGCGCAGGGTGATTCGGTACTGGGTCAGCAGTTTGGCGAGGGAATGAACCGTGCGGCCGTGTTTCAGATCTCCCACCATAGTTATCTGACAGAAAACACATACAACAACATGAAATATAAGAAACTAAAATTTGAATATGGATTGGAGCGACAGCTGGATGACAATAATCAAACTAAAAACCAAAAGTTGGATGAGTGAATTTCTAAAAATCTAAAATGGTCTTTTGCTATCACTCACCCAGGGGTGGAATGTAACCAAGTACATTTACTCAAGCACAATCTTATCTTAATTATTTCAATACTCCTTCCCCCAATGCCCTCACCGTCATGCCGTTGACCGTCCCCAGCTCCTCTCTGATGGTGAAGACGTCCAGCAGCGCCTGGGTTGGATGCTCCCCGACACCGTCTCCAGCATTGATCACAGGCTTACGGCAGTGACGAGATGCACTCTGGAGACGAGTTACAGGAAAGACAAAGATGTTGAAAATGTAACTGAAGGTATGTGATTATGAAAAACCTGGTATATTTACACACAAATGCTACTTGTAAGATTAATTGGTTTGGTTCAAATTAATGTGACTTAAGTTTAGTTTAGCTGCGCTTGGTCAAGTATCATCATTTGATCATGGGAGTCATGGTGACACTTAAGACAGTTCTTGCTAAAGAAGACCATAAGAAGCAGTTGAAGCTAGTAAACGGGCCTTGAGTGTAAAACAAGTGTCTACATAACTAAATTTATAATAATAATAATAAAAAAAGAGAAAAACAAAGCAAAATATCCTAGTCAATACATCTATCATAGATTTATCAGTATCAACATATATGTTGGCCAATAATAAAGAAAAAGCAGTACAGGAATGCTAATGATGTATCTGAGGTCTTTCTGTAAAGTGTGTCCATCACATAGTTTTTCCACAAAAAGAGCACTGCTGAATTGTAAAATACTCCACCCATGTAAATCTTGATCACAACTGTTAAAACTAATTTTAAAAGATCCTTATTGAATTTTGAAAATCTTGAGACCCCAGTTAAAAAATCTGAATACATACACAAATACTTAAATATAAAATAATTCTAATATTGTCTTCATATGTCATATTAAAGCCAACATGTCTACACTATGTGTTGTTGTTTGTCTATATTTCCACAAGGGGGCGCCAAAGGTTCTTACAAATTCTGCACAGAGTGGTTTCAAATAAGACAAAATTTTATATCGAGATAAAAATGAATATTTTTTAACAAGGACTTTAAGTCTGATTTATGTTGGTGTCTGTAGGGGGAGTTTTTGGTTCAGTTAGTGTCAGACAGCCTGAGAGCTTACCAGGGTCAAGTAACAGGATCTTAAAATCTGTCGTAAAACTAACTAGAAGCCAGCAGAAGAAGTTGGGGACAGGTGTGAAGCCCTTTTTAAGATAAAAACTCTGCAACACATATAATGTCTACAATATTTTTTTGTTTATGAGGAAGAGTTACATAAAAACATGCTTTATAATCACATACAAGTTACACATTTTCCTCCATCTGAAGAATCTTTAAATATTGTTTTAAACAGCAGCAGCAAGTGACAAATGCACATTGAACGGAGCTTGATTTTACTAAAAGGCAAAGTCAGAGCTGAACCCACCTCCACAGCTCCTGGTGTTGGGTGTCGGAGCACCAGAACGTCGGCGTAGCAGCTCATAGTCTGGACAGAGTCGGCCAGAGACTCGCCTTTTTGTGTCGACGAGGTGGATTCGCTGAAGTGGACGACCGAGCCGCCCAGACGCTGCATGGCCGCCGCGAAGGAGCTGCTGGTGCGAGTGCTGACCTCGTAGAACATGGACGCCATCACTTTACCCTGGACAGTGAGGATAGTTTCTGAGCACAGCTTAAGACAGACCAATACTAAACTACTTTCTGCCAGGGGAACTTGCTCCCAAAACTCATGCAGTGTGTCTGCAGTCTCACACACATTCACAGAAATAAACTGATTTAAAAACACTTCCTAAATAATGCAGATGCTGTTGGTTTTAATGTGCAGTAGGTACGCTTGTATTTGCAATTCAGCAGTGAACAATAACATGTTTGTTACAGCTTAAAGAGGACCTACCTTCAGCAGGTCCAGGCTTCGTTCCTTCTGAACCATCATACGCAAAGTGTGGGCGACATTAAAAAGATGTGAGATCTGAAACAAATAAAAAATATGCAAAAAAATAAACGATGTGCATCAAAATGTCTCAAATGTAAAACAAAACAGACCTCTGTTCATATATAACAGTAGCTCTGTTTATGTGTCAGTGTACCTGCTCTTTGCTGAACTGCCTGACGGACAGGATGTGCTGGCCCACCAGCGGGTGCAGCAGAGGAGACGTCTGGAAGTGGGACACCTGTCCAACAGGTAGCTGACCTGGCCCTGACTGAGGGGACAGCAGCCTGGACAGAGGAGGAGGGTGGCTGTAACCGTCACCAGCACCGGATGGTGGGAGCATAACCATCTCTGCAGAGAGAAAGCAAAGCCATTTCTCAGCTTATTCTGCACAAGAGAGAGATGTTTATATACAATCACAAGCGTTGTTCTCTTTCATAGCATTTGTTTCGTGTCTCGCCTACAGCGTGACCTCATCACTCACCCGTGCTACTCAGAGAACCAGGGTTATGCAAGTAACCTTTAGTTTTCTCACTGTACTGTGTGTGTGCCCACTGACATGAATGAGTAGTGGGTGTTTCACAGCATTCTGGGAGTTGTAGTACCTGGTGGTAGTCCAGGATCGGAGGAACGGTGGATGCGAGGAGGCAGCAGATAGCGGCTCTCGCCCGCTAACCGTCGGGGGCTGGGTGCTCGGGTCCGGACGGGGCCTTCCCGGGGAGGAGTCGGACGTGTGTGCTCTGGAGTCTAAGCGACAGGACGCACAGTAAATACACACTCTTAGAATAAATGCAAACAACACCCACCCCCCAAAATCTGTCTTGTTTGATTTCACAGTGCACGCAAGAAGGCTTAAGAACAGTACAACACTGTATCTACTTTGATTACCATCGGGCTTTCTTTAACAGGTTCAGGAAGGACCGAAGCAGTGGGCCAGGTCTTCACATCTTCACCATAACCTGGAGGCACCAACACCTGAGGGAGAGAGGAACCGAAAGGATTACTACTTTCAGGATTACAAGACAAAGACATTTTGGGATATCATAAACCTATAGTTCAATACAGCTTTTTTGTATGTCACTGGTGAAGATGAAGAGGCAACATAAAACTAATATGAATGTTGTGTGATGGCTGACCTGGCCGTCGATGTAGGCCACCTCTCCTCGTAGAACCACGCGGAGGACTTTTCCCTTCACCTTCATACCCTGGAATGGCGTCCACTTTGACTTGGTGAACTGCATAGCTTGAGGAATGACCCACTCCTGTTCCAAGTCCACCTGTGAGGCACAAACAAATGATACAGTCATTAAAATACAAGTCTGAGTGCCATTTGTGACATGTATAAAGCAAGACAGAAGTAAAATAAATAGATCCATAATAAATCACGTTATTTGACTGTGTGTGTACCTCCACATAGGTGTTTTCCTGGACAGGCAGGTTAAAGATTTTGCGTGGGTTGTCATAAAGTCGTTTGATGATATCATCCAGAGTGAGACGTCCATCGCTGACGGCAGTCAGCAGCAGCGGCAGCATCGTCTCCAACCCAGGGTAACCCGGAGGAGGAACATCCCCGCTTTTCTCCATCACAGAGTGTGGAGCTAACAACACAAGACAAAGGGGTAAAACATGTGTTTCCTCTTGAGGTGGAAATAATTATTAAATTATCAAACGTGTTTCTGTGTGGTTACTGACCATGGTCTGTGGCGAAGCAGTCGATGATATCCAGGTTCTCCCAGAGAGCCTCCATGTCCTCGTGTGTTCCCAGCATGGGTCGGACCTGCGCTCGTCCGTCGCCGATCTCCGGAATGTTTTCCTCGCAAAGGAAGAGGTGATGAGGGGCCACCTCACAGGTGACCTGGATGCCCTTCTGCTTTGCTGCTCTGATGATCAGGATCTGGAAAAAGGAGAAGACGTAAGAAGTTTTAAGTTCCAAGTCTTGATTTCTCATGTGCACAACCATCACAGTGGAACAGTTGTTGGCAATGAAATTCTTATTTCTCAGGCTCCCTCCACTTACAATAATAATTAAGTACATAAACAGTACTTTACCTCCTCCTTCTTGGCCACGTGGCAGATATGGACTGGCCGCTGGTAGAGCTGAGCCACCATGAGGATTGCAGCCACCGTCTGCCTCTCAGCGTGAGCGACAACTGGCATCTGCTTGGGCCACTTCTCAAAGTGCTTCATACAGAACCAGACAGTTAGTTTAGTGTGCAGGACGAGGACAGTGGGGACAAATTTTGTCCACTAGTCGTCTGCAAGCATTAGTCAGAGACAGCTGAGTAGAGCAGCGAATGAAAGTGCCTTAGTGATGACTAGATGCTGGTTTTAAGAAGACACATTTTGTGCTGTTTTTAACTGGATTGTCTTAATTTAAACTAATAAAAAAGTTGAAGCACTTTGGTTTGTTAAAGGAATAAAGAGTTACCTCCATCCAGAGGGAGACGTTGTCCATCTTGAGGGTGGAGAACGTGTCGTTCAGATACATCTTCAGGCCGGCAGCCTGGCTAGCGATGGACGGCAGGATGGCGGCGTTGTCTGAAGCAGCGCCTAAATACAGGGCGTAGTCACACCGGCAGCCCGCTTTGGCCAGCTGATGACATGACGTACAACAGGATTTATTTTTCATTTTACTTCAGTTAAATTAAATGTTTGGAAACTAGGTAATCACAGAGGGTCTCTTATTTTCACAGAACAACTGGACGTACCTTCTGTGCCAAGGCCAGAGTACTGGCGTCAATGATGGCAGGGGAAGTATTGGGCATCGCACACACCATGGTCACTCCTCCAGCCAGAGCAGCCGCTGTACCCGAGGAGAAGTCCTCCTTATGTGTGGCACCAGGCTCCCGCAGGTGAACGTGGACGTCGATCAGACCTAAGGATCAAGCACAAAATAAAGATTTTCACCTGGAAGACATTACAGAAAAAGTCTGTTCTCCATTTTGCAGCTGCAGACAAATGATCAGAGCGTCTCAAAGGTCCAGCAGTCACTCAGAACAGAGCAACATATCAGTCATTCCAGAGCTGCTTCTGCTGGTTGCAGCGACTCACCAGGCAGTCGGACCAGCGTCTGAGATGCCATGCTGTCAATGTGAGTTTTCACTGGTGGAGTCCGACCAATCTGATGAAGAGCCTGTAAACACATTAGCTCGTGTTACTTATGTTGCCATCCAACTTCTATAGCACTAATACTTTAAAAAAAAACAAAAAAAAAAAACAGCAAACAAAATGACAAAACATTTCCAGACCTGGACAAAGAGTTTGGTGCACTTGATATCGATGATGAGCGGGACGGAGTAGTCGATGGCCATGCGTCTCGTCCTGTAGCCTTTGGTGACAAAGGAGGAGAGCCTGCGACCCCCGCTGTTCCTCATGGAGAGGTTGATGACCAGATCGAAGTGGTTTTCCTCCAAGTAGTTCATGATGCTGCGCTGCTTGTCTTTGGTGGGACACTCGCTGTCGTCCTCAAACGGCCAATCCACTGCTGTCACCTGAAACAGGAGCACAAGAGGATGTAATTGATGCTTTGTGATACGAACCAGGAACCCTCTTGCTGTGAGGCGACAGTGCTAACCACTGCACCAACGTGTCACCAGGACAAAGCCCCAAAGCCCAGGTTAGTTATCAATCCAGTTAATCTTGATTACCTGACTTAACAATATACTTTTCTGATGTTAACCGATGGGTGTTTGTGTGATGAAATAAATCAAAAGATTAATGTGTATTTTAAATTACCTTGACTCCATGTTCTGTGTAGAAATCTGCAGTACCCAGACTGGCGTACAGGTCGTAACCCAGAGACTCCAGAGCCTGCACAGTGGGCAGCAGCTCACTCTTGTTCTGCAAACACAAAAACACAGTAAACAAAATGACAATCAATATCATTATCTTAAGTGAAATGGTTTTATTAATGCAAAAGTATGGATAATAAAACATTTCTAAGTTTGCAGCAGCTATTAGCACAAGGAATTGCTTTCCTAAATGTCAAATTACAACAATAAATTTAGAGATATTTTATAACTTAATTGCTTTCTGAACAGTCGGATTGCTGTATTTATTTTTCTAGTTAGACAAAAAAAGAAACAGTTGTATATGGCGCCATAGATCCATGATATATCATGCTTCATATTTAAAAAATCTAGTACAGAAGAGCAACTAACTGACAGATATTTATCATGATTTTCATGTGTCCCTGTAAATTATTCTATTTGTGTCATAAATTTGGTTTTGATGCTTTTTTATTGCATTTGGCATAACGATGATACTGTTTTCTTTACTTCAACTGCCAGCTGAACTTAACATTCACATCTAACAAATAACCAAAACTTGGCTTTGGTAAATTGACCAGCATTTAAAAGAGAGTTGAATGTGCATGTCAGTACCTTATAGCTGCCGATGGAGAGCAGGATGTTCTTTTTAGGGATCTTGAAGCCTGTGGAGAGCATGGCTTTGAGATAAGCCTCGTATCTGTTCTCCCCGAAACAGGCCACCTCGCCAGTGCTGGTCATCTCCACCCCGAGCACCACATCAGCTCCTGCCAGCCGAGAGAAGGAAAACTGGGGAACCTGGAGGACGTGACATAAGGAAACACATGAGACACAGTGAGGTGAAATGATATTTGATGGGTGCTATTTCGGTAAAAAGGTCTCCATAGAGGGTACTATACAGCTCAGTTTGAGTTAGTTACCTTGACTCCTACGATCCCTTTTCCTCTCATCAGCCCCACAGGCTCTACTTCCTCCCTCACAATGGCCTGAGTTGCCAGTGCAACAAGATCCACGCCCAGCGTCTTGGATACGAAAGGGAAAGAGCGGGACACTCGGACGTTGCACTCGATCACCTTCAGTTGATCATCCTGGCAGATTAAGCACAGCATTAGAAGATTGTTGTTAACAGTGGAAACAAAATAACTTGCTCTGTTGTTTCTGACTCTCACTGACCTCCTCAACTGTTTTCATAATAAATACTTGCAAATAAAACTGCTGCATCAGACTGAGTGTCCGCCACAGCATAATGATGCATGTTCAGCATGAAAAGAATCTCCTCCATATTTGTTGAAGAGAAATTAATTTGAAGACAAAACAGAACAACA
This sequence comes from Epinephelus moara, assembly GCF_006386435.1. Lineage (NCBI taxonomy): Eukaryota > Metazoa > Chordata > Actinopteri > Perciformes > Serranidae > Epinephelus > Epinephelus moara. Next base: position 15,173,384 of record NC_065517.1, read on the forward strand.
AAACATCATCATAGATGGGTGTAGACATGTTTAAATTATGTTTTATTTAGCTGAAACTCAAAATATATTTTAAAAGGCCATAAAAAAGGTCATATCAACATTGCACTACTTTCAGATGATTCTCACCTTAGCGATCAGCTGCAGGTTGAAAGGTCCAGTGACCTGCAGCTCCTGGCCGATGGCATGGACGATCATCTTAATCCTCTCTATCGTCTTCTGATTGAGATCCTGAGGCGGTGTCACCAGTGTGGCGTCACCAGAGTGAACGCCAGCATTCTCCACGTGTTCCGACACCGCGATTGCAATCACCACCCCGTCACAGGCTACAGCGTCCACGTCTATTTCCTGGAAAATGCAAAAGTGTTACAGACACTTTGAACTCTCTATTGTCACACAGGTCCTGGGAAGAGCTCAGCTTCCACCACTCTGAGTCTTTTTGTCTTACCTTGGCCTCCTGTATGAATTTGGAGATGACAACAGGGTGTTCCTTGGACACAGCCGCAGCATTTGTCAGGTATTTCTCGAGGTCGCTGTCACCGTAGGCCACGTTCATGGCTGCTCCACTGAGAACGTAGGAAGGACGAACCAGGCAGGGGTAACCCACGGTCTCACAAAACTTCACAGCTGACTGGAGATAAAAAAAAAGGGATGTGAAGATGGGTAAATACAAACTTGTCTTCCTAAATTTAAAATACAGTATGCAGAAAAAGACCACAAACAATACAAAAATGCTTTACACGCCAAAAGGTCAAAATGCTGTTTTCTAAAATTCAGTACTTTAAAAACACATTCTGGTATAAACCCAGTCCGCTGTACCTCAGTGTCAGAGAGCTCCTTCCACTGCGGCTGACTGATTCCGATGGTGTCCAACATTCGGGAGAACTTGAACCTGTTCTCGGCACAGTCGATGAACTCGGGTGAAGTTCCCAAGATGCGGCACTGCTGACGGTGTAGCGACATGGCGATGTTGTTGGGCAGCTGGCCTCCCATAGAGAGGATCACTCCCTCTGGGTTTTCCCTCTCGTAGATATCCATCACCACCTGAGATATGCACAGGACACTAATTAAAAATCACTTTTATAAAACTCATAATGTGCTCTATGATTTCAGTTTATAATGTTGTTTTAGACAACAGCTAAGTATATCCAGAGCAACACTGTGTCACTGTGTCCTAAACATGCTCTATCTACTTGATCTCTACAACACAAACTCACCCTGTTTGTTTAGGGAGTGACGTTAAAGCATCTGATCAGCTGCAAAAGTTTAAGATGAATATTAATACTATTAGTTATTAAATAGTGGGGGAAAATCTTACCTCAAAGGAGATCTCATCAAAGTAGAGGCGGTCACACATGTCATAGTCTGTACTGACCGTCTCTGGATTGTAGTTCACCATGATGGTCTTATAACCCATCTGTAATAAATGAGACATAATGAATACATTTTGTTGTAATAACATTTGGCTAACTGGCCAACAGTTACAAAAAAGGTTAGGCATCATTTTATTTTCATGACAAGAAGTACTTCAATATACACATTGTCTATGATCAAGTGACATTACCAGGTGAAAATCATATAAACAGACTGCAGCATTTATTTAACAACTAAGGTCCAACATGCTGCAACCAGAGTTCTCATTAGCCAGCTGTTATTTCTAGTGCTGAGAGCGACAGAGTTTCCTCTGCGTTAGCTCAGAGATCAAGAGCTGGCCATTGAGAGACCTTGTTATACTTTATATCAGCCTGCTGAACACAGAGCCTGCTTAGACATGGTTCTTTACATGCATCTTGAGTTATCACTTATGATTGGATCACTTCTGCGCTCTATGAATAAACATGTCGCCTATCATTTATTTCATCAACGTTAGGAGACGACTGCTGCAGGAGTGTGAGCTTCGCGCCAGGGACAGTTGGTGAGAGTCCGCCCATACACACACAAACACACACACTGAAAGTGCTAACTGTTAGTTGACCTTAGCCGTGTAATGCCAGCAGTTATTGCGGGATTTAATAACAGAGTCGAGCTATTTCAGCGTCAGTTTGAGTTTGTTGGGACTGTTAAACACCAGCTAACACAGCAGACTTGAACTGACAGTTTGCCAGAGGGACAGCAACTCCAGAGACATTCCTTCTGCACTGCATCTAGCCTGTGTAACGGCAGCAACAGAAAGTTTGCTTTTCCGGCAGGGAGTCGGAAAAAGCAGTCAGCTGAGTAGATGGTCCTTCAATGTGTACTCAGCTGACTTCCTTGCTTTTCCGGTAGGGAGTTGGAAAAGCAAGGAAGTCAGCTGAGTAGATGGTCCTTCAATGTGGCCGAGGACACATTAGTATACACACTGCTGAAAGAATGTGGCCACATGCTCCCCAGACCACCTCTGTAAACAGTGTAAATGGGGCCAATGACTAAAGTGCTGCACTTAATCAATAAAGCAAATTTGTTTTTAAACTATAGGTGAAATAGAATAATGAAACATTTAGTTGAAGAGAGCAATAACCTGCAGCAGTATGAGATCATGCAGGACTCACCTTCCTGAGCTCCGTGATGCACCCGACTGCACACCAGTCAAACTCCACGCTGCTGCCGATGCGGTAAACGCCGGAGCCGATCACCATGATGTGCTGATCCTCGAAGCTCAGGTCGTTCTCCGTGCCGTGGTAGGTCAGGTACAGGTAGTTTGTGTGGGCGGGCCATTCAGCCGCCACTGTATCAATCTGCTTCACAACCGGTAGGATGGACCAATCGCGACGCAGCTTTCTCACCGCAAGCTCTGTGCTGTAGGAGGAAGAAAAAGACGTTCAGAAAAAAGGATAATCAAAAGTAGGAAGAGCTTCAGACAATCAGTGTGTTCTTACTCTGAACTTGAAATTAATTTGTGGTGCCAACTGACAACAACTACCCAAAAAATTATGAGGTAATGTGTCCTCGGGCACCATATTGTCTTTCCCACTGACCTCTGTACGGCTTGTGCAATCTGCTTGTCTGAGAAGCCCAGCTGTTTGGCTTTTCGCATCACCTCTGGAGGCAAGGCGCTCTCATCCTTGTGGGAAGAACAACGTTATGAAGAAATATTAAAGACAAGAAGACAACTGCTGCTTATTTTCCCACCACAATTACTTATCAGCTTTTACCTGGCTGTACGTCTCCAGCAGCCGCTCGTGGTCAGCGATGTTCTTCATCTTGTGCAGGAACCAGCGGTCGATCTTGGTGAGCTCGTACAGCTGGTCCACCGTGTAGCCGGCTCTGAACGCCGATGCCAAAACAAAGATACGCTTATCTGTAGGAGTCTGCAGCTCCTGGTGAGCAGAAGGGAAAGAGCAAAGCATGATCATATATTCTAACTGAGATCAACCAAAGAAATCGTGGTCAGCTGTGAGCATTTGGCCAAGAAATCAACTCCATACACAGTAATAGTAGATGATAATTTTAATACAATAATGTAAATAACGTAGACCCAGCAAGGCTTGCATCAGCTTTATCAGTAAAAGGTCTTATCGACGGCCTGACAGTATACAGTATTCAGTAGCCAGTAGCACCATCTGCTGGCCAAGTTTAGAACATCATGACTGTGCTGCCCCACGTCAATGGACTGATCAGTGACTTGTGATCCTGCAACTTTTTCTGGTGGAGCCATTGGGGCATTTTCCCCAATAAATGTAGTCCTTTATATGAGAGTCTAACTGAGCTCAACAAGTCAAACAGGCAACAGTTATCAAGAAGCAGCATGTGACGTCTCACTTTGAAAGGTTCTTTCAGCATGTTTTAGAGTGCAGGTGTGGTGAAAAAGATTGCTAAACAATGTTTTATCCAAAATATAAATTAACTAGTATTTATTAAAGGTATACTATGCAGGAATGGTCGGTTACTCTTTGTAAGCAGTATCGCCAATGAAAGTGAATGTCAACCCCAGATTCATTCTTGTTCAGGAACAAGCTTTTTCCGCTTGGCATTTTCGGTGCTGCATCTGCGATATTTGTAGCTTCCTCTTGTAAGCCTGCTGCTTATGGTCTAGCACCTGGGGTCTCATTTAATAACATTGTGTATGCACAAAAGGAGGCCTGAAAGAGGCGTACGCCACTTCCCACGCAAAAGTTGTGATCTATAAAAACAGACTTGACGTGAGAAACTTTGACCTATGTTCACGAACATTTTGGAGACAGTAAACTGCCGATGCAGATGGTGAGGTGGAGGCCTGGTTGTGGAACTTGTTGAATATTTTTTGATGCACGCCATTTTTGGCTTTCGTTATGTCCCCTACCCCTACACGCAAAAAGGAATTGGGACGCCCCAACCCCTCGTGTGAACGCGCAAATGTAGGGGTAGGGCCAAGGGGTAGGGCTTGGGGGGGTATTGGGACGGGCCCTTGTAATGGGTCATAAGTGATGATTGAGAGGGATTACTTCTGTCTGATTCTATAAATTGTTTTGTTTTTTCGGAAAAGCCCTGCATAGCATACCTTTAAAGATGGCCTCTTCTGACACACAGGATGACTGAATGGGTGATTTGATATTATGTAAATACCTACACCTTAGCTTTAAAGATTACCTTTTCAGAGACAGGCTTGATGGTGTGGTCAAAGCCAACACAGTTCTCATCCACCATCCTCAGAGCTTTCTGGAAGGCCTCCTCAAAGCTGCGACCAATAGCCATCACCTCACCTGTCGAGAAAACTACTGGTGAAGATCTGCTTATAGTTGCTGTTGTTCTCCGCTAATGCAGCTTCATAAGTAGCAAGATAAGGTTTAGATCTTCTCAAACATTTTTTTCCAGTATCAAAGCATACAGTTTTTTAAAGGTGCTCTACACAATATATACAAACCAATATTTGCTATGTAAAGATAGAGTAGAGTAATGACGTCCTGAGCAAAGAACAAAGTCACGCTCCCTCTGTGTGTGTTGTAATCAGAGCTTCTCTGTTCTTTGTTGTGGTAGCTGGTCTGGCCATACATTAATGTTAGTGCATGTGAATCCCTGTGTGTGAATCCCACTGGCTAGCTAATTGCCACTGCTCTGCACTACACTCATACGGCAGGTTTTTACTGGTATAGGCATTGTCGTAAAAGCATAACACACACCCTGTGGTCCCCCCTCAGGTTAACAATGTAAGCAATGTCAGTATTGCTGTCGTTAAGCACTGTTTGCTGCTAGCCGTCGGCTCAGCCACCTGTTGAGAGCCTTGTGCAGACAACCTTTGAATCATAGCTACACTCTGATTATCATATAGAGCTCCTTTCAAGGCAAAAAACACACTGACAGTTATAATAAAATTCAGTTTCTCTTACCAACACTCTTCATGGAGCTGCCAATCTTGGTGGACACTCGGAGGAACTTGCTGAGATCCCAGCGAGGCACCTTCACCACACAGTAGTCCAAACTGGGCTCAAAGTTTGCTGTTGTCGAGTTGGTAACAGAGTTCCTACAGAAAGTGAATTTACAGATTGTTCATAAGTGAATCACACAGTTCCAAGAAATTACAGAGGGATTTAAATTATTTGAATATCATCTGTTAAATTTAAAATGAGACACATACTTGAGTAATGGCAGCGGGATCCCCAGCCCCAGTTTAGCCGCTACATAGGCCAGAGGATAACCTGTCGCCTTACTGGCCAGGGCCGAGCTCCGCGACAGACGGGCGTTCACCTCGATGATGTAGTACTGCAAATCATCAACACAGACAGGTTAGAACAGAATCTGTGTGTGTCCCAGCAGCATGTGTGTTCTGGTAAGTATAATTAAATGGGGAACATTGTTTTGAGTTACCTGTTCAGACTCCGGGTTCAGGGCGTACTGGATGTTGCACTCTCCCACAATGCCGAGGTGCCTGATGACTTTGATGGCCGTGTTCCTCAGCATGTTGTATTCATGGTCGTTAAGCGTCTGACTGGGCGCCACCACGATGGATTCTCCAGTATGGATGCCCAGAGGGTCAATATTCTCCATATTACACACCTGAACAAGAGAAATGAATAAAAGGTAGTCTGTCAGGTGTCATGTTAAATATTTGTGCTTCATAAAATCAGGGTTCCCACACATATTTGACATCTGAGTACAGCTATTTGTTTATCACATAAATGAATGATTTTAAGAAACTTCTCCAAAACATTCTGTTAATTTCAATCCATTTCAAGGCCTGGAAATCAGTTTGTCAAATGTCAAAACTTTACAGGAATTTTAATGACCAAATGAACCCTGTATTACGCTGTAAAATAACTGCCAGAAGATTGCAGCCTGTTACTGTAACACCCAACCCATTCATAAGTTCACCTCTGCCCAGCGAGGAAGTAAACAAACTGGTTCTACTTGTGATAATATTTTTTTCCGTTTGTTTCCCCAACAACAAAGCATTCAACAGACACATCACTCTGCGCCACTGTCCTATTTCCAGCCTGGCCACCCCCCTGAATTAAATGCATTTTTCTCCCCACTCGCTCCCACAGCTGCTCTTCTTTCCTGCTCCTATGGCAGCTTGACTCCTCTCCTCAGCATGGATGCATAAAGAGAACTCGGTAGCTGTTGCTGTGTCTCATGTGTGACGAAGAATGGATGAGGACAGACTCGCTGTTGAAGTCGAGAAATATCGTGGGCTAAACGTCAGTTGCAAATCTTGTCAAATGTGATTTACCTGTGAATACTAGCAGACTGGGCATCAACTGTAAAAAGCCTGTTATCAAAATACCAGCAATTGCCTCCTCTTTACTCACAGTGATGCAGTTGTCATAGGCATCTCGGACCACCTCGTACTCAATCTCCTTCCAGCCTTTCAGGGATTTGTCCACCAGGACCTGAGAGGTGTGGGCGAAGGCCGATGTCACCAGAGAAGTCAGCTCTTCTTTGTTGTTGGCAAAGCCCGAGCCCAGACCACCCAGAGCGAAAGCTGAACGAACCAGAACAGGGAACCCTAGACGTTCTGCGGCTGCCACTGCCTATAAAGACATGAATTAAAAGATACGATCAGAATGAAGAGAATACTAAATATAAGGTTTGGAGGAATGGGGGTAATGTCTCCTCACCTGCTCCACGGACAGCGCTGCTTCACTGGGTGCAACATGTTCATTGATCTCTTCCATCTTCTCCACAAAGATCTTCCTGTCTTCGGTCATCTCGATGGAGGCCACCGGTGTTCCCAGAACCTTAACTTTATACTTCTCCAGGACGCCCAACTTGGTCAGCTCCACACCACAGTTCAGAGCTGTCTGACCACCGAAGGTCAGCAGTACGCCATCTGGACGTTCGTTCTTTATCACCTGAGAACATAAAATTGGGAAGAAATGTACCACAAGAAAAACACCATTTATTGTCGTACAGACTGCAATTATTCTCAGTTACCACATTCAGTCAAAAAGAGTCCAACTTTACCTGTGTGACATAGTCCGCCGTGATAGGGAGGAAGTAGACTTTGTCAGCCAGGCCCTTTGAGGTCTGGACAGTGGCTATGTTGGGGTTGATCAGCACAGTCTGGATATTCTCTTCCTTGAGAGCCTTAATAGCCTGGAAAACAGAACAGGAATAATGAGGTATAATAAAGGCCTAATGGGCTACTTCAATGTTGGTGACTGAACAGTGAAATCTTGTGGTCAGCTTTCAAATCTTCAAAGGAAGTTCAGCAGCCACAAGGAAAAGTAGACAGACACATATCTTTGTAGTGACTTTACAGTCATATGTTGCCTTTTAACAGCTCATACAGCATAACTTTAGTATTTCGTAGCCAAACAATACCAGAAGACATTCCAGACAGACCTGAGAACCAGAATAGTCAAACTCCCCGGCCTGGCCGATGGACAGGCCTCCAGAGCCCAGGATCAGGACCTTTCTGGGTCGGGATACCTCTTCAGGCTTTACGGAACCCGTGTAGGTGAGGTGGTCCATGAGACGCTGCTTCACTGGAAAAATCAGGCACACAGGCATTTTCATTTTGCTGCTCATACTCATAGATAGTTGATATCAACATATCAAGGTTCCAGACAAGCCCTTTTGTAAAGAAGCCCTGAAACAATCAAGGCACATTTTTATTAACTGACAGAAAGACAGACAAACTCTAAAGTAATAAATTAATGATAAAGTTCAATAATGATGCTATTAAACACATCATTTGGCCTGAGAAATAATGTGTTTTACATACAAAATTGAAGTGAGACAATAAAAAATGCTGAAACTGTTACCAGATTTGGTGGTGTTGCCCTCCTTGTGGTCTTTCACTGTCTCCAGAAAGACATCAAACAGGCCGATTAGATCTGTGGGGCCAGCCATGTGCTCTGGGTGGAACTGAACACTGGGAAAAAATAAATCACAAAGGATTTACTGGCACTGTTCACTCACATAGGAGGTATCATCTCCATATATCACCACATCACCCCTGTCACTGAGCCCCATTACCTGAACAGGGGTTTTGTGTTGTGCACGATGCCCTCATTGGTGTGATCATTGGCGTTGGTGAAGAGGATGTCCCAGTCGCTTGGCAGGGTGTCAGGGTCGACGGCAAAGCCGTGGTTTTGGCTGGTGATGAAGCAGCGATCTGTTCCCTTATGGATGCACGGCTGGTTGTGGCCACGGTTACCGTATCTAAGAGAAGTAGAATTTTTTACAAGGTGATGACATGCATACAAGTGTGCTTCAGCAAAGAAAGGCAAAATTCAATGTGTTTACCAGACATACATTTAAATTTTGGCACATTCAGATAGGGTTCAGATAGGACCTGGGGACTACCAGGTCCAGATGAAAAGAAAACATGTATTGGGGTTTAACACTGATATACCTGTAGCTTCATAAGAGCAAACTCTATGAACTACATGTAATTTCAATTTCACTGCAATGCCACAATCCCCTCGTCTGTTGAGATGCCAACAACATTCCAGCAGGGTAATGGGAACATTCGCTGCCCACCGTGACCTTCACACTGAGCCTGATAAGGTGGAGTCCCACAGATGTAGCTGTGGAGTTCTGCACTGAGGAGCGGACCAGCTTGTTTCTTTAGTCTTTCTCATAACAAGGCCGGTCAGTTCAACCCTCCACTGCTCATACAGGAGAAGCCAGACTGCTGAGGACAGCAAAAATCTGTTCACATCACAAACCACCCAAAAGAAAAAAAGTTTGTGGGCATGAGTGTCTGTGTTTCTAGAGAGCGTAAAAGGGTTTTGAAGAGGTTCCCTGGTCCAGGTCACTGAGGGCACATTTCTGTCTTTGTCCTGTTCCAAAAATCTTCTATAAGCTTTGCAAGAGAACGACTGAGTTCCAGACAACTGTGCATATCAGCACTATCAATAATGGACATAGCTACAATGACATCATCCTTTGGTTTGTGGGCTGTCATTTTAAAGCCTCGAGTTCAGCATTTTGACCATCTACATCTTAGTTTTTGGGAGCCAGAAGTGACCATATTCGGATGAGAGGGTGAAGCTGTGGAGGAGCGAGGGGTGGACCTGACTCATAGAGTGCAGCAGCCTTAAGTATGCGTAACTCTGGGCCTTAATGAAATGTTAACAGGTGAGTTATAAAAAGCGGAGAGGGAAGTGTGGGAATGATTAAATGTCCAGTGGACTTTAAGACAATCACTACCCACAGCGTCTTCTGGCCATCCAGATGGCCCAATCGCAACTGAGGGTGGTGCGACCGTCCTGGGAAGAGGACACCGGTGGGACGAGGGGAGCACTCTACGTTTACGTCAATGATGCTTAGTGCTCAAACATAATCAAAGTTGATGGGCAATGTTTCCCTGATGTCGAATTTTTAATGTTAAGATGCCGAGCATACTATCTTAATTGTAGTTGTAGAACGACAATGAATTAACCTTGTACCTTGTTATACATCGCATAAAAAGGTCTTTACAAAGACATTATAGTGTTTACAGTTTGAGATACTAACTTCATCTTGTAGGTCTTCGATCCAATGACCAACGACAGCAGCTGGTGTCCGAGGCAAATACCAAAAACTGGCTTGGGACTTTCCACAGAGACCACCTTCCTCACATTGTTGATGGTGGTCTGACAGAACTGGGGGTCCCCGGGGCCGTTACTGATGAACAAACCGTCAAAATCTACAAGAGATAACAAACCATCTCAACATTTTATGCCCCAGTCAACCAACACCTGACACTGAAGTCAAAATTAAGTCCATTATTAGCAGTGCAAGTGTGTGACAGACCTTTGCTATCCAATGGGTGGTCCCAGGGTACGACAGTAACGCAGGCGCCCCTCTGAGCCAGACAGCGGATCTGGTTGTATTTGATGCCACAGTCCACCACTGTGATTCGCAGACTGCCGCTGGGGTTGAATACTCGGGGCTCCTGGAGACAAACAAAAGAGAAGTGATCAAATAAACAGGTATGTGATGAGAACAAGGACTGTTTGTATTTAGTTTAAAGGTTCTTACTAAGTTCAGAGTTTCTCGTTTACAAAGGTTATTAAATGTTTGTGTGAGTTACCTTCATGGAGACCTCCTGGACCAGGTTCTTCTTGTCTGGGTTATCAAAGGGAATACTGTCCTCAGGCGTCCCGTCCATGACCAGCTTCCCCAACATGGTGCCCTTCTCTCTGATTTTTTTGGTCAGACGGCGGGTGTCAATACCTGGAGAACATGGAAACAGATATTTTAAAATGTGTAGTTTAGGTTTGGTGTTTTATGTTTAAAGGTTGCAAATATCTCTGATTGTCTGAGTATTATATTAGATGCTAAACTATAATTTGGTGATCTTTATGTTTTCCATAAATGTTTCTATTTCATAGTTTAAAGGGCTGTACAGAGAAAAGTATAAAAGTTCCCGTCTATGTTTGACTTTCCTCAACACAAAAATTGTTGCACCGAGGAATGGAAAACATGGCTTGCATTTTGGACATTTTTCGACTGTCTATGCTGCCCCGTCTGTGTGTGCGAGTCCTACCTTGCTGCACTATACTACTTCAAATACAAGGCCAATTAGTTTGAGTCCTCATCATCAACTTACGCATTTAACGTTGCATTCATACAGTATATTGTTATTAGTTTATATAGATTTGCTGACCTTGAATTCCAGGAACACCTTGCTCTTTGAGCCACTGGTCCAGTGACCTGACTGAACTCCAGTGACTGGGACTCTCTGACAGCTCGCCGATAATCAGTGCCGCGGCGTGGATCTTTGACGACTCGAACCACTGAGTAAGACAACAATAATAAAAGAGATGGCAATCAGTATATGATCACAGACAATAAGTTAGATCTAGTATCTTCCTTTTTCCCTCATCTTTCAACACCCCCCATCATAATTGCGTAAAACACTCTCACAACTTAGTGTTATCATAAAAAAAAAAAAAAATGCCGACCTTGCTCAGTCCAAACTCTCCCTCCTCGTCCTGCGGTACACCATAGTTACCCACCAGAGGGTAAGTGAGGGTCAGCAGCTGGCAGCAGTATGATGGGTCAGTAAGAGCCTCGGGGTAACCCACCATGCCCGTCTGAAACACTGAACACACCCAACATTCAGTTACATTTGAATTATTTAACACAAATAGTATTTGTAAGTTACTGACAGCAAAAGACTAAAGTGTGCTCAACACAAACTTAATTAATAAAAGCTGTAATTGTCTGCATATGTTTATGGTTTTGTTAAGACAGGCAGACAAGTGCTGACTCAGGTTTATGGACATTTTAATGCCTGTTACAAGTAGCAATCTACTGGCAATTCTGTAATAAAACTGATAACCTCCTGTGACCCTGTGTCCTCATATGAGGACATCACATTCTGGGTTTGCTGCACCTTATACTTCATTCTCCTTAACTTTGACCTGTTGTCCTCAATCGTGGACATGTTTTTGTGCCATCTAGTTGTATCAAAAGCACAATACACTCATCCATGTAAAATCAAGAAGGTGGCCATCTCTGCCAAGTCAGTCTGCAGCCAATCCCAACAAGCAAGTGGACAAAGTACAAAACCTGTTCACATTTTATAGCTGACACATATTTATTCAAGATTATTAATGTCTGTAGTTTGATATGACAACAAACATAAACAAGCTTTTCTAATTGTCTCATTTGAGGCCACTGGGACTTCATTATCATCTTGAGGATGTTGGGACCAACTGGGTGCGACAGACTCCTAGTTTGGAGTATGGGGCAAGGAAAATTCATACAGAGTTTCTAAATGAACAAGTCACATTACTTCTAGGTTTGTTGCATCATTTGTAATTAGTTTTTGCACAACAATGTCCAGGTGATCAGTTTTATACTTTATTACACACTTGTGACAATTAAAATAAACCCATTGTCCCCACATGGGGTCATCTTTTTTTCTCCAAAAGTACTTCATGTTCAGGGACAATATTTTTTTTGTTTTTTTTAATACTTATCAGGTCCTACTGATCCCAGATAGGAGGAAGACATTAAAAATGTTTACCAAACAGAAGCTGAGGTCTCAGGAGGATAAAACTGGGCCTGCACTATGGCATCCAGATGTGAGAGACTCTTCTAAACTACTGGCAGAGATGCATTCCATCCTGTTGTTGTTTGTCCCGCCAAACTACCTTGAAAATGTCATCACTTTAATGCTGACTCTGTCATAGGCACGAGTACACGCCACACAGAGCAGAGTTTGTCCTTGTGAATATCAGTGTTGCGTAATCTTTAATTCGGCATACCTGTCACACTTCTGAGTTGCTTTTTTTAAACCACAATCTAACTTTCAAATAGCATTAGTGATAACATTAGTTATCAGCCATTTTATCGAACATCATACATTCATCTGCCAAAATGACCACACTGAAATTGAATGCGGTTTGATGATGTTATCTGTGGGATTCACTGGAAGAGGGAAAGTGTCACGTGACGTACACGCATGCCTATTACCGTTAATGTAAGCTAACCGAACATTTAACTGGCAGATGTTTGACTGGAGTTTGGCAACTGGCTCCTTGTGAGGGAAAGTAACGTGGAGTTAGAGGGTTTTAGAGGAACTCTGATCCAAGTGCATCGTGGCACATTAGGACAAGCGATATATAATGTCCAAAAGAACAAAATACACAAAGCGAAAAGTGTAAAGCTAACCTTGCGCAGGTGGATTTTGTATGAGCTAGCTAAAATAGCAGTAATACGATGAAGTCATTAATAAAAAACGACCTACCAACTTCTCCCGACACTGACACATTTGCACCGAAAAGGAGGCCTTTGAACGTCGTCCCGTCCTCTAAAATCAAGGATGCCATCTTTGACATTGTTTTCTCTCAGGCGGCTAATGCTAACTATCGTTACTGTAACCGGAAAATTGGAGGATGTTTCTGAGAAGTGATGAGCCCCCGGTCTCCACGTGAAACTCACGCCGCGCGAGCAAGCAGAGATGGAAGATGATGTTCAAAAACTACCGATAAAGACCAACTCGGACCGCCGGGAAGATGTCTGTCAGCGTCTCTATGAATATGGAGTAAAAGAGGGAACAATAAAACAGAAAAAAACGGGTTTTTTTAGAAAAATGGCCGGTTAGACGGACGGGACGGGAAGGGAAGGTGTTCCACACACGCCGCCAGCAGTGTGGAAGTCGGCCCGCAGCCTGGGCCGGTAAGTTTGACACAGTAACACACAGCATTTCCACCGAGGAATTTCAAAATAAAAGCCACAGTGATAAACTGCTGTAGGATAGATAGAGTCAGAATCAGACGGAGCTTTATTGTGGAGGGTCTGGCTGCAGCGCTCCAGTCTCAGACCACACCTCCATCACTGGAATACATCCCGCCCCTACTTCCTAACAACCAATCGTGTGTTTTTACCGCGCTAACCGGTAAAGACATCAGCCAATCACGTTGTTGTATTGATGAGCGCGCTCATATGCCGGAAACTAAGTCAGTGTTGTGAAAGTGTGTGCAATAGGAGTGTAAACGCAGTTTAAACCTAATTTCGGGGCAAACTCACTGAACTTTTTAAGCAGTTTTCTGATCAAAGTTCACCAGTGACTCAAAGGCAAACATTATAAGGTCGATATAACTGCAACTTAGAATGTTATGCCACGTTAAGTTCACATTAAGCAGCATTTATTAACCTTATAAGGTTGCTAACGTTAGGTAGCTATACTTTTGTAATAAGCAAACCAACCTTTCTTTTAGAATATTATTTATTTCACATTTCCTTGTGAACATAGAGACAATAGTATGAGAGAACATAACGGAAGATCAGAGAATAAGGAACAACAAAGAGATAGACAGTGCCAGGGGTTTCAAACTAATTGTGATACAGGTAAATAAAAGATATGCAATAAAATTAGATTCTTTAACAGACCAATATCATTAGTGTATACATTCGAAATTTTGTCATAGAGCATAGCTAGCAGAGACGTAGACATCAGATGGGAATGATATCTGACCCTTCATGGGGGAGCATTTACCAATGGACCCTGCTGTATATCTTCTAAATAATGATTCCCACCTTCCCTTATAGAAAAAACACCCAACATCTAGCTTGCAGAACTGAACTGCAGCTAAGAAGATTGATATTTTAAGTATTCACCAACTTCGAAGCTTTTTGGACATTTTTTACCTAGACCTCATCAGCACGACTCAAGACAATTTTAATGTGGACAAATTTAATGTATATTTAAAAGATCCTCTATCTAAATAAGGAATCTGTGTCGGTATTACTATCCCTTTGGGTAGTGGAGGGGAGAATGGTGAAAAGAGGGGTGGGGTTTGAGTGGGAGCTGGGTTAAACAATCAAAATGTATTCAGCAACCTGTTGTATGGTCTGTAATTTGTTGGCATTGAAATACAAATTACTGGTAAAAAAAAAAAAAAGGGAGACATTCATTTTCTGTTCAGGTGTGACTGATTTACACCTATAAAGTTGTCCAAATTCCCCCAAGGGACTGACTGTTCATTATTTATGAGCAGGGAGAGGGAGGTGCAAAACAGGGGAGGCACTTCAAATATTTTTTTAAGCACTGGAGGGAGTTATGTCTTTTTTATTTGGCCTAAGGGAGGGACAGTCATCTTTACACTACATGTTACATTAACGTAAAGTCTCCATATCTAATTCACTGCACATTTTTGCAGATCTACACACACACACACACACACACACACACACACACACACACACACACACACACACACACAATTAGCTTTTGCTGCCACTTGGTGTTAAAGGTACAAATTACAGATAACCTAACAAGCAGGAGTGCCACAGATATCCATTCCCATAAGATCGACCTCACTGGCCAAGTAAGTGTGCAGACAATTATCTCAGCCATGTAATAACTATTTAGTTTGTAGATAAAGAGCAAACCCCCTGAGCAGTAGACGTTATGTAAACATCGTCTCTTCAGTGTCATCACTGTGTCTGCCACCTTGTTCAGAATCCAAAAGTTTAGCTTAGTGCACGTCATGTAAGACAAGTTGTCAGCTCACACATTGTAAATGTTGACATTTTGCACGATACAGTGAGTGTGAAGTGAAGTGAAGCTTTAACTTTAGCATTAATGCACTTTAATTTTTTAATTTTTAACAAGTGATTTTTTTTTTTTTGCATTAGAGATTCTATGACAACAATTTATGATGATATCCAAGAGAGACATGTGAAAGTCTACTTATCAGAACATTCCAAGCAGGCCCCAGCCAGAAGCATGGGTGAGGGCTACTGAAGGACTGTGAGTTCAGATAGCTTCCCCCTCATACATACATTTTCACTTGGGTTGCCACCTATCCTGTATAATGCAGGATTGTCACGCATTGAAAAATAAAATTCAATGGCCCTTACTGAATCAATTCAGGCCGTGATTTGTCCTGCACATCTGTGCACACCCTCTAATGCATAAACTATGGTTTCACAAGCTTGGAATGACATGAGAAATAATAAATCCAAAAGAGTTTCACAAAACAAAAAAAGTATTATATCAGAATTTGTGGACGGGAATGACAGAATAACTAGTAAGTCACTCAGTGTCGTTGTTGCCATGGTTACAGAGACCCAGGCGCTCTGTTTTTTTAATTTCGGTGAGTCCAAACCAAGACTCAGTCAGTCCTGTCGGAGGAAGGAGTACTGCACAATTCAGGATGAAATCAAAAGATCATGAACAGGAAAATAAATGCAAGATGAATTAAACAGATCATCAAGAAATCCCAGCAGCGACTGTACCTCTTAAGAAAAATGAGGAAATTTGACACGCTTACTAATATCCTCAGCTGTTACAGCTGTACAGTCTAGAGTGTCCTCACCAGTTCAATCAGGAGCAGTCTGTCCATCCATTCAGGACACTTACAACAGCAGGGTCATCAGGAGGGCCAACAACATCATCAAGGACAACACACACCCCAACCACAGTCAAATTTGGCAATGTCCACTTGGACTTAAGGATAAACTCATTAGACTTTAGTGGTCAGCAATCAAAGGTCACTGTAACTTCACCAAACATGTCTTTGGCCATAACTCAAGCAATCATACACTAAATATGATGAAATTTCCCACAAATGACTGATAGGATAAAATGTTGAAGTGATAACCTTAAATATCCAAAAGGTCAAAGGTCAACTTCACTGTGACATCATACTGCAAAAACACTTTTCTGGTCATTATTCAACGTCAAAACTCAGGAACAGAAGGGGAGACATTTGGTCAGATACTGACTCAGTGACACTAATCTTGGGTGTCCATCTTGACACTGCTGATTGTATAGATCCTCTACAACTACTGTAACTGCAACTTAAACAGTTCACTGAGGCATACAACTGTGAGGCAATAATTCTAGTTTACGCAGATTTGAAGGTACAGATGTGTGAGTTTACCTCACAGCAAAATAGCTCTTAACCTAAGGACAGGTGATTTAGCCTAGCATCAGTTTAAAAAGAGACTCAACAAGTTGCTAAAAGTGCTCTGTCTGAACAGGGCAGGTTTCAATGTAATGTAATGTAATGTTCTATAATTTGAGGTATATTGTAATGTGTAACTAACTAATGTACATTTTTCCCGTTTGTTCAGTCAGGTACACACCAGCCACACAAAATGCCAGAGGTGCAAAGAGTTAAAAGAAAAAAACAAAATCCACGTAAAGCAGCATATATTTGGTTTGGTTTTAAAGTCTGATGTTGTTAGTGCTTTTCAGAGGCCGCTGCAACACTGTTATCTGTCTTGGGAGACTGCTTTGGTGTGGCACTCTTGTCACACCTGACAGGAAACAAAGTGGGAGCACAAGAGAGCGAGAACAGGAAATGACAAGGTACAAGTTTGAATGCTTATTATGAGTCTGTTAGCAGAGTAGAGCGGCAGATATCTTCTTCCTAAAAATAATCTGTTATGCTGATCTTCTCACACCACCGATGACCATATTGTGCTTACCTTACTAAAATGCATGACAGTGATGCTGAGGACCACAACCCAGCTGAGGTCTGGAACCACATGATAAATCAGGAGGACTCTGATCATGTTGTCGACTCCTTAAATTCCTAAAAATAGTCTATTATACGGATCTTCTCACACCGTCAATGACTAGCCTATGTTGTGCTTAGCCTTAGAAGGAATACTGACAGTGATGCAGAGGCCTGGGAGTTTGAGACTTCTGCGTAGTATCTTAGCTGTTCCTAGGACTGCACTCTTCCTGACAGAGACCTCAGATGTTGTACCAGGAATCTGCTTGAGCCACTCTCCTAGTTTGTGGGTCACAGCCCCGAGTGCTCCGATTACCACTGGCACTACTGTTGCCTTTACTCCCCACATCTCTTCTAGCTCCTCTTTCAGCCCTTGGTATTTTTCAGGCTCCTGATGTTGCTGTTACTCGCGATTGCTACATCTATCACCAGTGCCTTCCTCTGTTGTTTGTCCATCAATGCGATGCCTGGTTGGTTAGCCATCACCAGTTTGTTAGTCTGGATCTGGAAGTCCCACAGGATCTTAGCTTGGTCGTTCTCAACCACCTTAGGTGGTGTCTTCCATTGTGACCTTGGGACTTCCAGCCCATACTCAGTGCAGATGTTCCTGTACACTGTGTCAGCCACTTGATTATGATGTTCCATGTAGGCCCTGCTATTGTGCTGAACTGTCTCAGGAGCATCTTTGCACAGCCCGCACCTGGGGTCCTGTCTGGTGTGGTAGACCCCTGCTTCTATATCAGTCTCTAGGTGCGATAGCAGTTGTTGTTTGTGGATGTTGGAACGCTGGGATAGGTGTTGTTTCCTTCTCAGTCTAGATGTTGGGTTTCATCCATATATCCCACATCCTCTGCATGTAGCCCCTCTCACTGGGGTTAGTTGTATAGTAGCTTTCCAACAGTTCCATATTCTCTGCTCTCGTCCATCCATGTCTTGTTCCAGTAGCCCATTTCTCATCAGGTTGCCCTGGTTCCCCAACACCTGACGTAGACCTTGTTGACCCGGGCAACGTCCAAGCTGGTATAACTCTTGTTTTTGTGATTTCACTCATCCTAAGGAAGGCAGCATTATGGACCTTGCCTAAGGGTTCAGACTGGATATTTGTTACCTACCCTGACCAGGATTCGAATCCTGCATTCGAGTCAGCATAATGACTGACTTGTAACAGAGTATTTCCACAGTGTGGTATTACTACCTCATAGCTTCTAGCAAGCTGAACAATGCAAATCCAATAGGTGGTATCAGTTTTTTGGTCACTGAGTACTGCTGTGACGAACACAAGTCTAAACTGAGAAATGGAGCTGTTTTTTCTGAAGTGCTAATGACAAACATGGCAGACAGAGGTTGCATTATGTCACCAGGATCCCCTCCTAAGTATCACACTACATACAAACATTATCATTTGATCACTGTCCTGATCCTCTGCCACGCCCGGACTTTCCAGTGGTCCAACCGGGGCAGAACAGTTTAAACAGTAACCCAAGCCAGAACAAACTGAGGAGCTAAAAATACCAACAGTCAACAATCCGGCTGCTGTGGGACTGAGACAGCGGGCATGGGAGGGTTAGACAGGCTGGCAGCGAGGGTAAAAGGATAGACAGCTGGGGCAAAGAGAAGTTGTGAGAGCTAGGACAGAAAACGGAGAGAAAATACGACTACAAACACCAACAAAACCAACATCCAGAACATTCCCCACCTATCTCTGCTTGTTATCCTCTTCTTTCATCTTTGATATTTTACTCACCGCTGCCTGGAGGGAATGAACTTTGCTCTCAGGCCTCCATCAGCAGGCAGTTCTGGGCCTGGTGCAGGCGGAGGAGCCACCATGGAGAACCTAGAGAAGCAGCTGATCTGCCCAGTCTGCCTGGAGATGTTCTCCAAACCTGTGGTCATCCTGCCCTGCCAGCACAACCTCTGCCGCAAGTGTGCCAACGACATCTTCCAGGTGAGTCTGGGATTTGTCTCACATGGTAGATAAAGGATAACTTCACACACAAAATTATCATTTGTAGCTATACCAAAAGCTTGCCTTGTATTACGTTCAATTTGTGAAGAAACCTTTTGTTTTCACATGCCTCCATGGTGAACGAAGAATCCAAAAAGAGGAGAAAACTCGTGAAAACTTTAATTCATCAAGAATTTTCTGGCATGCAATAAAAACAAAGTTTTCTTCAAGAATTCAACATAACATTAACACTATTGGTTAATTTAATAATAGAGATATTTCATAAACTCCTCAAATGTTTTGGTCTAAAAACTTAATCTGAAAAGTAATGAGTAATTATACACTCACTGGCCACTTGTACACCTGTTCAACTGCTCATTAACGCAAATAGCTAATCAATCAATCACATGGCAGCATCTCAACCATTTAGGCATGTAGACATGGTCAAGACGACCTGCTGAAGTTCAAACCGAGCATCAGAATGGGGAAGAAAGGGGATTTAAGTGACTTTGAACGTGGCATGGTTGTTGGTGCCAGACGGGCTGGTCTGAGTATTTCAGAAACTGCTGATCTACTGGGATATTCACTTCACACACAACCATCTCTAGGGTTTACAGAGGATGGTCTGAGAAAGAGAAAATATCCAGTGAGCAGCAGGTCTCTGGGTGAAAATGCCTTGTTGATGCAAGGATTAATGACTGTGTGCCCATCTCAGAAGACAAATACACCATGTACTGTAATCTGATCCTGGCATTACAAAACAGAAACATTATGAACTGCTCCAGAAGTTATCACAAGCTTAGTCATCACAAAGACATCCTAATGGGAACCTCCATGTTTTGGAATAGGAAGAGAAGATGGTGGTAGTTTATCGTTTTCTCAGGAGCCATCAATGGACCTTTTTTAAAAAAAGAAAAAAAAACATTTTATTTCTCTCTCCTTGTTTATCCAGTCAGCTAACCCTCTGTGGCAGTCCCGCGGCTCCTCCACCATGGCTTCCAGTGGCGCTCGCTTTCGCTGTCCATCGTGCCGCCAGGAGGTGTTGCTGGACCGCCATGGGGTCTACGGTTTGCAGAGGAACCTGCTGGTGGAGAACATCATAGACATTTACAGGCAGCAGGAGTCCTCCAGGTGAGTGTATGTGTGTGTGTGTGCTGGAGGGATATGGGGTCACAACTGTTTGTACAACTGTTTGTAAGTCTGTTGGTTCTGCTTTTAATGCTCCTGTACCGCCTGCCGGAGGGCAGTAAGGTGAACAGTGAGTGACTAGGGTGGGAGAGGTCCTTTATGATTTTCCTGGCTCTGCAGAGGCACTGGGAGAGGAAAATATCCTCCAGGGAGGGCAGAGAGATGATTTTATCTGCTGTGGAAATCACCCTCTGCAGTGCCTTCCTGTCTGCTGCCGTGCAGCTGGCACACCACGCTGTAACACAGTATGCCACGACAGTCTCGATGTGAGATCGATAGAAAGCCACCAGCAGTTTCTTCTTCAGGTCCACCTTACGGAGCAGTCTCAAGAAACGCAACCGCTGCTGGGACGTTCTGACCAACGTCAGAGTGTTTGCTGGCCAGGACAGGTCCTCCGAGATGTAGGTCCCCAAGAACTTGAACTCCTCCGGTTATGAGGCCAACCACGGTGGTGTCATCAGCAAACTTAATGATTGTGTTGCTGGAGTGGTTAGGTGTACAGTCATAAGTGTACAGGGCATAAAGGAGTGGGCTCAGCACACAGCCTGGTGGGGAGCCGGTGCTAAGTGTGAGGGTGGAGGAACAGTGGGGGCCAATTTTGGCGGTTTGTGGGCGGTCAGTGAGGAAGTCCTTGATCCAGGCACAGATGGAGGGGGAGAAGTCCAAGTTCTGTAGCATGCCAATTAATATGCTCCGGATGATTGTATTGAAGTCACATAATAACATAAACAAACAAATTGATGGTGGCAGTGGTAGACTAGCAATATTTTGTCAATGGAGTCTGGCATTGAGGAGAACATATATACATTTCACTTTCAGTTCAGTTTGAATACTAAGGTTTAAGCGAAAATGCATGTCTTTTGGAAGCACTGAGCATAGGACGGGATAAATGAGTTTTTGTGACTAATTCAGCATAACACAGAGTAAGTAATAGATATGCCAATGGTTATTTGGGGTCTAAAGTATTCCTTTAATGGCTAATAAGACACTATTATTTAACTGTAAGGAAACATAAGGACATTTTTAATCATCATTATTCATAAATACTCTAAACTTAACTATTTTCTGCCCAGTAGTTGTCAGTATTTACGTCACATCTTCTAAACAGGTTTAACAGTAAGAAGTCTTAATATAGAATGTGAAGTAAGACTCTGCATGTTATTGTAATCATGAGTGACCACCAACAGAGAGCAGTATTGTATTCTATTCAGACCACAGTCTTTGTTTAACAGTGATACAGAACTGATCCCTAGTGATGGGGTTTTATTCTGTTTTCATTGCAGACAATTTAGAGATCATACGATAACACACTTTTCTGAGACTCTGCTTATTTGCATTAATCATCAATTAAATGATAGATAGATAGATAGATAGATAGATAGATAGATAGATAGATAACTTTATTGTTCACCTCAGTGAAAATTTGTCTTTGGCTCCTCTCAAAAATCAAAGGTACAGGCAGACACACACCAATAAAAATGTACAATTAAACCATATACAAGATGCAATAGTGCAAATAGGCAGGTAGGACCAATAAATTAAAAAAATAGTAAAAGAGAGCACATCTCGACTGGCTCTAGGGACGCTAAATCGACGCCCAGATGGGGGCAGGTCAAACTGTGAGTGTAATGGATGTGAGGCATTGGCAATTACATGTTTAGCCTTCCTGCGTTCAGCATTGCCGAATATATTGCTGAATTGGGGGGTTATTTTACAATACAGTTACAAAATGCTTGACATGGTTGAACCAGGATTAAAACATTTTAGGACTGCAATGAGGCACACAAAATTAGACAACAACAATAATATAAGATAAAAACCTGCATTAATAAAACAGAAAAGATATGTTGTAAATAAAATGGTGTGCTAGCCTTAATAAAAAGCTTTTTGACATGTCTCTATTTATTCATTTTACAACTGTCAGTAGATCGAGAGGTCAAACTGAGCATCAGTCACACGAAATGTGACAGTTCAACACCACAGTGTCACCAGTTTTGAAACATGTCCGCTGTCTTGATTTTGTGTGTTACCCCTCAGGTGATGAATACCATTTTCTTTCTATATTTGCATTTTGATGCACTGTTTGTTTACTACAAGTTGTAGATATGATGTGTGTGCATGGAAAACATACTAGGAAGGTGAAGGACGTCAAAGACACCGAAGAAGAAACATAAAGAATGGAGTTTGGAGTTGGAATCAGTAGAAGTGCAGTGATGACGTGGCACGTGTTTAACACAGAGTTTGCAGGAACAATCTGTATCTCATTTCTGCACTGAGTTGTGCAGCAATTGTTGCATATTTCCGGCCTGAATTTGGTCATTCTTTTGTTAATCTATTAATCATCATATTGCTTTAAAATATATTGTGTTGTCTGAAGTCTATTGCTGCTCACAAATTTACATAAAGATTACAATGTTCCAAGTAGAAGCCTCTTCAGTCCATCTGCTTGTGTTTTTATAAGCGTACACACTTACTACAAGTCTACACTGATATTTAAGTCATCCTCACTCCAAAATAGAAGCTCAGTGAGTCACAGTTGGCATTCACTGGCGACAGAAGGACAGGAGTCCCCTCATTATGTGTGTGGGCTAAAATAGATGTGATTGTTCACAAATGTTTTGTGACTTGTAGTTTCTCATCATTTTTTTATGCGCGGAAAAAAACATCTCATTACTTAATCATCGTTTCTGTCAGAGACACCTACGTCAGAGTACAAAGGACCCTTTATTGCATATTCAGTAACTTCCGTTAAATATGCTTTGCTTTTTTTAGGATGCTTCGTAGTGCCAATGCTACCCAACTGTCCCCACTGCCTACATGAAACAACTGTGACCTCGCTGTGAGGGCTGGGAAATGGTGTTTAATCTGGTTGTTCATTTCCGCTTGTATGATAATTAAAGGGAAGCTTTTTGGCTAATTGTCAGGTTCATACTTGTATTTTGGGTTTCCACTTTATTTCCCTCATACTGTCTGTGCTGAGACACCTGTATTCACCTTCTGTCTGAGATGCTCTGTTTTAGCCCCTGTTTCTTTAAGCCCCCCTCCCAAAAAAGCCCAGTCTGCTCTAATTGATCAGTGTTTTGGGGTCTTCCAAACAACCCTTAGAAACCCATAGAAACAGCACAGTTCTGAAGCCAATTTTACATAGTGGCCCATAGAGAGTATTTCCCAAAGACTTACATTATAAAAGAGATGCCTGTACATCAGTGGATACATTTTTCTGAGCATCACAACCCCTGCAAAATGACTCATTTCACTCTGGGGATTTGATCTATTCTGTCTGATTACATTTAGAAAGTCTGGAACAGTGGTTCTCAAATGGTGTCAATGCAGGTGCCAATCCACCTGCGCCGTGGGAATTTTGTGATAACCACACATTTAATTGAATTAATTTAAAAAACCTTCACTGGGAACCAATTTGTCGCTGTTTGTGCATGGGAATTATAAGTGTGTGACACATCAAAAGCCCTGATTGGCAGCCAGTGTGAGGCATGCTAACAATTAAAAGGAGAGAGGCCTGAGTGGGACAATAGATCGCTTTATTGTACGGAGCAAATTACAACAAAGCACCAGTGATGATGACCGACGACTGAAAGAAAAGAGAGAAGAAAAAAAAAAACGGTCTTTAGACAGTATCATGAAAGCTGTCTGTCTTATTTTTCTTATATTTATTGTCTTATGTCGTGATAAGAGTGCTAACACACCTTATAGAAGCTATTGTACAGATACAGGTGTGCTTTGAGATTTTGGCATGCCCTTTGGTGTGACTTGGGCAAGAACAGTGTGAAAACCACTGGTCTAGAAGAGCTGCATGATTAAATTTCTTTTCTTGGATTCATGCAGTACTGAGCAACTTCCATAGGAATGAACGGAGCCCCGTTCAGCCTCTGATGCTGTGTCCAGTTCTCTTAATACATACATCCTTCTGCATCTCTGCATCTTTGCACCATCATTGCAGCTGGGGAAATTACTGTACCGGAGGATATTGGCACTTTCTACCATGAGAAATCACCAATTAAAACTTCTAAACCAAAATCTTCATGGCAGGAATATGTTCTGAAATAAGGGAGAAATTAACATCAACAACCAAAATCAGTTCTCCCTGACGTTAGCATGTAGCTACATGTAGCAGTGTAGGCTAAGTTATATGAACACTTGCAGTAGAGTGTCTGGAGCAGATGACCATATAAAGAAATCTGTCATGAGCTAATGTCAGCTTGTCTTAAAAGTTGAAAAAACAGAAACAGAGTATTCAGAACAGCCCTGAGATTTTTGCTAACATGGAATTACTCATTTAAAACTTTGGCCACATTTACTATGAACATCCGACACTGTAACATTATACTGATGACAGAAAATAGGGAAAAGCATAAAAGGTCTCCTTCAAATGTGTGGCCTTGAAATAATCATATAAAATGCACATTGACAGAGACAAATCTGAGAGGAAAATTACATAAAATCACACTAAAATACATTTCAGTCAGGATCATGTGGAAAGCCAAAGGCAGAGGTAGCACACCTCTCAGCCCTTCCACATGCAAATAAGGAAAGCCTGAGGCAGAGAGAGCAAACCTCCCTGCCCTTCAATGCGCCTTCATGTAAAGCCTAAAGCAGGGAGAGCAGCATCAATGACAAACAGAAATGACATTGATAAGTCAGATACAGCATGAAAAGGAGGAGCTGGGGTGGAGGCGGGTTGCAAAGCAGCTTACAGAGGAAGCAGCAACAGTAGGCAGGCCAGAGCAGTTTAAATAGGACGCCCTGAATGATATTCACCAATTGGTTGCATAGGAAGGAATCATGTGATCTATCAGCTGACTCCCTTCCATCAATCAGCTGCTCCATCAGTTGATTGGCTGTTTGAGATCAGCTGATGTAGCTGGGATGTGAGCTGAGCTTAAAATTGTGTCCTGCCTGAATTAACGCTTGGTTCAGTGTATTTATGGTGTCCTTTGGAGGTATATTATGGGGAGCTGAAATCCTCAGATGGCAAAGAAACAAAGGTTAAAACAAAGGCCAATTTTTCTGAGTAGTTCTTACATCATGAAAAAATATGTCAGCAGTAACAGAAATAAAATAAGCTGGTTTAAGAATTGCAGACACTATGTCACTAGAGCATGGAAATCTGGCCTTTAAGAGCATTTTAGGCACATTATAATAAGTGCATCACAATGATGGCCAGTAGCAAAGACACCTGTGCTTCAGTATTCTTTTTGCCAAAGAATAAATACCCTACCTGGAATTATCTTGTAAGAAAAACACAGGATGTACCTCTGGGCAAAAAATGCTGATTTGTTTGAGCAGTGTGAAAACATGAGTTACTCTTCCACACTTGGACTTAAAGTGCCTCAAGGTTAATGTCTGCCCTTTGTTATGACTAAACTTTTAGTTTTTGAGCTTAATTCTTGTTACAAACTTTGGAATTAAAAACAAGTCAAAACACTTTATTTCTCATTAGTAGAGTATATATTTTTCACAAAGCTGTGCATGAACCTTTTGATGATCCATTTCTCCTTTTTGTCTCGTCCAGGCTTGTGAACATGAAGCCAGAGCAGCAGCAGCAGCTGCCGTGTGAAGAACATGAAGAGGAGAAGATCAATATCTACTGCCTGTCCTGTGAGACGCCAACCTGCTCCATGTGCAAAGTGTTTGGAAAACACAAAGACTGTGATGTCGCACCGCTCAGCAGCGTTTACATGAGACAGAAGGTAAAGAATCGACTTCATTATGTGAAGGTGTTAATATACTCAGCTCACATCACTTCGGTTTATAATGCCACTTCACTTCACTTCACCTCTTTTTACATGACCCCACTCCACATCATTTCACTGCAGTTCACTTCGTATCACTTTACTCCACTTCACGCTACTTAGGGGTGCTTTCAGACCTAGAGTTGTCTTGCTTTGGTCCAAATCAGGGACTAAGTTTGTTACAAAGTTGTATAATTGCCTAGAGTTGGTTCATGTTCTCACGGCAGCATTTACAAGCGGACCAGATAAAATGCCTTGTGAGAGAAAGCTGCTCTTGATTGGTCAGAATTTCCATGTGGGAAAAATCCAGGAAGTAAACAAAACGTCAAGGTGCAAGATAAATGTGACACTTTCTAATGTCACAATGGAGGGACAACTACGCAGGTTGATTTTAGCGCTTGTCATCGTGGACTATATTGCTGTCATTGTTCATTTTAGTCAAACCATACAGTTTGAAAACGAGGCGCGGCTCCAACTAGAAAACAATGTTTTGATGCATTGGATGTGTTGAATGTGCATATTAAGGCAGTACAGGAGGAGGTGCACATTAATAATCCTCCAGGACTGTAACATGCTCATGTTTAACACAAACAATGTGTCATGTGACTGCAGTTGGTTCAGATCGAGGTCGGAACACGTTCTCACCACAAATGAACCACACCAGAGTTTGTTTATAACCGGACCGAGACCACCTCTTCAAGAACATCTCGGTCCGATTGTTTTGGTGCGCACCCGAACCTGCGCAAATGAACTGCACTTAAGGGGCAAACAAACTTGAGTTTGATTGAACCGAACCAAACAGAGAATGTGTGAAAGCACCCTTAAGCTCAATCCAATAAGCCTCACTACCTTTAGACTACTTGTCTTCGGAATCAAAAACAGAGTCCCGTTTTTTGCAATTAGCTTTTCACATTCAAGACATTTGCTTTGGTGTTTTGTTGCACAAGAAAATGAAATTAAAGATAACAGCAAATGTTGCAAAAATCAAGAAACATAAATACAGAATGAAGATAATCCTCATGAAGACATGAAAAATAACTTTGAAAAGAGAGACGAAAGCAAGCAAGAGATAAGAAGAGCTGTGCAGTCTTCAGAAGTGGTAGCTTCGCACTACTTAACTGCTTAATTTTTCCTTACTCCACTTACTCAATTTCACTTAACTCGAGTGAAGCTTCACACCATGCCACTCTACTCACTTTTCTTTGTCTACATCGGTTCACCTTACATCACCTTACATGTACTCCACTGTACTGCTATTTCCTTCTAGTTAATTTGGTGAATTTCATTTTCTACTCATCTTCACTGCTCTTTCCTTCACCCAGCTCCACATCACTGCTCTCCACCTCACAACACTCATCACTCCACTTCTTTCACTTCACTTTCAGGCAAAGCAACAAAACCAGAGGCAGATACATTGTTGTTGTGTGTGTTGGAAGTAATCTGGCAGTTTTTATTTTGGAGGTTTTTATCTCTAACTAAAGCTGAAGCTTATCTAAAGGTCAAAGAACCATCAAAGAGTGTTTACAAAAGTCTAAACTCGTGTGGGCGACTTGATGGTCTTTATCCTACATGCTTCTCTTTGCTTCTATTTTTAAATCTTACTTTCCTTTTCTGTTTGGTTTGTTTGGTATTTCTTTCCAAGATATAACACAAACCAAGATGCACACTGATCTACCACCCAGTGCAAATGCACAGTATATAAGTGAATACTGTATACCCACTGACTAGATACTGGCATTGGAAATTAGCAAAAGCCCTAAATGCTGTGATACAGTGCACTGAATAATTATTCTGCATTTCTCTGTGTATATTGTATCAAATAAACACTTTTTTTTTTTTTTAAATTAAATCCAGCATGCAGCTTGGTCATCATCAGGTCAGTTGTGATGATACCAGACTTATTAACTTCTACATTAAATATATCTCATGAAAACAAATAATTTACATTATTTGTGGCGACACAAAGTCACACAAAGACAAAGTGCAGCAGTTTTGTCATGCAGATGGCAGCAGCAGCAGCGTCCGGCTTGTTATTGAGCAGTTGGCTTTGTTGACATTTCAGTGCCGGCCTCTCCATCTCTCACTCTGTCTTCTGATTCACTCATCTGAAATTCAGATGAGGTTGATGAAAGTTGTTGATCCTCCATCTTTACGCAAAGGTTAATATGAAAAACAAAAGTTTGTGGTTTAATTTGGCCCAGATAGAGGATGAGTGTTTGTTACACTAATAAATGACACTAAAAAGGTATAGAAGCTGTAAAGAAAAATGTGCATGATGTCATATGATAGTCTAAACAGATGCACGCTGGTGACTCATGTTGTTGTGCTTTAGGCAGTGACAGGCTCGCTAACTAGAAAGTACTCAGAGTGCATTCCTCCGCCAACACTGCACACAGTAAATGTGTGTTTTTAACCCTTTAATGTTTTGCTTAACCGTTTGGTAAAGCACATTTGTAGTCACTTTATCTTAATAAAAAATGTGTTGAATTTAATTTAACTTGATTGAGCTATCTCTACCATTTGGTTTAGGTATGTTATGCAAAAAATAAATAAATAAAATTAGATGTTGCTGTGTCTCTAAACAGTATGCCTTTGCAGAAAGTTAGTAACAAAAAAAATAAAAATCTAATAAAGGAAACTTTGTGGGAGTTTTGATATTCAAACTGATGTAACA
Source organism: Epinephelus moara (assembly GCF_006386435.1). Classification (NCBI taxonomy): domain Eukaryota; kingdom Metazoa; phylum Chordata; class Actinopteri; order Perciformes; family Serranidae; genus Epinephelus; species Epinephelus moara. The sequence goes on from NC_065517.1 coordinate 15,202,244, forward strand.
TCCTTTTTGGTCAAGATCAACAGTCAGTCACAAGAGGACTGTCAACAAAACAAACAGAAAGACAATGTACACGCACCTCTGTACATATATGTTAGGACGGAATGTGTTGCTGGGTGATTCTTGATGCAGTCAAAACAGTCCTTTTAGTTTCACAGCATTATGTTTTCAGAGGAATGTTGGTATCTAAATGTAATGTCAGTGATGTTCTGAATGTTTGCAGACAGACCTGAGTGACAGCATTGCGATCCTGGTTGCTAGTAACGACCACGTCCAGGCAGTCATCTCTCAGATGGAAGATATCTGCCAGGCTGTGGAGGTTAGACACGCACATGCACAAAAGGAAACTTTTTTCATTTGGGATTTTCGCATATTGAGACACCTTGTTATGTAATGTTGTCCATGTATCAGTCAGTACTGAGTCCTGATGCAATTAATTTCTCTACGGACAGATACAGTGCACACTTGAAGTAGGTCTACTCTGAAATTAGTAGATAAGCATGCAGCACAAGCAGATGTTCATGAAAGGGGACCTATTATGCTTTTCCTTATTTGCTGTCGTATATATAATGTTACAATGTCAGCTGTTCATATGGAACATGGCCAAAATTTCAAATAATGAGGTAAACGTATATAAAACTAATCCCTGTGAGCAAAAACCTCAGGCTTCAGACCATTCTGAATACTCTGTTACTGTGCGTTCACACCGGGTGCGAGTGAAGCGAATTACTCGCTCGTAACGCGAGTAACACGCCGCGCGTAACGCGTGAGTTTGGACGCTGGATCATTTTGTTAATTCATGTTATCGCGTCGGTCGCGCGAGTAGCGAGCCCGCCCATTTTCACTAGATAACAACATCTGGCCCGCCATTCTCTCCTCAACCATGGTTGAGATAACCACCATCGCTGCTTTGTACCTGCTCTGGAAGTCCAAGATGCGTCGGAGGGCCAAACTCTGTCGTTTTTGGGTTCACCCTATCCTGCAGAAGCGCATCCAGCTCGGCGAGTTTCACCACCTCCTCCAGGAACTCCGTCTGGATGATAGCCGCTTTCAGCGGTACTTCAGGCTGACTGGGGCCCAGTTTGAGGACCTGTTGGCGAGGGTTGGCGCCAGGATCTCCCGGCAGGACACCAACTACAGGTGCTCCATTTCAGCTGCGGAGCGCCTGTCCATCTGTCTCCGGTGAGTAGCAGTTTATTGTTGTCTCAACAACTGGACGTCAGGGCGTCAAGACGTCACTGACGTCATGACGCCAGTGACGTCGGGAGAATCTCAATGCTGATTGACTTTCGCGGCACAGCGTCACGCGAATTCGCCTCAAAAGTTCAATATTTTCAACTCGAGCGATCGCGAATTCGCCTCAAAAGTTCAATATTTTCAACTCGAGCGATGAGGCGATGGATGCGAATTTCGCAGCTATTGCGCCGCACCTATGTGTCTATTGCGTTGTGCTAGACGTGGCGGCGCGAATTCGCGTCTAATTGCGTCTTTGCATTGACTTTGTATGTAATCTCGACGCGCAAATTTGCGAATTCGCGCTTGGTGTGAACGCACAGTTACTCAGTTTTTCTTCTTTTAAGACAAACTGATGTAAAAAAAAAGAGGACAGAGTTTTTAATATGGTCATCTGCTTCAGGCACGCAACTTAGTTTACATTACATTACATGCTAACATAAGAAAACATGCAATCTAAACTGCTACATGTAGCTACGTGCTAATGTCCGGGAATCATATAGTCTTAGTTGCCTACACTGCTACATGTAGCTACATGCTAACGTCAGGGAATCATGTAATCTTAGTTGCTTCCTGCAGTTTCTTTGTATTGGAGTTGTAGTAAAAGAAAGCAGATTATAATTTTCTTCATACCTCAGGAGAACGGTCGGCGACAGAGAGAGCATCTGGCCGACAGATTTGACAACCTGGTTGCTATCTTGGACGAGCGGAAACGGGAGCTGGTGGGGCTCATTACCAAACAACAGGATGACAAACTCAGACGTGTTCGATCTCTCATTAGTCAGCACAGTGATCACCTGGAGGCCGCAGTGACGCTGGTGGAGTCGGCCATTCAGTCGATGGAGGAGCCACACATGTCTTTGTTTGTACAGGTGAGTAACACTTTATATCAGCTGGTTCCTGCAGGTTGAGTTAGATGATTGTACAGTCTCCTTAGTTTCTTTTTTCTTTTTTTTCTGTGAATTTTTGGGGGCATTGTGACCCAACTGATCCAAAAACTACAAAATCACCCAAGGAGAACAAATATGTTAAAGGTAAATTCCTATGTGTTTTGTATCTTTTCAATGTGATTAATTTTAGGCAAAGGAAAATAAACCAAAAATCATTTTCAGAAGGCTGAAGAATTAAAAATATCCTTTATCTAACAAGATTAGAAGCAGAAATTTGAATCAAATATCAGGATACAGTCTTAAAGAAAATAATCATAATTTTGTGTATCAGTAAATCTGTTTTTCTCATGACTTTCTATCCAGTTAATTATCCAGGTTTATGTTGCCTCACTTTCAGAGGATCCAGTGCTTTATAAATTTCAGGCCTCCCAATTTAAAATAACTGAACAATGATGAGTAAAATCTTTTAAGCACTAAACATTTTATTGATACTAAACATACAGTGCATTTCTATTACATCAGCAGTAGTTTGCATAAAAACAAACTTACCTCACACGTCACATGCTCCTCCGTCATTGAAAGTTTCCTTCCGCCCATCTATATTCTTCCAACCACAGGTTTTGTTTGACAGGATGATCCGTGCTTAGTAGTCACCGGGCCATGTCTGCTGTTGCTGTAGATGATCAAGGGCTTTATGTGCATAGCTGCAGGGTGAGGAGGAAACAAGGGGCAGTAAGCCCAGCGGGATGCCTCTGAGTCGGCTGCTCTGCTTCCATAAAACCCCCCTGAGGACAGCTCGGTCTCTGGTCTTTCATACCTTAAGACACAGGCACACACACACATACCACAAACACATGATTGTGTATTGATCAACCAATTGAGCACATGCACTTACAGAAACAAACCAACACATTCTCACTCCGACCTTGTCACATATCGACGTTTTTGGTCATGGAATTTCCATGTCCACATGTGACTTGCAAAGTACCCTGGGTGCGTTGGTTGTTTGACGTTCTGGGACACCGTGTCAACTTCTGCCTGTTACATGCACTGTCTTCTTTCTCTACGTCGGGACAACACGGTGAATTGACATTTTTTTTCTTCAACAAAAAAACATGGTTGAGTTAGGGTTTAGAATCTTACGGAAGCGAAAACCACTCTCTCGGGTGAAAGTCGGTGTTTGTAGGACCCACCTACCACCCTTCCCGCCCATCCCACTCGGACTTTTGCTGCCTTAACTCTGTCCTTGTCCTGCCATGTTTACTCCGTTGAACTTTAACAGCAAACGGCCGCGTACTATGCTGACGTTAAAGGACGCCTTATTTCGTTGGTTTCTGATGTCAGAAGTCACTGCCCANAAAAAAACATGGTTGAGTTAGGGTTTAGAATCTTACGGAAGCGAAAACCACTCTCTCGGGTGAAAGTCGGTGTTTGTAGGACCCACCTACCACCCTTCCCGCCCATCCCACTTGGACTTTCCCACCTTAACTCTGTCCTTGTCCTGCCATGTTTACTCCGTTGAACTTTAACGGCAATCGGCCGCGTATTATGCTGACGTTAAAGGACGTCTTATTTCGTTGGTTTCTGATGTCAGAAGTCACTGCCCAAGCGCCGGATTTCGACGACTTCAGAGTGAGACCAGGCTCGTTTGATGGAGACAACAAACACACATTCAATACACTGACTTCTAAATCTCATGTCTACAACAATAAATTGTAATTGAATTATATTATTTTGAAGGTTTAAACTGAAATATCAATTTGCTCATGTAACTAACCGATCAGATTTTTAAGTAGCTTTTTCATTTTATTGTCCCATGGACTTAACACTGTTTTAGAGGCTTTTCTACTGTGAGAACAACAAATCTTGGGGTGAAACACTGAACACATCAGATTTCACTTGGTGAAATTTATTCATGTGTTGTGTTAAAAAGCATGTAGGACAGGAAATAGAAGCATAGGTAGGAAGGCTTCTAAACAAACTGTAAGAGTTAGCATGGCTAGCGTGCTAACAGCATCAGTCGACAGAGTTGTAAATTATACAGGTTTGAGTTAGTACCAGGGGTCAGCAACCCTTTCTACTAGAAGAGCCATTTTTGGTCCAAAAAGATAAATTAAATCTGTCTGGAGCCACAAAATATATTTCAGACCTATCATACAGGTAGCACAGCCTTATTACTTCTGTATTAGCTTATCAACATTACTAATTATAATAATATAACATAATTATTTTACAAAGACAGTGCCGTTATAAAACAATCAATATTTCCTGAATGAGAAGCCGATCTCTCCTTCTCTCTCAAACTGAGTGGACATTGGAGATCCTCATGATTTTGTGTGTCAAAGTTCAGTCAGATTGAAGACGTGGGGTCAGTTTGCAATACCAATGAGTACCAGTCTGTTTCTATAAAAATATGTCCCCTACTACAGCTGCAAATTTGATTTCTCTCTGACACCTGCAACGTCAGAGTGAGCAACATGTTGTCTTGATACAAACAAACAAAATGATTGCATCACAAGGGTCGGAATAAATTAACTCGTTTCATTGTGACTTTACCCTCTTGAACTCTTGAAGCTGTTTAATCACTTTATTCCTGAGCTTATGACATTGTCAGTAAAAGTTAATTGATTACTCAATCAACAGAAAATTGTCTGACAATAATTGTGATTAATGATTTATTATGTGGGTCATTTATCAAGCAAAAGGGCCCATCAACTGTTTCAAGTGGTCTTTCTCTTTTATATATCATTGTAAAATAAATATGTCTTGGATTTTGGACTGTCGGTCGAACAAAACAAGCAGTTTGAAGATGCAGCACTGGGCTCTGGCAAATTGCGATCACTATTTTTTTTAATTAATTGGAGATATAATCATTAGTTGCAGCCCTAATTTGTATTTTAAGGACACAAAAGCTACTCCGAAATGCCACCGTTTTTGGCAGACTGACTCGTGACTCGTGACGGAGCTTGAGGGTCGAGTGAAACGTGACAAAACTTTAAAAGTTAGTTAAACTTGACAGCAGACAGATGGAGGGTCCAACCTCAGTCGCCTCTGAAGAGACAAGCAGGTTGTTACTAAATTCAGCATCCTTACTGCTGATGCAACGTGCCTGCGTCACTGCATCTCTACTGAGGAAAATGTGTGTTTGTGTGTGTGTGTGTGTGTGTGTGTGTGTGTGTGTGTGAGAGAGAGAAAGTCTGAGCCTCAGGTGTTGCTGTTTTATGTTCACCCACATCCTCTGCCAGAGCAGGTGTTAAAGGAGATATAGTTAGTGGCAGCAGGTAGTAAACACCATGAGGCCACTCTGGCAGCTGGCAGTATTTCTTAACATCATGGTTTTTTTTTTGTTTTAACACGGTGACACGTCTGACAGATACTTGTGACTGATGTCGTTGGCACAGACAAGTGAAGCACAATGTGATTAATTTTGTCTCTTTGCTCTTTTCTGTCCGTCTTCTTCACTGTCACAGAACGCCCAAGTCATACTGGAAAAGTAAGTCGAGTGTTGTCTGTGGTGAAGCTCTGATTCTGCATGTAGTGAATGCGTTCAGATTTTCATAATTAATTCATCAGTAACTGAGTGTATTTATTTTAGAACTATTCTGAAGTTATTTATTTGAGTATTTACATTATTGCTACTTTATACATTTTAGAGGGAAACATTGTACGTTTTACTCCACTACATTTGAGTGACATTTTTAGTTGCATGTTATTCTGTAGATTTTAAAAACCTATGATAACAATCTAAAATATACGGAAGAATAATTTTTTCTTAAAGGTTAAATCTGCCCTTGTTTTTCTGAATTAATGACTATTATTTTGTTAATTAAGAAAAACAGAGCAACAGATTTTCTTCCAAGTTAATGCGTTACACCTCCTCAAAAATCTTTCTATCTATCTAAAAGTATAAAAAAAGTAGTTCCACCTCAGCCAGCAGCCAACATTAAAATGTTGCTTCAACATTAAGACAATGATCTCATGATATAGTATTACAATGTAAACCTGTAAGGGCCCATACAGTATTACAGGTACTTTTACTTTTGATACTTAAAATGAGCACCCAAGCATTGGAGTATTGCATTCCCTAAATTGGAGTAATTACAAAAGATAATTTTCTTTCTTTTCTTTTTTTTTTTTAAATTTTAAATAGTCAGAGCCAAAGCAGAGCTCCTAATTTTTACAACCTCCAAAAACACTGAATCCTACATTTCCCATAATGCAGTATGATATCAACCTTTGAGTCATTTAAGTCTCTTAAACTCCATACTCACAGGTTGTAACATGCGCCCTCTAGAAAAAGAAATAAAATAAAAAATTAATCAATAATAAATTCTATAAATAAATTTTAAAAATGTATATTTGTTTATTTTTTAATATATATTTATTTGTAAATAAAATTGAATTGATTTGTTTTTTATTTTTTGCGTGACATTTGTATAGCGCCTCTCTAGTCATCCAGCAACTTAATACGCTTCTTACACTGCGAATCACATACACCCATTCACACACACACACCAGTGTGAGCAGCCATCGGAAGCAAGTTGGGGTTCAGTATCTTGCTCAAGGGTACTTTGACATGCAGACTAGAGAAGACGGGGATCGAACAGCCTATCATCCAAATGGTGGACAACCTGCTCTACCACTGAGCCACAGCCGTGTGGTCTGTTTGTTACTGTCTTACTGCAACAACTTAATTGGACAATTTGATTAAACAGACCGATCAAATGAAAGCTAAAGAAAAAATGTTTTATTTCTGTGGCAGACACTTGAATAATAATCTGAGCCTGTCAGTGGACAGTAGTGGACGTACACTGACTGTGTGATATTGACCTAAAGGATTACATTGAAGCCTATCTTGTGGCATGTAGTTTCCCTTTAAATACAGTACTTGAGTAAATGTGCTTCGTCAGTTTCCACCTCTGCTGGTATACAGCACTGTGTTGCCTCGTGCTAACAGTCATCAGCTCTGTGACATTTAGTCATTTTACATACATTATGTAGCAGATGATCAACTTGTTTCTAAGAGATCGAAAAACCAAACAAATCTGCTCTGACTGCTGCCGTCAGTGAGCGGCCACATGGGGATGAGATGGAGGTCAGTGAGTTCGTGCGTGTTTGGTGTGCTGACGGATTGAGCCAGTATATTGGCCTTTATTTCAAATCGACACCAGTTATCTTTGAAATGGAAGTTTACCTGATTAAGAATTATGTGTTGGATTTAGTAGGCCTACTACTACACTGGTTGCAGATTAGACACCTTTAGTATGAAAAAAGTCAATTATATATGAGTGTATATATGAGTGAGTCTTATAATATAAAATGTTGTGTGTTGACAGAATGGCAGTGACAGCCCGGACCTCTAATATGGAGCGTCCAGAGCTCGGTTATGAGAGTATGAGTCACTTCGTCATCAATACTGACGACCTCGCTGCCATGCTGAAGAACATTGACTTCTGCTCTGGTACGCACAGAGGTACAACATAAAACTAAAGTGTTATTATGTTGGTTACTTAACAAAGACAGTATGAGGTAGAGGAGCAGTGATGGAGGAAGAATGTTTAGTTTATTAAAAGTACTAATACCACACTGTACGCATACATATTCTGTACGCAAATGTACTTAAAGTATTATAAGTATTCAATGCAATGTGCGTGTGTGTGTGTGCATGTGTGTGTCTATAGGTGTGGGAGATGATGGAGAAGAAGATCCTGAAGAAGGTGTAGAAGAGTCAGAAGTTGACTTCTTCTCCAGATATTAAACCCAGAACTGAGGTAACCATTGCTTTCAATGACTCGTGCAGATTCAGACCTTTGCAAAGGTTAAAACTGTGATTCTAACAGAGGGAGGATACAAAGTGTTTGTTTCGGTTCTGAGTCTCCTGTCAACCTGTATTGATGAATTGATGAGGGTTCTGCTTGGCCAGGGCTTTGTGGTGTGTTTGATTTCGGTTTAGAAAGTGTCAGACCCCTCACATTTGTTATTCAGCTTCAAGTGCTCTGTCACCAGTTGGAGAGGAGGTACCTGCAGCCCCGTCTCTCCTCTTGTCAAATGTTTTTTGCATTTTATACACAGTAATCGACTCACATTAGAATGAAGAATCGAACTGAAAATGTTTAGCGAGAGGGGCTGAAAAGGAAATATTTTATTTGTTAATTTAGTCGTGAATTTTAGATCTGTCTGCACTGTTTTGGCAAGAATCAAATCTACAATTTTTACAAAAAATAAAAACAAACTCAAGTTCCACTTACTAGGCTTTTCTGGAGATTTCAAGTGCATTTAATGGTCTTCATCAGCAGGTAGAGTTTGCTCAGCTCATCACGGAGGCCATTCACATCACACACCAAAGAAAGGGACAGAGGTTAAAAAATAAAATCAAACTTTTTCTCATTTTGCTGAATAAGATTTTCTTGGAATCTACTTACTTAAATACAGGTAAATTATAGCAGTGGTTCCCAACTGGTCCAGCCTCAGGGTCCAGATTTCTCCTCAAGGTCCACACAGTTTAATGTATTTAGTGTCATACTTGCGTTTGGCCATGTCGTCGAGTTAGTTTGCTGTCTCTGTCAAGAACCTGTCCGTTAGTCACTCATGCTACAGCAGGAAACAGCACTTCAGAATAAGAGCTCTGTGCCAGAAATTCACTGTACTTAAAAATAAAGTTTGTTTTTTAGAAACTTGACACATTTGCAAGTCATTTGCGGTCCTTTGAGAATGGACCCACGACCCACTTTTGGACCATGACCCACCAGTTGGGAACCACTGTCTTAAGGGATTGCTTTGAGTAATATAACAAACACAATCCCTAAACGCAGATAAATTATAGTATTCACTATAAATACTTGTCACTCCCTTATTAACTTTAATATATTTATAAAATAAACATATTTGTTAAATTTTCACTTTCTTGCACTTCGATAAAATTTAGCCTCAAATAATTGACAGTGGTTGTTGATTATTTACTTTTTCATTGTGCATAGTATCACATCATTTCTTGGTGTTAGAAGTTAGAAATAATTTAATCTTTAAATTCTAGTATTTGTTTTTACACTGTAGGTGCTGTTTAGTGGTTGCATAGCTCCAACAGCAGCCACAGCCGATAGCTAATCAGCCTGATGACCAGGCTACATTCATCAGGTCACCGAAAACATGATTCCAAATGACTAATTATGTTGTAGAAACACAACTGTTTGCTAACAAGTTTGCCATCGGTGCGTTCCAATACCCATACTACCATACTATTTAGCATGCCGGAAAAAGACTTAGTATGTCCCAGTACATAGTATGTCAAATGCAGTATTTATTTTTTTTGTGGCTATTCTTTCCCACAATCCTCTGCGTAGTGGAAGATGCATCAAATCAACTGAGCTGAAGATAGATGACAGCTCATCGATAGCAGACAGAGACTGGCTAAAACTACATACATTGCAAAGTAACAACAGCGGAGCTCTCTAGGTTGACCTCCATCTCTGGCCAGCTTGTCAAATGCTGTTTCGTTGTATCTCCAAGGTAATGCTAACGGATAACGTTAAGGCCTGCTGCATTCCAAATTACATACTGTTTCATTTTACTGCAACAGATATAAGAGCAAGACAATCGAAAATCAAGGCACAGTGTTATTATAAAGTGGTATGCCCAGTTGTATGCACACTCCATGCAACAGTATGTACTTTGTAAGGGCAGCAGCAGTGCACACTGAGAGTAAAAAGACAAAGAACATGGGGTGTTCTTTGTCTTTTCAAAGTCAAATAAATGTGACCTTGACCTTGACCTTGGGTGTGTGTTTGCTATTTTTTTCCACTACCCGAAAGTGGCCAAAAAATTAGGTACTGCGTGTTTCAGTGGATTGTTTTACATACTGTATGTATGTATACAGTATAAATTCATGGTGCATTATTGCTTGACTTGTGATGTCTTTTAAGTGCAAACTTCATGAAATGCTACATATTTAAAGTGTTTCAATCAACATCCTGCAGACATACAAGCTTCTAAGAAAGCAAAAGAAAGCGACAGCTCTCAAACTGAAGCAGTGCAAATGTGTCAGAGCCTGTTTATAGATGTTCTTGTTGCTCTGCTGATGAATTGTAATATTTGGGAATGTGCAGAGTCTGAAGTCAGCAGCAGCAGTGGCAGCTCACTGTGTATCATACAGAGGGAATGTGTGAAACCAGCTCTAACAAGACCACTTACGTAAAACAGAGCTGCAGAGAGCGAAGGATTCCCCTCATCCACACAGAAAGGCGACAGCATCGGCGTATTGATGCTGACTCAGTCAAAAACAACAGCATCCTCCTCGGTGCTGCATTTATGTGACATTAGGCTGAGCAGCTGGAGAGTCACTGGTGATTGTTTAGACGTAGGATGATGACACTGATCTCATGATATTCGTCTTTTGTTTTTTACTCGAGGTCCCCGCTGCAGTGCTGGAGGAATGTAAAACAGAAACGGAAATAGAGGTTTACCATAATCCTCTGGAGGAAATCCACGCAGTGTTCAAGAGTGAATTCAGCCACATGAAAACAACAAAGACAACATGAAAAAAAAAAAAACACTAAATGATTGATTGAATTTACACCTTTCTTTACGTTATCCATGTGAGTTTCCTCCTGCAGCAGACCACATGCAAGACTTGGACAGATTTTTGCCTCCCACATTGTTGCCTTTTGTTCGGTAAATAAAAAATCCAGTGTGTTGTGTGTAAATATATCTATCTGTGTAAAGCTCACAGGAAATGTATACTGTGGATTTAGCACTGTATTCTGTGTTGTGGGAGGGTAAAAAGATTTTGCTCATGTGTTTCTTCAGGATTTAAAGCCCTTATATAGCTTTTCTGTCACAATACCTCCTAAAGGCGTCTGTAAAAGACTACAGTTTTATAATTCTTGTCAGATGTTATGTAAATAAATAAAAAAAATTGTGTGAGGATTAAAGTCAGTGAGATAGAGATGGTTCCTTTCTGAGTAGACCCATTTTAACAGGGTGTGCTTGCAGCTCAGAACTGATGGTAAATTACTTTGTCAATGCAACAGCATATTGTCCTTTTTATATTTTCAAATAGAAGAAGAGAATTGTCCTTTTTAAATGCAAAAATACAGGAAAATGACACCACCAGTGAACAGGATGTAAAGCTGAAAGAGTGGGCAGATAAGCTTATTACTGTAGGTAGTATTACAAATGACTGTGGGAGGGATTTCCAAAACAAGCCTTTCAGAACTACCCATACGTCACATATGGACATTCTCTGACTTCCTACCTCTGTGGTGGTGAAGGTTTTGTTAGGTTTGGGCACCTGACTCTGCTTTGTTTAAGGAAGAGGCTCGTGATATTCTGTATTTCTTTTATTGTCAGCATGAATAAGAAAAAACAACAACTATGAATTGATAAATATAACATGTATTGTCTTATAGAACTCCATTGTTGTCCAAAAACTACATCAATTAGCAATGCTGCCATAAATACTCACAAGAGCACCACACGTGGATAAATCCACTACACACTGAAAATAGTCCCCATAAAATGCGCTGTTCACTCCTGTTGAAGTCATGTGTTTGGACAGAAATGCTAACATGCTAAGCTATGGTAAACATTATTCCCGCTAAATATCAGCATGTATGCATGCATATGTTGGCATTTAACCGAGAGGCAACCCCCAGGGCTGAAAAACGAAGCCAACACGAAGTGCCAAAAACTGCAGTTCCTCTAATGGCCACTTGAGGCTGGAGCAAGTCAATCCCTACAAACACACATTAAAGCACCCAACTTAACTGGAGAAATGTTGTTGTTGTTGTTGAAACATGTTTACAGCCACGTACACTCGTTGAATGTTTGTACGATATCTCACAAAGGTGCACACACAACAGTTTGTATGATATCCTGTGAATTAGCGCCCCATGAATGACATTATATCATAATTAACGTAAAGTTACATAAGTTAGGTTTATGCAAGTAAAGTTATTGTGGTTATGTTTAAGGAAAAGAAATATGGTAAGGACTTACCTTAAAATTACTCAAAGTTCATTTAAGCCCCATTTCCACCAAACACTTTCAGTATGGTACCTTTGGAACCCAAAGTCACCCTTCAGACATGGTACCTAGACCCTAGCGTTACCACCGCAAACGGTGCCCTTAAATGTGGGCGGGGTTGTTGTCACTCACAGCTCCGTCCAGCTCACTGTATTTCCTCATTATTGGTGACACAAATTTTAGTCTACATCTCATGTATCATCCACAGAATTAGGCTGCACGCCGACATTTCACAGAATAAATAGAACAGGCTGCAGTGAGAGTCTCTCTTTCTTTCATTTTATAGTTATATTTCACTAATGTATGCAAGACTTCCACGGTATGAACAGTGGTTACAAAACCAGCCACAACTCACCCCTCAGCAAGAGTGACTGTCCACTATTGACCAATCAACAGACTGCAGTGTTCACAGCTCCACCTTTTAGTACCAGATCTGTGTGCTAGGTAACCCAAAATGGCAAAAATGGGGACGGTACAGAACAGCTCCATTGGTACCATGCACAACTTTTTAAAGTGTAAATGGAAAAAATTAGTACTGAACTGAACTGAACGTACCATACTGCTTAATGGAAACTGGGCTCTAAAGTTCATGCGGTTCTGAATACCTGTCTCATGGGGAAAGTCCTGTGTTTTGTGACAGATTCTCCGCCCCAACCTGCATCCCTACAGACTGCACTATTTCAAAAATATGTGGGTTATGCATGAATTACTGACATATGATTATATGGGATATGTAAGAATATGGCTGCATTACTTTTCATAGGAAAACGTACAAACAGTTTATAAAAGCAGCATGGTACAAAAAAACAGTTTTAATCTCAATAGCTAATTTCCCCGCTTATGACAACTGTACAGGAGTGTATTTTTATATAACTTTACATTTAATTTTTATTAAGGCTTAAAGTTATGAATAATTAAGGAGTGACAGGTGGGTGCCCTCCGTTGACAAGTCCAGTACAAGGTTGGCTAGCTTAACAATGGCATAACCCCAGATTCAGAGAGTAGGTGTAGCTGTAGCTGTCGCCGTCAGTGTGTTTTCAGTTCAGGAGAGTTAACTGTAACATTTTGGTTGCATTAAAAAAAAATTGTCGGGGCATTGGTGGCTTAGTGGTAGAGCAGGCGCCCCATGTACAAGGCTGTGGAATGAGGGTGGTGGAGGATGTTAGGGCGTTGAGTAAGGGGATGTTGGAAGTTAGAAAGAAAAGCTGTATTAGAGGTGATCTGTTGATTTACAAAGAGAAGTCTGTGCTTTTATTTTTCTCTCAACTAGACGACTATTTTAAACACCGGTATTAGTCAGGGCTCTCCTCCGCTGGTTATAATTTTGTCAGAATGAGTCATCAATGAGATAATAGATCATATTTCTCCTGTGCTAGTCATCGCACTCATTTTTAATAACTTTTGAAGACAGACTTGTCAAGATTGTCCTAATAAGACAATACAAAGACTCACACAAAAGTATCCCTCTCAATCATCACTAATGACCTCTGTGCAGTGTGTGGCAGTGTCTGTGTCTGCAGAGAACCTGCCCTCTGCATGTCCTTCCTTATTTTCTTCTTAATTTGGTTTGTTGGGATGTTTCTGGGTGTCAATCTTTTGGTAGTGGCGTGTAACCTCCAGCTAATAGCAGCGCAAGGTCAGAACTCTTTAAAATAGCGACCAGGTTACATTGCTGTCTCGGTCTCTTTCCTCTGCTCTGTGCATGCAAGCTGCAGGTCTCTGTGTCTGTTTGATTGTGGGCATTTTACACTTTTTAAAAGCTTTTAACAAGAAAGGCTTTTAATTCCCATGCAGTGTAAGTTTTTGTTTCTTTTCATACACATGTGACTTGTTTGTTATGTTTATGTTTTTATTCCTTCTGACTGCATGCTTGCTTCCTATGAAATACATTTTTTAACTGATGAAAATTGCTATCATTACTATCCATCCATCCATTTTCAACTGCTTATCTGAGGCTGGGTCGTGGGGACAGCAGGCTCCCTTTCCCCAGCAACCCTAACCCTAGGGTTTCCTAACCCTAACCCTAACCCCCCGAGGCGTTCCAAGGCCAGATGAGATATATAATCCCTCTAGCATGTTCTGGGTCTGCCCCGGGGCCTCCTACCAGTTGGACATGTGTGGATCACCTCTAACAGGAGGCACCCAGGAGGCATCCTGATCAGATGCCCGAACCACCTCAACTGACCCCTTTCGATGCAAAGGGGTAGCGGCTCTGTTCCGAGCTCCCTCTGGATGTCTGAGCTCCTTACCCTATCTCTAAGGCTGAGCCCAGCCACTCTTCTAAGGAAACTCATTTTGGCCGCTTGTATCCACAACTTCATTCTTTCAGTCACTACCCAGAGGTCATGATTATAGGTGAGGTTTTGGGCGTAGATGGACCAGTAATTCTCCATCCGGCTCAGCTCCCTCTTCACCACAATGGTCTGCTGATCCATTTCACACTCACACGCAATACCCTGTTTTCTGGCACAGAACCATGGCCTCAGACTTGGAGGAGTAATAATACATCCAAGTCTGAGGCCATGGAGGTATTATCACTATGATAATAATAATAAGGCCAGCTGCACAGCCAGGTGTTTGTTTTATAGCACGATGTGACAGCCTCAAGTAGTTTGTTGGTTTTATAAATATACCAGCACATCATCTGTGAATATCATTAGGTGATGTGTTCTCCTCTAAAAATGTCATTGGTGCACGGCCCCTGCCTGACACCCCTGTAAAGTGTGAAACATGCTGACGTTACAGTAAGTAAGCTTTTGACTGTGACTGTGGCCACTAGGCTGCATATAAAAAAACTGAATAAGTCAGTAATCAAATAAAGCACAAATACATACTAATTATAATCTAAAGCTTCAATAAATGTTGTAATGCCAACCGTGATTATTTTTCAGTGCTGTTACTCAAGCTGCAGTTCAACATAAGAAAGTCTTGACACACTGTCTAGACATAAAAATCTAGTGTCAAGAGTGTCAGTCTCTAAATGATGCTATTTATCTTCATGCATTAAACATTGTAATTTAACAGGTATAATCTTTCGAAGTCAAACGTTCTGCAGATTTATAGCTGAGTTATGATGACACACGTTTGTCATTGCTTTGCATCTACAAAGCAATATTTAATGGCATTTGTAAAGCACAAGGGAGATGAAACAACACACACACACACACACACACACACACACACACACACACACACACACACACACAAACAGAAGGTGATAAGGCAGACGAATCACCAACACACCCACAGTTTGGACTGAGTCAGAGAAACAAAGGGCCCAGAGGCCATTTTGACTTCTGTTTGTTTCTTCTCTCTCTCTGTTATCTGTTTCAACAACTTGGACCAGACGCTATTAACTTCCATCATGGCTGGGCCTTCAAACTTTATATATCTTCAAATAAAAATGCCTCTGTTGCAATGATAAGCTGCAAATCTCTTAGCAGTTCGCAAATGTTCGTACTGTTCAGCAATTTTTTTTAAATGAAGTAGTTGAGTTTTATTTTATTTCTCTTCTGTATCACACAGCTAAAGAAATGATCAACTAACAAGCAACAATATGTGATCATTTTTGTAGGAGATGACTAGATGCAGTCAACAAATAGAAAACATCAGCCCAGTTTCAGGTCTTGTGATACAGAAACAATCTACCTTGCATTGTTCCTTAACTGGCAATAATACCCAAATTTAAGTGTAAAGTTCATCCTGTGGGTGGCGTTAGAGGAAAGTCATGAAAAGTGTTTGGCATTCTGGTAAGGTAGGGGTTTGAGATGTTGGTCATTGCAGTGTTGACAGTTTGAGTCTGACTGGGGAAGTTTGTTACACATCATCCTCTCTCTGTCTCCACTCATTTCCTGTCTGTCGCTGCAGTCTAACTATAAAGGTCAAAAAGGTGTGTGTAACATCAGAGGTAATCTCTTTTGGGAATATTTTGCCTCATGGTGGCCCTAGAGTAGCATCGTAAGATACTTTGTCACGAACTTAAGTGTTGATCTGGTGAAAATTTGGACCTGATGGTAGTGCTTGGAAAAAGGTCATTGGGTTCACCATCATCATTGGGAATCGTCATCAGGGGGACATGAATATCCAAATAATAAGTCATGGAAATCTGGCCAGTAGGTGTTCAGTGTTTGGTTGGAGGAGTTGTTAGATGGAACATTAACTGCAATTGTAACCTGGTCGCAAGCTTGACAAAAATCTTAGTATTGTCTTCAGGAAGACTAATCACAAATGGAAAAACACTGGATGACACTTAAACCAAACAGCAGTCGCAAAAGGTTGTATTTTATAATAATTAACACACATTTATAAACATGACAAGAACAGAATCAAAAGAGTTGTACTTCAAACTTTTTTATTACAAAATATAAATGGCAAAAAAGCATTTTCTTCTTTTGCTAAAACAATGTTATTGGTGTCAGACATAAATGTTTATGGTGAAATAAAGCTCTTTTTTAACGTTTCTTTTTTTGTAGGTTAGCATGCTACAGGTGATACAGTACAGGTGATAGTGCTCCCGCTCAAACTAAAGGGGACAGAAAAGAGGATGAAAGGAAGGTGAGCGCTGACAGATTGTATGGAAAACAAAAGGACGTGACGTGTTTCGTGGTTTCTTCCACCTCGGATACGTTCTCAAGCATGCCATCACATTCAGAGAAGAGTTTAAAATCTGGAGGGAGGGGGGGGGGGGNGAAGAGTTTAAAATCTGGGGGGGGGGGGGGGGGGGGGGGTTGAGGTTTTCTGCCTCATGACTTCAGTCTGCAGATCTTTAGTAGTTTTTTATTTTCATTCATATTATTTCAAGGATTCATTACGGGCTAACTGCGGCTTGAGTCATCGCTTCAACTGGCCGAATGCCACCTTCATTTGGCCGGTTATGTATAGAATTAGAAACAAGGTTTGAACATTGTTTGGTGTCGTCAAGAAACCCTTCCTGAGAAGGGTCTTTTGTGCTTTAGTTACCCCTTTAGTAGTGTACAAAATTACAGTTTACATGAACTAATCTGAGGGAGTGGGGGGTAAACAAAACAAACAAAAAAAAGGTTACGATTTCTGTGATGTGATAGAGGTCAAAGTTTGCCCTAGTTTTTCTTCCCATTACATTATGTGGGAAAATGTGGAGAAATATCCACTTGACACTTGTCACATTAAGTTATCTGATGACTGATTAACTTCTAATATCTTTGAAAGTTAATACAAAGCATAAATTCAGTTTTGTGGTGGGTACAAGCCAAACACCCATAATGCACCTTACATTAAACTTGCTTAGTTGCAGGTGCTAATAAGTAGCCTGTAAAGTGGGTACATTTCATGAACATCATTGCAATGTTCCACACAATCAGATCACCCAATTTGCTGAAAACAAAAACAAATATTAAGCCCACTGGATTCATTTATTTTGGTAATGTGTCATCTGTCATTTTCACTTCAAGCATCAAAACATTTGATCAAATCATGATTTCCGAAGCAAATCTTTCCAAATGTTAAGGTGTGAAATCCAGGACAGGCTCTCTTCCAAAAGTCCAGTTTGGAGAGGAGTTTGTGTGAGGAGGGTGAGGGTGGGGGTGAAGCCAGAAGGGGGATTGAGGGGAGGGAGGTGTCTGAGAAGTCTCTTTCCATATTTTCCAACAAAGTCTTTAAATAACTCTTTAATTTACATTTTACTCGCGAATGCTTTGATGCGTAAATTGGCACCATCTGTGCGTAAAATGATGTGGAGAGAAAGGCAGGCGCACAAACAACAACTAATGTCAGAGGTCTTGAATACTTAGACAGCGCTGACGGCTGTTTTAATGAGGCATTTTTAAATTAGAAAAATAGAGCTTTACTTCCCGACCTCGTCGAGAACTTTGCGGTTGAGCTGAGCCTGCTCCCTCTGGCTCTCCATCTTGGCCATCTGGATCATATTCCTCAGCAGGTGGAAGGTGAGGTCGATGGACAGCGGCGACTCTTCGCTCCGTTTCAACAGCTGCGCCGCCGTCCTCATCGCCTCAGCTTCAGTCTCCTCTTCTGGCGTGAGCAGGTGCAGAGGGTCCAGGTTTCTTTTTTGGAGATACCTCAGGATGTTGTCGCCCAGTAGGTCTGAGGCGGTGCTGTCCCCGGCGGCGGCCGCTCTGAGGAGCACATCGTCAAGTTGCTGCGTCTGGAGGCGACCGCTGTCATCCAGCCAGCCGGGGAGGATGCGCGGTCTGCCGGCGGCGGGGCGGAGGTGAGATGAAAGGAGGACCGAGGAGAGGAGCAGGAGCAGGGAGACTGGCTTCATGTCCTGCAGGCAGATGTATTTAATGAGATGACATTGAGACATCTCAGGACAGATCATCAGGAAAACCAAACTCACAGCAAACATGATTTCTGTTGCGCACTTATTTAGTTTTTCAGACAAATGTTTGCAGCACATTTACTGTTTAATGCACGAGAATAAATTGAAATGCTTTATGTTAAGATTGAGATGCCTGTAAGAAAGAAGTAAGGAATTTAAATTTATTTGTATTGAGATTCACTAAATCTGCAAAATTCAACACAGGCCCTAAAGATGATCATTTTAAAACTATATGATGTTATCTTGTACATTTCATGTCAGTCAGGCACTTTCCTACAAGAAAAAAGAAGCAAATAAAACATTTAAAAAACTTTTTACAGGATTAAACTTGACAAAAAGCATGCACATAAGTCCAAGAGAATAAAAGTACAAGTATAGGATATCTGAAAAGGTCACAAGATGATCTTCCTGCACTGCTTCCTTCCACCTGCCATGTTCTCTTTTGCAGAAATGCGTCCATTCTACAAAACTTTAACCTAACACAAAGAGTGAATGAGAGCTGCAATACTCACTTTCTTCTCTCCAGATGCTGCAGCTGAACTTTGTGGTCGGCCGGTGGGATCTCAGGTCGGAGCCGAGTCTGGAAAGTCCCTGTGAGCGGCGACTGGAGAGGACGGAGGGTTTTATACATCCAGCCTGCTCCTTTGACGTCAATGCAAGCACACAGACCGGTTTGGAAACTGGACAACTATCGAGACGACGAGGCAATATAGTCCCGAGGGACAGCTGGGGATGCTGTGATCGACAGGAAATAAATAATGCATTTTTTTTTTTACAGGTTTATTTCCTATCTATGAGGGACCTCCCAGGGGTGCAAGAGGAGGATGCAGGGGCCTTAGACGGGGCTGGAGGGGGTCTTGAGGAGGGGGGTGTCTGATGTTGGGCATTTCTTGAGAAAGTTTCAAGGGTTCTTTAAGTTTGAATACAAGCAATACAATGTTTTTACTCAACTTTATGTGCCCTTTTGTCATTGGATATGGATATGCCAAATAACTTGTGTATTTCTGCTCTTTTCTTACATCATGTTTTTATTTTGATTGCTTTCATTAGGTGAATGAATAGTTTGTGTGATTTATTTTTGCAAACTTGTACCAAATAGCTCCACTAAAGACTAGCAAGGTCATTTGAATTGAACCGAACTGAACGCAACATAACATCAACAACATATGGCGTTTTGTTTTTTTGAAAAAAGAAAAAGACGACCTTAATTAGGTGTAATGAAAGTGGTAAATTAAAGGGATAGTTCACCCCAAAATCAAAAATACATATTTTCCTTCTTACTTGTAGTACTACTTATCGGTCTAGTTTGTTCTGGTGTGAGTTACCGAGTGTTGAAGATAATGGCCATGTGATATCTGTCTTCTCTTAAATATAATGGAACTCGATGGCACTCAGTAAATATGTCTGAAAAACTCAACAGCAGTGTGTCTCTCTCCAGAAATCATGATCCAGTTACTGAAGATAATCCACAGACCTTGTTGGGAGAAGTTTCATGTAGGAACTATTTTATTTTCTACTGAACTACACCGACCAACCAAATCACTGCGCAGAGAGACATGTTGCTGTCGCATTTTACGGATGATTTTTTTTAAGATATCTCTATTTGAGCACCACAAGTGTCATCTATTTCCATCATATTAGAGAGACGGCAGACAGCTCTATAGCTGATATCTCCAGCACTACACAACTCACACCAAAAAAATCTAGGTTAATAAATAGTACAACAAGTAAGAGTAAAAAATATGTATTTTTGATTTTGGGCTGAACTGTCCCTTTAAGAATTAAAGGTCGTTGCCATAGATCCTGAAAAGCCAAAGTGATGCAACAAGTGAAAAACACAATAAACCAGTATTTACATTCTTTTCACATCAATATGAACTAATTTAAGTTTAATTTTTGACCAGATACCGTATTTACTGAAAGCTCAGATCTTAGCATTTCTAAGCAACCACCCAATCAGATAACTTTTCCAAACACTGGTGTGAACAAAAAGATGAAAAATCCCTTTAAAGTTAGAATGAGTGAGTCTGAATGAGCTGTCCATGGTGCTGAACTGCTGTTGAAAGCCTGCAACTGAACTCATCAGACATGTAACACACACAGTGTTAAGTTATATGTATAATGTGTGGATTAGACCAGAGTTTCTGGGGTGTTTACAAACGTTTTGGCCAAAATGATTCCATAAAAGACAAATAACCTCCCAGGAAGCAACAAGGGTAGACTGTAGCTGCTGATTTAGAGATGAATATCGTGCACTCTCTGCTCTGTATGAGGCAAAGAGATAATATTAGTTAAAATATCCAGACTTCTGCTGACATGTCTGCTAAATTTAGAAGCTTTTTGATAATCTTAAATGAGTGTTTTCTATATTTTTTAGTTACTTGTTTGAAGTTGACAGGGCTCAGTTGGGGAATAAGCGGATGTCACATATAAGTTTGTGCTCCAGTGTATTTAGATCCAAATTATTGGCTCATTTATATAGCACTTTTCTAGTCATAGCAACCACTCAAGCACTTTGCAACAACAACACAGCACAAGCACCCATTCATACGCTGGTGGCCAAGGCTATCGTACAAGATGCCACCAACATGCACACTCAAGAACCAGCAGCACATCGGACGCAATTTGGTGATTAGTATGTTACCCGAGGACACTTCCAAGGACACTTAAAGGGCAAGCATGATATTCTTAAGGTATATTCTCATATCTAACATCAGATGTAGTTTATTTTGATGTCATTTGTTAGTTTATAATTTATTACTTTTGTTTATGCATATTTGGATTCGGACATTTAAAGACTATCATAAATTATACAATCTGTACATCAACACTGGCCAATAGTTGTTTCTCAGCAGAAAACATTCATGCAAACATTTCAGCTCCATCATGCCACGTGTTCATTTGGCAGTACTAACAAGACTACTGTACTGTGTCTTCATTAAAGTACCACAGTGTGATTTTAAAAACACAGCGAGCCTTGGTGCTGAATCAAAAATGGATTCCAGGGGAGGGCTCTTATCCCTCAGGAGGGAAGAGGCTATTTGGCAGGTTTTCAATGGATTCCTCAGTAATGTTCTGCTTTTTTCCCTTGATTACAGCTCAAGTGTGTTTTTGTGTTAAAAAAAATGTGTGCAGTTAATTTGGTTGACAGCCCAGCTCAGCAGCCTCCACATCTCCTAACAAACAAACCCCACCCAGCAGTTGGCCACAAAAGTTAGCGAGGTCAAACACACCATTGAGATCACCTCATGGAAAACTTTATTGGCTAATGCACCAGAGACAGCCTTTGTCATTAAAAATGTGCACATTTTGAGTATAAAGATTCCATGTACATTGAATAATGAAGAAAAATTTGACACTTCAGCAGCGATTGTCAGGACACCAATGAAGTCATGGGTCTATTTTGTTGTTTAGTGCCATGCAGTTTAACAGAAAATGATTCAGTGACACGGACTGCTTTAAAGAGTAGTGTGACATTTTGGAAAATACACTTGGTTTCTTACTGAAAAGTATATTTCAAGATTAATAGCGCTCTCAAGTCTGTACAGAAAATATGATGCTAGATTTAGCAGCCAGTTAGCTTAGCTTAGCACAAAGAGAAACAGGGGAAGCATTTCACCTGGCTCAGTCCACACAGGTACCAAAATCAGTCTACGAGCACCTTTAAAGCTCACTGATTAACACTTCATATCCTTTGTTCTCATTTGTTTAATCCATACAAAAAAATAACTGCAGTTTTACAGGGTCACAGACTATTTCTTGGCCAAGCACAGTTGCCAAGCAACCAGCAGAGACCCCAGGAATTTGCTGCACCCGGTCAAGAGAGGTATGCTGCGTTCCATTTACCTCAGGAGTCGAACATCAGAGCTGGGAATGATGTCACACCAGAGGTTGGAGTTAGGAATGACTTCACACAAGTTGACCATGTTCCTGTACAATAAGTCAGAAAACTAATGTTGTTCGCAATACCAGTTCTAACCAGTTTAGCTAATGTTAGCTATACCAGTTGATAACAACAGATAATGCTGTATTTTGCGCATGAAAACACTGTGGCAA
This sequence comes from Epinephelus moara, assembly GCF_006386435.1. Classification (NCBI taxonomy): domain Eukaryota; kingdom Metazoa; phylum Chordata; class Actinopteri; order Perciformes; family Serranidae; genus Epinephelus; species Epinephelus moara. Next base: position 15,224,756 of record NC_065517.1, read on the forward strand.
CATGTCCACAGAAAGAAGTTGGACAGGACTGTGTGTGCAACTGATGTAATGAGACACAAAAAATACAAAAGTACTAACCAAAAACTTTCACAACTGTTGACGCTTGGAGCAGCCATCTTGGATTTTGAGGTCAGAGTTGGTGGGATTCCTCCGTCTTTCCAAGTCAGAAATCCGACTGGTGTTCCAGTCAAAATTTCCAAGTGGGATCTAAGAAATTCTGACTTCCCGGTGCAAATGAAACACACCAACAGCCCAGCAAATGATACTACAAAACAGCAACTTGACGTTTTTACACTTTGGTTTTTGTAAAGATTAAACAAACTAGATGTCACATACAAATTAGTGAGCTTTGGATGTGCTGTTTGGCAGATCATATTAATGTTGGACAGAGTCAGGCTAACCGTTTCCACCTATTTCTGGTCTGTGTGCTAAACTAAGCTAATCGGCTGCAGCCTTGTATTTATCATACAGATATGAGCATGGTATCATTTGTTAGCAAGAAAGCTAATAAGTGCATTTCCAAAAATGTCAAACTATTTTTTTAACATCAGGTTTTGTTGTGACTCCTTCAGCATTGAAGAGCAAGCGCAGAGACATGTTTTTTTTTTTTTTTTAACCCAACAACTGATGCTTGTTACTTCACTCATTGAAGCCTCAAAAGACCAGAATGCATTGCCACTTTTGCATTGCTCACTTTCTGGCCATTCATAGCAGAAGTCTAAACAGGTTTCTTGCCCTTTCCTGAGGGTTGTTGTTGGGAAATGTAGAAAAACAGTTGCTAAAGTAGAAGTGCATAGAGGAAGTGGTAAAGACATGAGAGTACACCAAATATGCTAATTACAATACATTATTGTGGAATGCATATTTTGGAACATACTGAAAATTAATAATAAAAGAGAGGGGGATGAAAACGAGAACCAGAGGGGAACATTTCCTTCTTCTAAACATGATGCTATTAACCTGTAACAAATAATCCTTTAACATGATTTCAAGTAAGTAACAATACATTAAAAGATAAGAAAAGTTTCCTTTGCAACCAGTGAGTGTTAATGTATGAGTGTGTGCGTGTATGTGTGGCTACACCGTGGTACCACTGCCAGATCCCATTTCCATAAATAACAAACTTTCACGGACATTTATGCAAATGAAAGTTTGACTTTCAAGTGTGAATTTGTCATTCAGAGTAGACAAGCACTTTCTCCCGACCTTTATAAGTGAGTCAGTCACAGCTTTACACATTGGAAATATCAGGAGAAGTAAGTTAGACCAGAACGGCCCATGTCACACACACACACTACAAATGAGTGTAAAATCATCATCAACATCGACAACAGCAACAACAAGACAGGCCAGACTTGTTATCATCCTTCACATCTTATTGGCCTTCCAGGTCAGGTAGGAGTTCCAAGCAACAGCAACAATCTGGACGACAGCCAACCTGCAAGCAGGAGGAAATTTTACGTGTTTGATATTTGGTATATTTAAAGCTTTTAAAGACAATAATAATCCTACTTCTTATGAAATTTAGGAAATTTTCAGTTGAAACATGGTTCAAGAAAACTGTGTTGCGTTGCAAGTGTGCAAGAAAACTAAAAATCTTTGGTCCATTTTGAGACATTATGATATTTTCAAGACTTCTCCAGGCTAGACAGATACACTGTTTGGATCCCTGTTCTTTTAACTTTACACAGACTTCACATGTCATCAATGCAGCTGATTGTTTGTATGTTAATAAAGCCATAAACTCTTACCTGTGGTGTAGAGGAATGAAGTAGAAATTGGCAATCTGAACGGGGGGCCATAGCTGAAACACAAACATAAAACAGTCAGGGGACCAATTTACTCATATGATGTAGGGATGTCAAGTTATTAATTTCCTAGATTATACAGTTGCACAGTGATAACTTCAAGTACATTAAAACTAAAGGGATGCTTGACAATTGAATAGCTCTGCAAACCCTCTTTTTAATCTTTTTGGCCTTTTCGCTGTCTCTTGGGAATTCTCTAGGGAATTTCTTTCAGCGTTTGTTGCTTCGGTGCAGCCACTATCTGAGTTACCTAAATAAACTGTATTCTGTTGAGTGTATAATTTAGTCGTGTGCACATCTTTTGCACAGACTACAGTACCAAATTACTCTTTTTGACTTCTTGCTATGGGGCTTTTGCATTTGCAGTAGCATGGTAAGTATTGTTGTAAGCTCAGCACCGTTGTCTACCTCTCCTCTGAGCAGGGTGGTAAAACACAATGCGTCATAGATGACAGCAACACGCAAGAGACTCTCACACTGAGCTGAAATGGAAAGATTGCTCATAACTTCTGTAAATAAACTTAACAGTCTCATGCTGTGTTTCACTGCCGTTTATGGCGTGTGGTGTTTTGTGGCGGGCAGGGTGCGGATTGTAGGAGAGACAAGGAGAAATTTTTCTGAGAAAAAACACCTGTGTGACAGCTGATGTAAAACAAATGATTGCATGGGGCTCTGTTTAGCTCAATACAGCTGATCCCAATCAGTTAAAGAATGCTGTGATCGGCACAGTACCGATCTTTGAGACTGAACTGGGACATCGCTGATAATATGCGATCAAGTACAAATGTATACCAATCAATAAGTTAATTTTAACAAAACAGAGACACGCTAACTTTACAAGCATACTTCGGTAAAATGGTAAACACTAGAGGAAAAACTTACGTAGTAATTAGAGATCAGGGCGTCTGTGTAGTCCTGTGAACAAAGTTTAATAAGTTATTATATCAGCATCATAATGAGTCACTTTAAAATCAGGGGCTATCTATCTATCTATCTATCTATCTATCTATCTATCTATCTATCTATCTATCTATCTATCTGTTTCTCTATATCTCTTATTTCACATTCACCGTCACAGACCAGTCACCTGCCAACTGATCATGGTTGAGGTACATTACTTCATGAACATTTCTCTTAGTTCTTTGCACAAAGTTGCTCGCAGCAGCTTAGTGCAAAGGTCTTAAGAGAAAACTTATGTGAGAAAAAAATATGCCATAATATTGAATGTTACGGTAACGATATTACTTGCAATAAATAAACAGATATTAAAGTGTACCCAGTGCCTAGTCGTCTCTCCTGTATGCAAATGTTGCCAGACAGCTGATTTGTCAAACTTTCCTCCAACTTCCTTCAACCATGCAGAGTAGTACGGCGGCACTAGTTTAATAAACCTCACTCTAATTGCAGATTCCGACCAATCACACAATCGCTACTGACGAGGGCTCTGTCTAACTGGCCAGAGAGCTAACAGCATGGTGCAAATTAGACAAAGCAGCACCTACAGACAGAATGTAAGTTGATATGTTGTAACTTGTTACTATGTTCAAAATGCAATATTGTAGTCTTTCAGTGTTCACTGCGCAAGTTGACATCACAGAGACTATAAAAACTGACATATTGTGCAGCCCTAATACAAAGTCTTTGGTACATATGTGTACATAGTAGACATTGTACAAAACTTGAACAGCTGCTGGGCCACTTGAAACTCTTGGTTTATTTCTGAGGACTGAAAAATAGATGAAAGTTGGAAGAAATTCCTCTTTGGTGCACATCATTGTGAAAGGTAACTATTCCTTTAGGAACATTTCAATGTCTAGTGCCTGGTGGGATAAAACAGATACACATTGGCTCTGATTCGAGACTTCTGACTCAATTATACAATCATTGTTGGCCAGAAGTTGCTCATAGTTGAGTTTGTTTTGAAATTTAAACCTCTGTTATGAAACTTTCAGACTCCTACTCAGGTCTCAGGTTAAGCCCTCCAACATTTTCCATCACTGAACAGTTGAGACTGCCAGTGGGGGACGAAGTGAGAAATGGTGATGTGTTGAAACTCCAGTTGTTGCGGAGTTTCAGTCCAAAACAATGCAGGATGGAAGTTTCATAGCCAAAATTATCAGCAGATGTTCCAAGTAACTGTTGAGTAATTGGCAATGATCGACATCTCTATCAACCCCCTATAGATACAGTATATTCTAGTCATATTGTAGTATAGGAAAAGTTAATTTTCCTTTAATGGTGACCATTCACACTGAGGACACATTTGTGCATTTAAAAACCTCCAGACATGGAGGCTAGCTGCCAGCAGAGCCAGAGAACATTAGCTTAAGCAATAAAAGAGTAATGTTTTTCCAACCTGGAACCCTTTTTTTCCATGTTTTTGTGTCACAGCGACTAATGTGAACAGAACTTTTTGAAACTGGTCCAGTACTGAGTGAGAGCCCTGCGGCCAGCAGCTGCGAAAAAAAAAAAAAAACGGTCTGCAATGAAACAACTCGGGGCAGGTGCACCATTATTGTGCATGTACTACAAGTGCCTGTTTTTACCAAGTGCTAAGTCAAATTTTACAAGTGTTTCGTTTGTTGTCAGACTCTCTTTTAGGCCTTGTTTAGACATGGTATTAACATGGGTTTTGGGTGATCAAATCACAAGTGGACAGCTGAGACACATCACTGTTCATACCTGTGCCGATCATGTGTCTCCAGCTGACCACTTGTGTTCAGATTTCATTACTGCCTCACGCACAGTTCTTACGTTCACACTTTTGCTAGCTGCTCTGTAATAACCAGGATTTTAACCACGATACTCAAGTAAACATACTTAATTTCCACCACTGGGCCCAACAATACAGAAAAATATGCTATTATTGCTGTGAAAATAATAATAAAAATGTATTAATAAAAAGGCAAAATTTGTGTGATCCAGTTAAAATTCCTTTAACTTAGAAATTTCTATGAGTTTTCGATAAATGATGAAACCAAGGGAGGTAAATCCAGACTTTTCAACACCTAAGCAAATATGAGAGCTCAGCTCTCTCTCTCTCTTACACACACACACACACACACACACACACACAATATTACCACACAAAATCTCCGATGTCATCTACTTAAAGGTCACCTCTTATGTCCCGACATATAAAAACAACGAGCCAATGTTCCAGTCTTTTTTCTGGAGGTTTTTTTTTTGTTTCAGGGTGAAACTGTTTTCTAATTATGGCCAAACAAGCTACTTTGCCACCTGAGGTGAAATTACCTCTGCTGATCGCTGCGTCAGAGACACGTCAAAATCTTTCCCCCCACACTCTGCAGAAGACCGGACCTTTCTCAGCTCTTTCAGGGGTTTCTAAGCTGGTTGTAAACCGTCTTCAATTAAGTATACAAGAAGTTATTGCACGTGAATTGGACAGGAAATGATACATGACAACAAATGTCAATTTAAACTGTGATTTTTGGACAATTAAACTTAACAAAGAGAAAGTTCAATATATCTCAGTTTCACAGTTTCAATTATTGAGTTTTTGTTTCCTCACAGCTGTCTCACCACATTCATTTCCTTTGATTTCCTCCTCCTTGTGTACAATGTGTGTTCCAGGGCTAACTATCAATTAATTTCATTATCAATCTTTTTTTTATTATTATTATTTTTGTTTATTTTCAAAAGTAACTGATTAATTGCTGAGTCTATGAGTCATATGCTGAGTCATCCCCAAACTTGAACTGTGGAACTGAATTCCCATTACAATTTGATAATAAAATGTCATCAAAGTTTTCCATCTAAAAGTCCAAAAGTAAAAAACAAAACAAAACAGTTTATTATTACACAAGACAAAGAAATCAGGAAATCTTATTGCCTGAGATTTTTTTCTTTCAATCGATTAATTTACTAAAGCTCTTGGAAGTCATCTAAGCGGAAAACTGACAGAAAAAAAGTATGTTCAGAGATGTCAGTATACATACTATACTTGACTTTTGACTGACTGTGCTGTTGGTGTACACTATTTCCCCACAATGCAATGCACAAAGATGAGCTGCACAAGATAATAGGACAAGGTAAGAAAGTAATAGTAATAATTTGGTGTTCTACTAACTCTTCATCTATCGCCATCATCATATCAAACCTTTGATTTGTCCACTACCTTGATTTCTAAGCAAATACCTGCAAAACCACTTCCATCAAGTGCACTTTGTGTTTAATCCTAATAAGCAAACGTTGTAACATTCTCAACTAAGACTGTGAACATGGTAAACATTATACATGCTAAACATTAGCATGTTAGCATTGTCATGACTCTGGGTGTGTTAGCATGCTGGCGGTAGCATTTAGGTGCCTAAAGTACAGCTTCACAGAACTGCTAGCATGACGGTAGACTTGTTTTTTATCATATTTGAATTGAGGGCCTAAGGATCGATATTTCTACAGATTGTAAAACCATCTGAGGTACACTGGTAGTGTGGGCTATGTAAATAAAATTGATATGACTATAATACATACATAATATTGGCATGTAGTACAGACCTGGGAGACAGGAAACTAGTCCATCTGCACCAGACTCTGCAATCAAGCAAATCTTGTATCCATGTGGGCTGGGCAATATATCAATATTATCAATATTAAGATATGAGACTAAATATTGTCTTAAATTTGGATATCGTCATATTAAAGTGTTGTATTTTCCTGGTTTTACAGGCTGGATTACAATTTACCAATCTGTACCAGCTGTTCTGTTATTTGTCAAAAATGTCACCAAGCACCAAAAGTCAACCTACAATATTGTCGCAATATCCATATCAAGGTATTTTGATCAAAAGTATTGTGGTATTTGATATTCTCCATATCGCCCAGACCTATCATACTGACATCTTTAAATACATGTAATACGATCAGTTTGACAGTGTGTATGAATACACACATCCCTGGACTTCTATCTTCCTGAGAACACTCATTGATAAAATGTATTCTCTACCTTCCTTACCCTAAGCTGAACTATCACAACAGAGTACCTTACCCTTACCCAAACCTAATTTTAACTTAGCCCTAAAATAGGCCTGGGAAGCAGTGAGGTATGGCCAAAATGACCCAATTGTCCAAAATGTCCTTGATCTTTAGGTTACAAACGTGTTGTGGTCCTCATTATGTAGCAAGCACGAAAACACACACACACACTTGATTACACTTGATTATTATTAGCATGCAGTATAGACAGTGTCAGCTATTGGAGGTTTTTGTTCTGTCACAGATTAAAAACTGGAGACAGACAAGAAGAACAGGTGGGTTAATAGGCAAACAAGTAGTTCTTGATTGGACCTGTGTTAGACTTTAACAATCAGAGCAACCTGTTCAGCGAGTGGCTCCATTAATTTTCATCTCACATTCCCTCCGTGCCAGGCGGCCTTGTTGTAATGAGCACATTTGTCATTTATTTTCTGTCCTTTCTGACATTTACCAGGTCGGCCTTTTGGGTCCAATGCGCCTCCTTTTGTAAATAATTGATGGTGACCAGCGGCACGTTGGGTAAGCAAGGCGGTGACGGACGTTTGAGCAGCTGGCACAAAATGACAGTTAGCTCTGACCTGGCATACAAATACACACACAAACCCGCACACACACATTCATATGAAGGTATGAGTCACTCCAGCTATTTCCACAGCCCCCCCTCCCCTCTCGCCTCTTCCTCCATCACAGGAAATAGTTTCTAATAATAAGGAGAGGTGAGTGTTGGAGGTCAGATACTGTAGCTACGATGAAAACTAAACTTCCTCTCTGTGTACTCTCATTTACTTGGGCTGTGTTCATACAGACTAAATACTGTTTGTGTCAAGTCTTAAGTATCAATATAAAATACAAATCAAGTTAAATCATAGCAAAGGGGAATCCAGTACCGACTTAACATACAAAAATGGGTTTTTCATGACTTATTTTGTCAATATTGCAGCTGAAACCACAATGAAGAAAAGAGGTGACAGGCAAAGATGGTTTACTTGTATGCAAAATTACAACTTTTTGATCTAGAATTTTTAAAAAATCTATGTATTTTTTCAATGTTATTGCTCATAATTCAAGTTTTAAATGTGTCTATCTTAATTTACAGTGATTTCTTTTTCAGTAGGGCTTGGTAATGTTTTAAAAATTACAATACCAGTACCAATACCAAAACCCTTAAAATGATAAAGATACCAACAGAGTCATTCGATAACCATGATGTGAATGGAGTGGCGTGTACTATACTTCTTTAATATTTTCATAGCATCTCGGCACACTGAACCTCCAATGCTGTCAACAGGCCGAACTCTACTTCACCAAACCACAGATTGAATGGGTTGCAGCTGCTGTTGCAGGAGTGTGAGCTCCGCGCCGGGTACAGAGAGTCTGTCCTGCTGCACACACAGTGACACGGCTAACTGTTAGCATCACATGGCTAACATTACCCTAAGATTATTAACAGGTTTAACGACAGAGTCGAGTTGTTTCCATGTCACTGTGAGTTCGTTTGGGACTGTTTAACAGCTCTGTGTTGGTTGTTAGCATTGCTGTGTTAGCTCACGTTACCTGGGCAGGCGTTGAACTGACTGGTTGCCGAGAGGAGAGCAGCTCCAGAGACAGCAGCTCCAGAAAGTTTGCTCATGTGGCGGGGAACTGGGACAGTTTGGGATTAGACCCCCGGTGTAAAAATGATCCATGATTTGACAGTTCGATGGTATTTGGTACTAGGTTATTTCGGTTGATACTTTAAAAGTATCGAGTACTAATACTCAGCCCTATTTTTCAGTGACGTTTACTATCCAAACTGACATCCATCAGGCTCTAGAGGAGTACACACCTCTTCACCTTTAAAACAACATTCATAGAGGAAAGATCAGAAGAGGACAGATCAGGTCAAACAGTGAAATTTAACCTAAAGTGGAGATTATTTTGACCCACAGTCTGAGAGTTTTTCCAGGTTCGGCTAACCAACGTCACCCGGCATTTTTTTTCCAAATCTCAGTAACTCAACACAGGAATGCTCCTAAGGATGTAAGGTTAACAATATAAATGCTTGTTTCTGGGTGTTTGGGGGCTGAAACCTTTCCTATAAAGCACTGGTGTATGGGAGGGAGTCAGGCAAACACATACTGCATCTAATGAAGGGCGTCCGGTCCACCTAACTGCGTCAGAAACTCTGGAGAGCATATGAGGTAACATACAAACTCCTCAAAAAAAGAAAGCACAAAGGATCATACCCATCAGTTGAGAGGGCTGACGGCTAAATACTGTGACACAGGGGGAGTCATATTGTCAGACAACACAATGATGTGACATAGAAATAACTCACTAACTCACCCTCTTGAGCTTGGTGACATTCTGCTCCACCGTCAGTCCGTTCAGAACACCAGAGATACCGAGGAAAGCTCCCAGGAAACACGGAGCAAAACACAACTACAAAGACACATAGAAACACAGTGAATTTCAGTGTTCGAACTACAGTTCGTACATAATAATTAAACATATTGTGTGCTTAAAACCCCCCCACAATTTCACACATATTAGAAAGACGTTTTGCAAGAACTCAGGGTTTAACTGAGTAATCTGAACACTTACTATTTAAGATTAAGAGAATGATACATTTTCATTGGGTGCAGTTTACAGTAAATGCAATAGACTCTTAATTGTTAAAAGTATAATTGAAACTGTCTAGTTTTTAAGTTAGATCATTTAAGGTTATTTGTGATGTTTCTCTTAATTAAAGAAAAGAGGGACTCGCTATACATAGTGAAGTGAAGCTACACTTTTTTTTTTACACCATATAATTAGGGCATTTTAAGTTTATTTCATTTCTACAAAATAATCTTGGCCAACAGATTTGTTTCTCTGTCACCTGGAAGTGTGACAGGTTACATAAACTCAGACTTTTATTGTGATCTTAACAAAATAAATACAACAAAACAGGTCTTCAGTGGATCAGGTCAAACAAAAGGAACCATTTCTGCGGCTGCGTCCTCAGTACATGAAGGCTTTTATAGAGGCTAAAGAAAAGATCTGATGCATGAACTGAAGCAGAATGATGGAAAAAAACATATTTACTGTACAGTGGATGCATTTCATGGCCTGAAGTAGGTCTGACGCAGATGGACGCCACATCACCTCAGATCTTTCAATGGTACTTCAGTTGATAGAGGCAGGGAGAGCAGTGTACAGTGTGACCACGTAGCTACTCAAGCGGAGGAGTGGACCCTTTGCTTCAGTAAATATTTCAGTAGAGGGGAGATGTTGAAAGCTCTGAAGTCTTGTTCTACATTTGTCCTGCTGCACTTTGATTGAATCAAACACCAGAGGGCAGAATGAAGAGGGGACACCAGCCTCCTCTCTTTTTTACATTTTCTGACAAAGAATTTAGACGAATTTTAGCATCTACTGTATATGCATTTAATGATAAAACCTTTAACGGATTGTAGCAAATGTACGCTGTAATGTATACTCACTTTTGGGGACACAACCCCAGCTGGAAAAGCACATATGTATCGACAGCTTTTTGTGGCACTATTCCCATCTACGAGTCGCTACAAGCACCCACATTTGGAGCCTATAAAGCTGATGGAAACACACTGACAGGTCGCTACAAAACACCCACATCCGGAGCCTATAAAGCTGATGGAAACACACTGACAGGTTGCTACAAAACACCTGCATTTGGAGCCTATAAAACGGATAGAAACACACTGACAGGTTGCTACAAAACACCCACATCTGGAGCCTATAAAGCTGATGGAAAAACACTGACAGGTTGCTACAAAACACTCATATTTGGAGCCTATAAAGCTGATGGAAACACACCGATGGGGCGCTATAAACACCCACATTTAAAACCTATAAAACTGATGGAAACACACTGATGGGTTGCTATAAAACACCCACATCTGGAGCCTTTAAAGCTGATGGAAACACGGCAACGGGTCCCTATAAAACACCCACATCTGGAGCCTATAAAGCTGATGGAAACACACTGACAGGTTGCCACAAAACACCCACATTTGAAACCTATAGACTGATGGAAACACACTGATGGGTCACTACAAAACACCCACATTTGAAACCTATAAAGCTGATGGAAACACACTGATGGTTTGCTACAAAACACCCATATCTTGAGCCTATAAAGCGGATGGAAACACACCAACTGGTTGCTACAAAACACCCACATTTGGAGCCTATAAAGCCAATGGAAACACACCGACGGGTTGCTACAAAACACCCATATCTGGAGCCTATAAAGCCAATAGTAACACACCGACGGGTGGCTACAGAAGTCCCACATTTGGAGCCTAAAAATCTAATGAAAACACAGCAATGATTCACTGTAACATAGTCCAAGTCCAACATAACTGGAGTCCATCTTTGCAGAAATATGTTGATCTGCATTTGCGGTTTAATTTTCCTTTGTGTAAACTTGTTTCAGTCTATGAGTCGATGAATTTGGGTGGGTGAAAAATGCTCCTTTCCAATTCACAGTTATCATTCTTCTAGCAATCAGCAGAAGTATGTGGCCTATATCTTTGGTCTTTTCCCATTTCACTTTGGGATAGCACTCCAATTAAAATCAACACAGAATCCATTGGGATGGCAATTCTCAATGATTTTTCAGTCTCCTCTTTTATATCTTGTCAAAATCCCTGCTGTGCTGGACAGTCCTAGAAATGATCTCCAGTCATCCCACATAAACCTTTATCAAAAAAAAGCTAATGTTTATTTTCCAATCAAATTCTTTCAATAAATGACTGTTAATGTGGCTACTCATACAGATATACCCATTTCTATCCTCAATAATACATTTAATTCTAACTCCTATTTCTCTTTCACATGGAGGGCACTTTATGCTGTGTCAGCTGTTAAATATTAGCAGAAATGAGAAATATGGATTTTACTGAGTGAGTGTTTTTCTGTTACCATCATAAAATGCTTTTCAATAACTGTTGCGTCTCGTTTGATCTTTTCTCACTCTGAATTGCATTTAATGTAGTGCCTTATTTGTTGGTATTGAAGAAGCTAATTTGGGAGTAATGTGACTGATTTTGGAGATGGGCAAAAGATTTTATGTCACTGCCCTGATTTATTGTGCTCTACATTCTTTTTACTTTGAAATGTACTGTAATAATTTCATTTTCATCTGGTCATCTCTCATTTATAATATGAATGCCATTAAAGAATTAAGTACAACAGGTACAATGAATAAATTTAGGTAAAAAGGGTTAGACTCCTGTTGGTCCTTCATGCTCACAGCTCATCAGCTGTATAGGGAGGAAAAAAGGGGGACTCACAGGAAGTGCAAATAAAAGGAGAAACAGTCAAACTGTACAGTCTGCTTTGTCCAAAACTCTTGACAAATTCGACAGAGTTTCCTCCCGTCAGCACAACAAAGAGTCATCTGTCAGCCTCATACGGGGAAATTGTATCATCCACCCAGTTGGGCACAATTCATGAGCTGAGCCCTAACAGTAGTTTGTGTGAATCATTTATCACTGAGCATCTTTCCTTTTTGTTTCTTTGTTTACTGAACGCACTGTAGTTGCTTTAGTTTGCCTTTACCCAGCAACAACAGGTAGTAGAAGAAGAGAGGAGTGCTTTTCTCACCTGGTCCACCAGCATTTTCTTCATGGCTGCACTTTTAGTTCCTCCGACCACCAGTCTGTCCAAAACTTTGTACCAACTGCCGATTACTGGACCCTTTGTTAGAAAACACAGAAATTATGAATTACAGAGCTTCTTCTCTCATAAATATGAATTTTTAATGTGTTGTTGTTGTTTGACAAACATTCCAGTTAACTACATATCACTAAAGAAGCCTCAAAGGTTTTCTGTCCATAGCTTCACTCCTTTGACGACTGAATTCAAGCCACTAAAATGAATACATTATTAATGTGGGGAAGACTGATACATGATGTATGAGTTATGAGACAGTTGTGCCTCCCTAGATGAATGAGCAAACATGTCTTAGTGTAACATGACTCCTGTGTGTGTGGTTGAAGAGCTGTTTTTTCTATAATTTAAAACGACAAGGCAGCTGATTGGCGGAACGTAAGACGATTATGGAAATATAAATAAACTTTGCTTACGCTGCGGTGATGTCAAAATGAATTGTGCAGCTGTCAAAGGACTTGAATGAGTGAATGTGCACACAAAGGCATAAAGCAACTCTATGCAACATGGGTAAGCATGTACGCACATAATGCATGTGATGATTAGTTACTTACAGATCTACAAATTCCATTTTTGATGCCTTTCAATGTAACTTTTTTCCATTAATGTCTTCATTTTGCTTCACATTCTCTTTCTCATGTTTTACAAAAGACACCCTCAAAGCCCATATTTTTATTTTTTTTTTAAAAATCAATGCCCTATTTACACCTATAGTGTCCAGATTATACTGTATCTGCTGCAACCTTTCATTTCAGTATTCAGTGCACTATTGAAATCAACTGACTAGGTCTGTGAGCTTGTGTTAGACAGCCAGTAAATGAGTCAATAATCAAAGTTTCATTTTTCATCTCTTTGTCAAATGTATGTCATTTTCATGTGGTATCACAGCTGCAAGCACAGACCATTTGAACTCACTCATCATGGCAGATTCATTTAAAGTTTTTTCTTTCACTTTGTGAATATTTAGAGAAGTGTGTCACTTATTTTGTTTATGACAGAATAGAATCAATTAGATAATCACAAAACTTACCAAACTCATTACTTATCATTATATCTAGTCAAGAGGTCACTTCTTACCACAAAGAAGAAACCAATGCTCATCATCTTGGCCGTCCGCGGCACGTCATGATGAGCCAACCCTCTTCTCTCAATCACCTGTTGGGAGATGACATCACCGACACCCACCAAAGACCCTGGAGGACAATCAGGGGTCAGATACTGCGTCTGAACATGGTGGTGATACAGGTGATATTATTCCTGTAGATGTTATATTCATATATATTGTGATAGTGTATGTATCAATGCTTTTTTGTCATTTTCATCACATTTTAATTATACGGTACATTTAAATAATATTGTAATAATACTGATAACAGCAATCACTATAAATTTATTCATTTTCCATAATCACTTATCCTGTTGGGGGTCACGGGGGGGCTGGAGCCTATCCCAGCTGACATTGAGTGAGAGGCAGGGTACACCCTGAACAGGTCACCAGACTATCACAGGGCTGACACATAGAGCCAGACAACCATTCACATTCACATTCACACCTACGGCAACTTTTCGAGTCACCAATTAACCTGCATGTCTTTGGACTGTGGGAGGAAGCTGGAGTACTCAGAGAAAACCCACACTGACACGGGGAGAACATGCAAACTCCACATAGAAGGGCTCCCCCACCCCAGGTTTAAACCAGGAACTCTCTTGCTGTGAGGTGACAGTGCTATCCACTGCACCACTGTGCGGCCCAGTCACTACAAATGTGACATGAAATTTTCATACAGTTTCATCTCTACAACAAACACATAACATGATGAATATAACTACTTTAGGCACCATTTCCATTTCTCTGGGGTGACTATGGTGCTATAAACGGGGATAATAATGCTGTAAGTTCCCATGTTAACAAAAGGACATTTAACAACATCAGCATCAGCAGACCAGAATGCAATGCAGCCAAGAAGACATTTTATGTTTTGCTGTAGGGGCATGTAGCACACAGCTGATAATTCTCTGTGGGCTTGTCACTACAAATGACACCTTTCATGTAACACGTAGCCATTTGATCCATTGGCAAAGCAAAGTATTGATTAGTGGAACTTAAAGTGCACTAAACAAAGCCACAGCTGTCAATTTAACTCCTTTCAGGGTGATATTTAGTGCTGTAGTGTGAGGATCAGGATTTCACTGCCCCAGGATTTAACTGACTGAACTCTAGACAAGCCTGTGAAATCTCAAAGGGATGACGGTAATGGAAGGAGGATTGACGGAAGGGCCAGTTTACGATCTAAGGACGTCACAATAACCTGATAGCTGCTAAAACTCTCAGATTCAAGAAGACATAAAAGAAGGCAAAGGGACTGATGTTTGTGTGAAGAGTAGCATGCATGGTGTTAAACTAAAATGCTCAATTCAAATTTATGGAAACAAGAAGACACATCTCAAACTGCAGATATTATACTATTATACTATATTATATGCCCCAAAATTGTTTCAACACAAGTTAAATCCTGTTATTTTAAACTAAATATTCAGTTAGGATAGTCAAAATGGACTGCAGGCATTCTCTGATCTTAAATGTAAATCAAACCATTTACGCTGCAGTGAAGATCTTTTGCCCTTAAATAAAGGTGGGAAACCCCACTAACATAATGCCACCCACTGCAGCCCACATGCCACAGTTTAAATGGCATGTGTCATCGCACAGACCCAGCTGAACAGGAGCCAACCTTTGCTTAAAATGTCATGGGAGAACTAATAAAGCTAGTTAGGGCGGCAAAGGTGGACACGCACTCACCAAAAAATGTCAATTGTACATCCTGTGAGCAATAAATACTTTGTCACTTTGACTCAAGCCTCCCTGATGGGAAGTGAAGCACCAAGAGAGCTCAGGAGCTTCACTCAGCATCGTCAGCACTTCAATGTCTATTAAACCACTCAAACATCCTCGTTGTAATAAAGTTAAAAGTCGTTTGGTTTTGTTGGTCGCATCAGTCACTGCGCTTCCTATTGCACTCAGTCAATCTTAATGAGAGGTCTGTATTAATCCGACAAGAGGAGTGGCCAGACTCTAAATTGCCCTTAAGCCTGAATGGGAGCGTGAATGCTTGTGTGTCTCTAAGTGCCAGCCCTGTGTTATCTGGTGACCTGTCCAGGGTGTACCCCGTGTAGGATCTAAGCCTTGATAGATGCCACAGCTTCCCTGGTTGTGTTAAGACAACAATCTGCAGGTTCCAGTTGCCAAACAATCAACATGTTTATTCATACCACCAATACAGGTTGAATAAATGTCCATTTCTTTATCTTTAATCCAAACTGAACACACAGCACATTGCCCACTGTCCTGCACCACAGCGGTAAAAACCTTTTGCTCTTCCAGGATGAAACACCAGACGTCAACAATGTTGTTCCTACCTTTATACACTAATGTTCCAAACATCAATACAGCGCCACACAGTGTACATACATAGTAAATACAATTAATGTCTGTTGAGTGGAATGACATGTTTGGCTCTTACACCCTGCCTCTCACCCAGTGTCAGCTGGGATAGGCTCCAACTCCCCACGCGACCTTAAGAGGATAAGTGGTTATGGAAAATGAATGAATTCTGTTTTTATCACTATTGAATACAAGTAAGAGCATTTTAATGCTGTAGTTTGTCAATGTGGAGCCAATTTTAGGTACTTTGTACTCTACTAGGCACATCAGCAGTATAGTACTGCATCATATCATAACAGCATATCATATGTTTACTATGGAAAAAGAATCATTGGCATAAAATAAATGCAGTGGAGTAAAAAGTACAATATTTCCCTCTGAGATGTGGTGGAATAGAAGTATAAAGTAATACTCAAGAAAATTACAAGCATGTCAAAATTGTACTCAAGTACAGAACTTCTGTCAATCCTGGTAAATGATGTGCATCAGTTCAGTCAATCGGAATTATGCTTTGCTTTTTAACTGTTCATTTATTTATAATATCGTGCTGATGCTTCTTGTTATTGCATTGTCTCCTTTGTTGCTGTATCTCTACAAATTTCCCCACTGTGGGACTGTTCAAGGATGATCTTACTGATGAGCACTGTCTCCATCTAGTGGTGATCTAACAGCTACTACACTTATAGGTACATTTTTCAAACACTTGCACATTAAACAACTGCTCAGAAATTCTGGACATGGGATGAGTTATATATTGCAGAAGTAGCATATAAAGATAAAGTCAGATTCATAAAACCTGAACATGTTGTCCTACATATCACCTACTTTGAAGGAGAGGTGACCTTAAAAATTTCTATGCATTTTTTTGGACAAAAGGGTCAAAGGTCAGGGGTTTTATTTCCTGAAAGTGTTCTCCAAAGGCTCTCTGGGAAACTGCTTGAACTACAGGCTTTATTTCCTTTCTAATAAATTAAAGGCTGTTGGAGCTGTTGTTGCAGTTTCTACAAGTGCTAACGGTGATTTTCATTTTTGATTATTTGTTATTCTTGTTAATGGATGATTGATTTACTCTTCATATGTAAAAACCTAAACCTAGTGCGTATAATTATGTCATTGGAGCATCTTTTCAAGTTAGTCTGATTGCATATGCTGGTTTTTGTTTGTAGAAAATACATCATCTGCATGGCAACTTTATTAACAAGGTCACCAGGACCAAAAAAGGCATCTTGTAGGTGCGAATTTTGTCTGACGAAAAGTAAATTATTTACTTTATGCAAAGGGAGAAAAACTAGAAAGTCCTGTAATCAGCAAGGGTCTTTTATTTTCAAATTAGTTGTTCTATTAATAATCACTTTCCATCCATCTCAAAGCTGATATTGATTAGGAAACATACAAAAAGACAGACCGTGGTCACTTGGTTCAAAGGTATTTTTTGTTGATTCTGAAACTGAGGTTCATTGTAAACTGGTCCAAAGGTCATATAATGTGACAAACAGCTGAACATTTTAACCCCCGTTTCTGTTATTTACACTTTATCTTTCCCCAAAGAGTGACTTCAACTGTATTTCTGCACATATTAAGTTGCTTATTGATTAATAACTTAATTAGGAAATTTGTCTGCTGTGTTATGGAAATGACATGTGCATGTGGAACCTAGGGTATGGGTAACAGTGTGTCCTACCAGCAGTCACTATCTGCACTGTCCAGGGGTATTTGGTCATCAGCACTTGGTAGGATCTCCACAGGGCCGCCATTCTCCGTCCTGGGAAGACAAAAACAGATCAATCTCATTAAAGAGACTGCAAAAACGGGATTTTCCCACTAACCCACCCCGCCCACCGGCAGGCAATGTGATTCAAATCAAGCGACCCGGCAAATAAGCGCCGTTGTACTGTCAATTATGGCATGTCAGTTAGTTTCAGTAAGTAGTCTGCTTCTTGGAGGTGGCTATCATCGACTAAACATATACTATACTAACCTTTTTACAGCTAGCACGTTTTCTTTCACCATTTTGGCAATGAGAGTTCATTTAGCAACACTTTGAGTACATACTTTAACATCTTGTCCACTTAAACTGCTGGCTAACACCCCCACTGGATGAAACTGCGCAATTACAATATTACAATTCAAAGTTAATTTTTTTTAGTTAAATTGCGTCCTTCTCTGTGAGTTCTGTCAAAGCCGAATTAAAGAGTGGTTTCAAATAATTTAGTTAAAACTCAAAATGAGGTTCTGATCTATGTTTATTGACAAACAACCACGAAAACTTTAAACTGTGAAGTTTTTGAATGCGATTCTGTCTGAGTCTAGCTGAGCTAAACCTACATCAAGTTCAGTGCTGCGTCTTAATTAACGTTAACGACGTTACAGCCGGTTGTTTATAGCTAACAGCTAGCTTTACGTCTGTAACGTTAACAAGTTGTAAACCAAAGTAACTTTTAACCGTATTATTCACAGTGTTTATTTAACTGTACGAGACATCCAAGCTGCTACCTACACACAACACAACTGTCCCGGCTTGCACCTCAACTTTAACGTCAATTAATACTTAGTATAATATGAATAAATGTGATTTAAACGCGTACATACCTGTGAATGAGCCCGGCTTCACTGAGTGCTGCTGGTGATGCCTTCACGTCCCCGCATCCGCTCCGAATTGTGGCCTCTAAAAACCATCCGAGTAAAAAGCGTGAAGTGCTGTGTTGAACCCTTGTCCTGGTGCAATTTAAATATTTATGAAGTCACATTTTCTCCAGAATCAATCAAACAATTACTTCAAAGACTTTGCTAATTATCTACTGTATTGTGCAAAAGAACACTTATTATTATTATTATTGAAGGTAAAAAAAAGTTATCACTTGTTATGAATGATGATGACAAAGTGTGTACTATTGTTGCATTTTAATCTTATTAAAGTTGTTTTTCGTATTGAAACTGAACGCTATTTTGAGTCTCCTAAATTTGTGACAAATAAGAAATCCACAACAGCAGATATTTACTCAAAGATGTTTGTTTGATGAAGTCTGACATAGAAGTAATCCTTGATTTTTATTTGTCATTATTTTCCTTCTTCTCCTATATTATATATTTTTTTAATGTATATTATTATAATTTAATAAATAAATGAATGAAATTAATAAGTAAACAAACTAAAAAAAACGTACTCCAAGTTTTATCCAAAGACATAAACCATGTCAAATTAATTTCCTTGCATATTAATTGCCAAGTACAAGATGCTGCATCATGTTACTAAATCAGGAAACATCATTAACAGATTTAAGTAAAAACTTTTTTTTTTAATTATTTTACACATAGCAGTGAATAAAACAACAAAACCATATGATAGTGGGTTAAATTGTTAGTCTACGTCTTGAATGCAATCTGACCCTTTAAACAAATGTTGTACCCTTCTTTTCATACTCTTAAAATTATTTATTTTGAGTGCATGTAGCTGCTCTGTCTGAAAAGAGTGGACAAGCTTGTTTCTACCTCGCCCTTTCTGTTAGTTAGAAAGCACAGAAAATGAACCCATGATTTCCTACAGTCCTGGAAAGCAGCATTAAGACTGCAGTGTGCGTCACTTCCTCTGTAAACAAGCCAAGTCGAAGCCTACTGCCCTCCTGTGGGCAACCCCAGCACTAAATAAAATCACAGACACAAAACTACAAGTTATTTCAAGTTAATATTTTTATTCTGTACAAGTGAAATGGAAATTGTGAAAACAAAACTAAAGGAAACCAAGAAATCTTTCTCACAAAGCACATGTTCACGTGCCAACACACGGGTGTAACTAGTAACATTAATCATGGCTGCATCCCATTCAGGTGTACTGGTGCATGGCTTACTTTGGAGCCTAAAGTGAACTGAGTCATTATTAGCCTTAATAGTTACACCTGTGCTTTTCCTGCTATGACAAATATCCAGTGTGCAAACAATTCATCCGTCGCACACTAAAACAGTTTCATGTACAGTAAGTAATTAATGTGAGGTTTCAAGCTTCCACATAAAAATATATTGTGCCATACAGTACAGATCAAAGTGACAGTAGATAATGTTATTGCAATTGTAATGTGCTCTCAAACACAGCTGGACGTAAACCTTTCTCTTGGTGGACATTTGACAAAAGCAAAGGTGTAACTAACACCATTGATAACTGACTGGTTCCAACTAGCTGTGTCAGCAGTGGTGGGATAAAACTAAGTACATTTACTCAAGTACTGCACTTAAATAGCAATTTGAGGTACTTGACTTTTACTTAAATAATTCTTTATGATACTTTATGCTTCCACTTCTCTACATTTTGGAGGCCAATGTTGTACTTTTTACTCCAAAATATAAAGACACTAATAACTGATGTATTAATAACGATTAAACTACTGGGTAGCTGCAACATTAAAGTGATGAACACATTGTTGTATCACTAATTATAATCCTGTAATTTATATTATTCTGACACAGGCCATTCTGCATCATCATCCGTTTTACTTTCAGTACTTTGAATGTATTTTAATGCTTATGTTTTTGTTATTTTATTTATTTTAGATGCAGGATGGAGTACTTCTACCACTACTACTATTCTTTTACTCAAAGCAAAAGATTTGGGTACTTCTTTGACCACTGTGTGTCAGTAAAGACAGCATACACACTAGCATGTAGCACTGGAGCACCTGAAAAGAATGCAGTCATAATTTGTGCTAAATTGTCAATAGCATAAGGCCTGTTGTCAAAATGAACCTGATATGATCTGGACAGTGACTGCGTCTGCAGAACTTCAGTGTTATAAACATTAAGACAACAAAATATTGTTTATGTAACTTGGATAAATGGCCGCAAAGTAATGCAAAACAATTATGTGAAGATGTAGAATCCCTGCAAACAATATAATTAATAAATAAAAACATAAAAAAAGGGGCGGCGAACAAAGTTACCACAACATGTAAGTGTCCCATATGAGTCAGTTTCTCTATATATTGGGGGGGGGGTGGGAGCTGGACCTTTAAGTTAATTTGAATAGACCTAACTTATGCTAACACAAGTGCTGTAGTTGTTTACAAATCATGACATTAGACCACTAGCAGTAACACTTGGTGTCATTTGGTCTCCTGGTCAGTTAAAATTTTATCAGCCCATATGTGAACATTTATGATATTGCTGACAAGCTACTGAAAGCAACAGTGTTACACTTGCGCTTTCTACACAAAGTCTGACAAGAAACGCAATACAAAGCTATACGTTGACTTAATTAGCAGCTAAAGCTAAGTGATATAATGTTTTTGTGATGTGACGGGGTTTTTTTTTTTTCCAAGTCATGGAAAATAAAAAGAAATTAAAGGAATGACACTTTTTCTGAGCACGTTGAAAATATATGGAAGCAAATAAGAGACATAGGTAACTGAACTTTAACAGATGCTGAATACTTTATGGTGAAAAAAAAATCTGCATGCTCAAACTCAACTGGTGAAATTCAAATCTAAAGATTCAAGTTAAAAAAATTAAAATAGCAACATCTCGGATACCAAGCATATAGGCAATCGAGCCTGAATGTTTTGACCAATTGGATTTGACTGATGTTTTATTTAAATTTTTTTCAATCAAAATTTTTAGTTCTAAATTTTATCCATCAAATTTATAAAACCTGACTCTATTTTTTGAAATTATGGAACTTGAATTTTTGGATCTTAATTTGTAAACATTGGGAAATTAAAAAAATAAAAATATATATCATCATAATTAAAAAAAAAAAAAAAAAAAAGTAAATTTTGAACAAATTAATTCAGATAAATGGTTTTTAGGGTAAAATATTTCAATGCTCTCAATTCAGTGGTGTTTAAATTGCCATATTAGGTATTCAGTAGCTGTTAAAATTTAAATATTTGCCTCTTATTTGCTTCCTATGAATGTAAGTTTTACTTGAACGGACACAATGGCTCTGTGTTATTATTGTGGTAAACGAGATAAAAACAAAATCTAACAGATAAAACACATATAACCAACAATATATGCTTGTTTCCTCTAATCATCCGTCAGTCAGTCTTCTTGTTCAAGTATGACTCCTTGTTTCTTTCAGTGAAAGTTGCCTGAGATAATACCATTATACAGTACGGACAGCTGGAGCTTCATCAGCCGAGCAAAGCTGCAATACACCAATAATTCTTACTGAAAGCTTCGAGCTAAAATTACACAACACTGCTACGTGGGCAAATTAAGTTACGTCTAACTCTGGAAATTTCCTCCCCTAAACATCCAATACTTGTGATAGAGACTAGACATAAAGGTTGAGATGTAATTTCATGTTTGTCGTTTCTTTGTGCAAAACAAATGATTAGATAATTACCGATTAGACACGTAGCAGTGTATCGACGGATTGATTTGACACTATGAAGTACATTTTTTCGTAACTGCTGTTAAAATTGAGGATTAAAACTGAGCCTAGCTCTAGCCAAATCTTCCCAGCTAACTTTTACCAATGATTTATTTACAATATTTAAAGGCAGAGACACTCACTGTGCAAAATCCCAAAAGAAACTTGAAGATTTTAAGGCCCTTCCAGTAAACTGACAGTACGTGAATTCAAACCTCAACGCTTCAGCAACAAAAACACATGACTCAACAATATTTACATGATAATTGAGCAGTTTTCTCTCTCAACATGCAGCTTAAATTGGTGGCCATTGCAGCACACTCCTTTTGAGATTGCAGTGGAATTAATACAACTGGGTGAGAAGGTGCCAAAGCTGACCAACACTTTGACTCCTTTAAAACTGGCTGTAAACTCGAATGGGGAATGGCACAGATGGAAATCTCTGCTGAGCTCTCACTGACGTCGTCAGTAATCGCGCTGACCCAACAGTGAACTCCGTTCGGAACAGGAAGCAGTTTATTAAAGCATCACCTCCCTGGTCTGGAGGATGTCCATGGAGCAGATGAGCGGCGAGGGATGAAGGAGAGTCTCTTCAGGGTTTTCATGGCTGTAAGTGCTTCTGTAACAACGCTCCACGTCCCTGATAGGCTCTCTATTCAGAAGTCCATCCCTTCATCACTCTCGCACCAGTCTGATGGAGCGTCGGTGCCAAAGTAACGATCACCAAAATTACCTTTGGAAACAGAAAAAAGAAGAGAAAAATGAGAAAAAGACAGGATTTCTTTCCCCTCTGTAATGAGTCCTCTCCTTTAGGCTACTTCAGCAAACTATACACGATTCAGGCCTGAAAACTCAGGTGGGTTGCAGAACACAAACCCAGGTTAGGGGACATGACAGGGGTACAACCTCTGCCGAACCATCTGTCTGTTGACTAAACCAACTACTGTTCATCTCCTCTATGTTAGACTGAACAGTTACTGTAAGACTTGTGTACAGTGACCCCCGACACAATAAGCGGTTACGGAAAATGAATGAATGAATAATGAATGAGTATGATTTCAAACCCGATGTGGCTACTTTTCGTTGAGGTTTTCTCATGGTGGGCACAGACACAGATCAAGTTACCATCTATTGCACCATGTTGAGAGTTCATGTTGATAAGTTTCGCTTTTGTTGCTACAGGTGTGGTGAGCAGAGCTGCATTTGTATTTATAATGTTACTAGAATACCTACTACAGTCGATAAAAATATTGGATTTGGATTCATTTTTCTAATACGTTTGTTTGTAATTAGTTATTTGACAGTATAAAAAGGGGGTCTGACGTCATGATTGACAGCTGTGTCTGTCAATCGGCGTTTTCGCGATCAATAGCGCTGCTCGTAATTGAGTTGGATAGGTGTATGGGCAAAAACTTGATACTGCAACTCCACTTCCTGATCACTTCTTCGGAGACTCTCACTCCAAATGATGTTAACAACGCAAGATGGCAGCGCCCGAATGTGGAATGTTTTGGCTTCATTTTTGTACAGGGGGAGGAAGTGGAGACGTGTTTCGCCCCAGACACACATTTCATTTCAGGGCAAAGTCTAGACATTTATGAGATCACGAAAATACTTTTGTAGATCCAACTTGCTGGGAACAAAAATAACGTTTCTATTTTTCCCCCAAAGGTTTGTGTTGGGAGTGCTATCTGACTTAGTCACAGAGTTCAGGTGGTACAGAAAGTGACTGATCAACATCTTAATGGGCCTTTTTTCACTGTAGAGTATTATAACTTGTCAAGTGCAGGTGTTACTGATAACATTATGATGGCTCTGTTCTATTCAAGTGTGCAACTAAGTCGTGGCAGTGTGACAGTGAGCCAGCATGAACAATCGGACCTTGAAACTGAAGCAGCTAAATGAAATTAAGCCATCATTCATTTTGTTATTTGCATCAGTGCTTTTCTGACAGTGACATGTCAAACACTAGATTAGATTACATCAGACTCTAAACCTGTGGCTACACTTTCATTACTAAAGTCAAAGCAGATGTTTTGTTCCTGCTGTGGCATCACTAGATTTTGGAAGGTTCGGCATGTTGAACACATCAAACCCACAGAGAACAGCAATGTGATTCAGCGTTGATTTGGCATTTAATATCTCACCATCTGATAGATCTATAAATCACCTTTACTTACTGTCTTTCACTGCCTGCAAATAAAGGTTAAAGATAATTCATAAAGCTTTGCAGTGGCTGGCTCGGCCTTACATAACTGAGCCGCTGAGCTCTTACAGCACTGCAAGGTCAGTTCGGCCCTCTTATTAAGGACTCTGAGACATAAAACCAGAGGTGATGGTGCCTTTACTGTCCTCTGGAAACACCTTACATGTCAGATAAGTCTGCTAAACACTTCAGGCAGCACATTAAGACACAGCTTACACTGTTTGCAACATCAGTAGATTTCCTAGGGTTGTTTATGTGTGTGTGTTTGTTTTTATGAACGTGTTCTTGTATGTAACTATAAAAGTGCCACTTAAAGCGGTGTGAAACTGCTTCTTACAGTACATGCTAAAAATTCAGGTGAAAGTGAAAAAAGAAACCTCACCGATGCCTGGTATGATGTGGAACTGGTCATTGACCTCCTTGTCCACGGCGGTGGTGATGATGCGGACTTTAGGGAAGGCGTAGGCCACTGAGTGGACACCCATCTCTGCCATCAGCAGGGACAACAGGAAGATCTTATCTTCTGCTACATCGTGGTCCTTGGGGCAGAAAATGCACATTAAAGACTATCGAATACATTCAGTATCGCTGGTGGAAGAGACGGATGGATGGATGACACCCATAGAGCTGTGTTGACCTACTAGCAGCACTCTGACAGCCATGAGAGCAGCAGCTCCGGTGGAAACTGTGCTGTCCATCAGGATGACGTAGTCTTCACTGATGTCTTTGGGCAGACGAAGGTAGTGAAGCTACAAGGAAGAGAACAAGACAGTAAATAACATCACATTAAAAATGGACAGGTATTCTGATATTTACTACCTATATCAATCTGCTAGTATCATTAAATCCTGCCAAAAAAAGAGACAAATTTCAAAAATGAATTGCTACATTTGGTCAGTTATATCATGAAGTTTAAGAGGAAAAAAAGCAATCCAAAAGAATCCATATCCTCCTGAGACCCTGTGTCCTCATATGAGGACATCTCATTTTGGGGTTACTGCACCTTAAACGTCACTCTACTTAACTTAGACCTGTTGTCCTCGTTCATGGACACTTTTTTGTCCCATCTCGTGGCCCTGGCAGAGCGCTGAGAAGACAATCAAACTTGACTATTTAGAGGAAGTAAAGGTATTAATAAGGTTTCCGTCCGTTAATCTTTGTAAAAACAAGATGGCAGCCATCTCTGCCAAGTCAGTCTGCAGCTAATCCTGACACAAAAGTGGACAAGGTCCAAAACCTGATCACATTTTATGGTTGAAACATGTTTATTTATGATTAATAATATTTGTACTTTGATATGCAATACAAATGTGACATAGTTTTGCAACAGTAACAAGCTAAGACACTGTTAATTAGGAAGCACTTGTTTGAGGACATTGGGACTTAAATTATCATTGACTATGTTTAGTTTTTTATACTAATCAAGTCCTACTGATCCCAAATAGCTAGGAGAAATTAAAAATGCAAACCAAACAAAAGTTCGGGTCTTAGGAGGATATTGGAAGCCTAAACCCCATAATCCAGATAAAACAAGCATTATGTTTAAAGGTGTTATGTTGAAAACACACAAAGTGGTGAAATGCGGTTAGATGCAATAATTGCATTTTTCTGCAGCCAGTAGTAGTGTCCATGTGTTTCAGGTGGGAAGAAATTCTTTGTAACATAGGTCAACATGTCCCAGGAGTCAAATGACTCTTCTTACTGATTGGCTGCGGGTACTCTCTGGGCAGTTCCCTACTAAAAGTTAAATAACCCCCATTTTTAGTTTGGTCACACTTTGATGCAGAACTGAACGGCCACAGCAGCTTTCCATAGGTATTGCCTGGCAGCTTATCGCAGGCTGCACTTTGCTGCAGATTGGTGGGATTTCAGCTTAACTGTACGTTCACACAAAAAGCTGCCAGAGCTGCAAACGCATCAGGTCTAATTCATTTTCAATGGATAGTGGCGACCAGAGGAGTTTTGAGCTGCAAAAGCGATGAGCGGCAGTGTTCGGCGAATTGAGCTGCAAATGAAAGTTGAAGACTGGTTAACTTTATGCAAATTAGCTATGATGCGTTTGAGCTGCAAATGACCAGGCACCAATTGAAAAGTAGATGTCCATCGCTTGTGTGGAACCCAGAGAACATCCTCGGAAACTTTTAGTTCCTATCACACATTCGTTCCTACTAACAAGCAGTAAGCTGTCAAATGAAGTAGCGCTGGAACCTCTCCCCATGTAGCCGCAGCTCCCGCACCGGCCGATGATATTCCCAGTGCTGTTCACGGCACTGGAGGATATCATGAACCCAGACCCGACGGTGGCTACATCCACGCAGGTACCACACGGCAGCACAAATTACAAGAGTGTCTTCTTCCATGTTGAATCGATACACAAGCGCACGTACTTATACAATATCTTTGTGTTCTGGAACGCTTGTTATTGTTATTCAGTTCGGGTTCAGCCCCCTTGACATGCTGCTGTGTTGTGCTACGGTGTATTCAAGCACTGGAATTTGTTATTTACGTGACAACGCCTGAACGCAACACAGGCTGTGTGTGTTTAATGTTTAATCACAGACCCATTTAGACTTTTTATCCTGTTTTCATTGTCCAAACGTTAAAGTTTCTGTACTCAGGCAAATGCACGAAGTCACATTTCTGTGCTCCAGCCAGTAACCTGCTTTGTGGCTCCTTTAAACTGAGAAGCATAATCGAGCGTTCAGAATTTGACATCATGAGCGACTTGAGCTGTTTTTGCTGCCACTAACATTTTACTAGTGGCGCTGCTAGAGCGAATTCAGCTATTTTGCAGCTCTGGCAGCTTTTGGTGTGAACGTACAGTAACACATCAAAGCTGATGACTGACAAAATTATGGATTTCATTGTGTTGGATGGTCATAGTTTTTTTATTTTGTTTTTGTATTACTTTAATTGTCAGATCTGATTTGCAGAATTCAAAGTCCTGAAATGTTTAATCCTCAGTCAACCATGTAAAGCACTTTGTAACTTTGATTTGAAAAGTGCTATATAAATAAAGTTTACTATTCTTATTTGATGCAGTTGAAACCAGGACTTCTGACTGATCATCTTGAACTTTGCTACTCACTGCCAAACACATTTGTATCTTTGGTAAGGCTTTTCCTTTCTGTGTGTGTACAACAACAAGATGTGACTTAACGACTTAACTCTGAATTCATTATGTAATTTTTCAGTGATGAAGTTTTGTGACACTTTCAAAGCCATCGCCATTCTTATCAAATACCAGCTAAAACTTTGTGAGGCAAACACAACACTGTTGTTGAGACATAACAGAAACAAAGGCTGTAGTGTTTGAGACTCACATACCTCTGGTTCACCTGTGTCATGGTTTGTCTGGATGAGGATCTTTCCCAGCCTGATGTCTTTGCACACAGCCATCAGAGCCTGCTCCATCGTCTCTCCTGCTCTCAGAATGGAAACGCCTGTGATCTATAAGAAACATAGATTTTAATGTTCTGGGGATGTTAACTTGGGTGCGCAGCTTATCTGGAGCTGAGAAGCAGGACAAAGTGATGACCTTTGAAGACCCAACATATCTGCATGATGAGCACCACCTGCCTAAATACATCTAACATTCTGCTGGCAGCTCAAGGCCACCAGTGTCCTCACATACATTGCTAAATGCTACATTTGGTTTCTCATAGATCCTACCAAATTTTCTTCTAACTCTGACTGCATCATTTTGATTGTGCAGTGGGGGTGTAACTTTTTTTCCTAGTTTATGACATTTTAAAAAACTAAACCAAATAGCAATACAATTCAATTTTCTGGCTGTGTAGAAACTGTAAACCGCTTCACATCTAAAACTTGTTTGTTTTGTTTCCCCATTTAAGTTTTCTTGCTCTCCCTCTTTCAGCCACTGGTTTTTTCACTACGGGCCCTGACACACCAATACCATGGTCGGTAGTGGTCAGTGAGTGTCTGTCGCCCAAGTTTTTGCAGTGTGTCCCGCACCGTTGGCACTAGTTGGCCCCTGCTGAATGTTTTTCATCTGACCCAACATGTTGAATTCGTGTTGGAGACTGCAGAGACCTTCAGTGAAAGAAATCACTCTGATTGGCTGTTCAGTTCAGCGTACAAACGAAGAACCGGAAGTGAGGAAAGTAAACAAACTGCTAAAGTCAAGAGGGAGTGAAATCAAAACAAACTTGTTATATAAGGTAAGATTATGTTTTAGCCATGGAGCTCTTTAGCAGAAACCGTTCGCAACTGTTTGTGGTATTGTTTGCTATCGCACGGAAAATATAGTTTGTTATTTCAACATCAGACTGTGGTGTTAACGTGCTGAGCAGCTAACTAGTTTCTCGAATCCATCCTGTCATTTTCCGGTTTTCCATTTTGAATGACAAAAACAGAGTAACTCCACTTGCTGGTATGGAGAGTTATTTCCTCCCATGTAGGCACAGAACGTATGTGCTTGTCGGCCATTGACTATAGTCTTTGTGGTGTGTTCAAGTGCAAATTTTTGGCTGACACACAGTGACACAACAGTCGTCCTTAGTCGCCACTAGTTTTTTGATGTTGCTTTGGTGTGTCTGGGTCGTGGTAAAGGTGCTGAGAGGCCAAACACTAAACACAGACTTGGTGACCAATAAGATAATTCAACAGTGAACAGAAGCATAAAAGCAGACTCACTCTTTTACCGCTCAGCCTCTTGCCATTATAGATGCCTCCCTGAGGCGTTTCCACAGATACTGGCTGGAGAGGGAGGAAAACGAGGAAGAGGAAACAACAAGGAAAGGGACAAATGAAAACCATTTTGTCTGAAAAATCACATTTCACTTTAATAATTACACCAGTTAAGTTGTAGGTGACACCAAGATTCAGCGCAACCAACTTCGAGCAATTTTAACAGTAGAGAATAGATACTTTGCTATATTTATATTCCAACACCATTCAACCTTAAAACGGAAGCAGCAGGTCAGTTAATCTTCACATTTCCACACAAAAACAAAAGACTTACCTTGAGGGGCAGGAAGGAGAGGGCATGCTCTATCAGAAGCCTCATTAATCTCTTGGAGTAGAAGATAAACTCGTCTCGGTTAGTCTCCTTGTTCCTACATAAACACGCAGAGGTCAGGAGCAAAGAGGATGAAAAAGATTTGTAAGTAAATGGTAAAAGTTTGACCCATACAGGGAGTGAAAGTCGGGATATCTCGACCGCTGCTGCTTTGATTTCAACCATTCTTGTCTTGCAAGTCCCCCAACTTTATGTACAATGGATGGTTAAACAGTCATTGCTTGTGAGATGTGAGTGTGTATTCTGACCTGATGATGGTGTGCATGCCGCGGACCTGTGGCGTACTCTCCATCACACTGAGGGTTTTGGGTAAGGGCTGACCCTGGTGAGCCGAGGCCAAAGCCGATCTGTTTAAATCAAACAGAGGCAGTGTAACTGACATGTAGGAATGATAAAGTAACATACTGCAGCAGCAGACAAGGACGTCCCTCCAGCCTTAGCTTTTCTCAATCAGATAATATCCCGCTCTATCTTTTCAGTGAAAGCTTTTTAATTTAGAACGAGGGCCATCCCAAGTACCATTTTTTGGGCTCCGGTAGAAAGAAAAATCTATCTTTTAGTTTAACAAAAGACATTCAATTTTAAGGATTATCTTCATATTTAACCCATCCTATACACTAGGAGCAGTGGGCAGC
Source organism: Epinephelus moara (assembly GCF_006386435.1). Taxonomy (NCBI): domain Eukaryota; kingdom Metazoa; phylum Chordata; class Actinopteri; order Perciformes; family Serranidae; genus Epinephelus; species Epinephelus moara. The sequence continues at coordinate 15,254,920 of NC_065517.1, forward strand.
TGCAGTGCAGCGCCCAAGACCAAACCAAAACAAATGCTGGCTACATAGCAGATGTTTACAATATGTTGTTAAACTGCACAGGGCCTGGTTTCACAAAGATTAAAGACTTACTTAATTTCATCAGCTTTAACCATCTTAATCAGCACTAACTGACTCATTGCTTGTTCTCCAACACTGTCATAAACATAAATTGCCTAAAGTATTCTTGTGTTTTGTGCCACCAACTGTTATAATATAAACAAAGATGTAATTTTGGGGAATACAACTAAGTCAGTCTTTATTTCTAACTAGCATAAGAGCAAAAGTAAGACTGGTTTATGTGTGTAGATCACTCCAACGAGCTGCATGGTATCGTTGTGCAACCAGGCCTCCAGTTTTAGACAAGCTGCTATGATCTAAAAGCAACATGTTCGGTCTCCATAAACATATCTGCATGCATATGTATGTGGAATTTGTAGGCAACAATACAAGATTTTGGTTTCGGAAGCATTCTAGTCTCTAAACTGTCTGTTTGGGGAGCAAAAGATGCGATTTCCCGAAATGCAATCTCGGAACCTATCGGCTATTGTCTGATGATGGTTTAGATGTTTGTTCGCTTTTTTCTATTCAATTATATTATTTTATTTTTGCAATAAAGTGGTTACAGAACAAGAAGAGACAGGTACAGGGACACATAGATAGCCAAAAGAGATTATATAAAATAGAAACAAGTCAAACAATAAAAACAAATATAGCAAAAGTTGAACAAAAGAAACGGAAAAAGGAGGTCTAACATAGACAGTAAAGGCAGATGAATGTGTGTAGGTGTTTGTTTTGTGTGTGATCTGGATGACGTGGTGTGTTTTTTTCTAATTTATCTGTATTCATATGTAGAGATTCACCAAAATGTTGTCTGGACCTTTATCAAGTTGTGAACTGAACCGTACACAATGACCAATGTTCACAAAAGGAAGTCTTGACCTGAACATCTACTGGCCACACCGGATCTCCTCAAATTTTGGTTGTTGCCCCCAAAGGCTTTATTGTCATCATCACACGACAGCCAAAGAGTTCAGAGATTGCTGGAAAGGTAGCTGGTTATTTTGTACTGTTATTGATTTTGGAAGCAAGGCTATTGCAGTGTGTGCGATCATGTTAAGCCAACGAATGCAACACAAGAAATGCAATCCTGAAAATAAGCAAATGCTGCAAAAACACTTTAAGCACACATGCTTACAAAGTTAAAAAGCGAAGAAGCAAGCTGAAAAATCTATTTCTGCTGCTACCTACAGCTGCATGCCCTGTCCTAAAGAAATACAGCATGCATCTGATGCTTCTGTTGTGACACCCAGGATTGCCAATGAGTTTAATGCTTTCCAGCCAAAACAACTTTAGCGTGTCATGAAAGGCATCAAAGAGGACAAACAAGCATGTTGGCTTTTCTATGGTGAAGGCGTTCGCTCAGTTCAATATGCACAGCTGATTTTAAGTTAAAAGGCCAGAGTGCATAAAAAACTGCTTTCAAAACTACGGCACTAAAAGAGGATGCACAAGGCGAGCCTCACATATCCCAGCGGAGCTTCCTCTGAAGAAGGTGACAGAGATTCATTTGATAAGATTTAGAGATGAGAAGTGGAAGCGGGGGGAAGAGACAGAAAAAACACAGGAAGAAAAATACACAAAATGACAAGAAGAGACAAAAATATAAAGGAGAAGAGAAGAGAAAGATCAGTGTTAGAGTAGTGAAAACAGCTCCACTACATCACGGCTCTGCAACACTGAACAAATACCTTCTAGTTCTGGGCTGAGGAGCAGCGATTCAATTTGTCTTATAAGCGGGTTCATTTTAGGTGACTCAATTCATTCACACTCCAAGCAGGCTACTTTAGAAGGCTAAAATACAGATCAGTCACCCTTTATTACCGGGGCACGTAGATACACTACTGAGAGCAGCCTTTGTTCCTGCGCATTAACAACCCGACCTGAGCACTGATCCTTTTATGTGAACTCAGGTTTTTAACCATTAGTGTGTTTTAAAACCACTTGGCTTCTTTTTCAGAGCGCCAGTGAGGTTTTTTTCAACATATTGTACATTTACCCAATAACGTCAACACCCGTGAGCATTTCATTCAGGTGTTAAAATGCTTTTCTGCCCAACAGAGCGTCGAAAAATGCACTAGTGGATCTTTGGTGTGCTGCTTCAACACAGGGTGGACTACAGCTGTAATTTTTAAAAGGCAAATGGTACCTGTATCAAATCATATCTTCTTGACATCAGGGCAAAACAGGATGTAAAAAGTCCCACTTTCCCCGTGTGAATTCGCATGAGCTTTGTTGTGTGGTCGTGAGAACATGGCCTGTGGAGCTTTTGAAGACGTAGATTTAACCAATTATTTTGGCTACTTAGGAGGCAGCGGACATGTCAACTCAGAAAGTTGATTTGGTGACGACACTAGCAAACTTACATTATTTTAGTCGCCAGCCACGGAATTTTAGCTCTCTTTTGGTCTCCACCAATTCCTTAGGAAAATATCTGTCTCTTTAATTTAGATATCTGTAGTAACAGAACAAAAGCTTGTAGGCAGAGGTAATCAATGCAATCCATATTGCTACTACTGTATACTTCCTGTGTGCAGTGTGCAACATCCTCAGTTGATGACATCCCTGATTAAAATGGTTCCTCTCAAAACTGGTGGAAATACAGGCTGGCTCACTAGATAGAATCATGAACATAACTGGATCAAAACCCAGAGCTAATGTGGTGCAATGTTTTCCTGATATACATGTTGGATGATATTTTCGTCTCATCAATAAACGGCCAATGGTAGACAGACGATGCGTTTTCACAATGAGATCCGGTACTTCCACTGTAATGTGCCAATCACAGAGGGAGGAATCCATCGAAGAACAAACAGAGATGATCAATATCTGCAGAATGAAAGGCTTTCTGGGCAAAAAAAGCAATGCGCTTGCAAAAGTTATCCAGAAAGAATGACTGATTGATTTGCTCATCAGAAAAAAAAAGAAAAAAAAAAGACAAAACAAGACAATTATTCATTCTATTCAAAATAGAAAATAGAATGAAAGCAGGAAGGGGAGGGAAGGAGAGGGGGGGAAAGATGTAATAATAAAAAAGCAACAGTCATACCTCACAGTGATCTCACGCTGGAATGGTTACACAGCATTCAGGCAGGCAAGGGGAGTCGTGCACGCACAAGGAGACACACACGTGTGTGTACATACAGTGAGACACAAGAAGAAAAAAAAAAGAGATAAGCAACATAAACCCCAAAGCCAAACATTTAAAGCACAAAAAATGTTTGTTAAAGTGTAGTACCAATGACCTCCTTACAAAACATTAAGCATGTTGAGCTGTGAGCTAAGTGCTAACATCAGCATGCTAACAAGCTCACAAGACAATGCTAACATGCTGATGTTAGCAGGTGTAATATTTACTTTGTTCACCATCTTAGTTAAAGTTAAGTTGAGGCTGATGGAAATGTCATTAGTTTAGGAGTAATTGGTCATTAACTAATGTATTGGAACAGTCAAAATTTTGACCTGTCGCTGACAGATGAAGGGATCACAGATGAAATTACCATTCAGTCTGAGTGTGAACATGAATGTCTGCACAAAATGTGCTAGGGCTGGGCAACATGGAGAAAATCAAAGGTCAAAATATTTCTGAACAAATATTGTGGGTAAAGTCAAATAATAGAACAGCTAGAACAGTCTGGTAAGTTCAGAAAATTACATCACTTCTCTGTAATGCAGCCTTTAAAACCAGTAAAAGACAACTCTTACAGTATTACGATATCCAGAATCTAAGACAATATCTTTGTGGATGGTGCTCTATGAAGAATACGACAGTATCATGCAAACCTTACCCATGTTTCATCCTGCAGGTGTTGTAAATGTAAATGAGTGTGAAAGATGTCAAAAATGTCAAAGGAAGGACAAATCATGGTTTGGAACTGGTCCAGAAGTGGATGGCTGACACTACAGTGAGTTGAGGAAAGATGGAGGACAGCTCTCCTGGCTTCATGCGGTCATTAGTATCTAGTATCAGGGCCAGATCAGGGAATAAAAGGGGATAATGAGACAAGAGAACTCTTGACATAAATTCTGAATGACAAGGTTGACTGAAAAATTGAATCTTTAGTGTCGTTTTCTCCAACCAAATGGCTGACTCTAATTTTCACTTGCAGACAACAGCAGGAAAGCCTGACCACCATTTAGCTTGTTCAACCAGCAGAGGGGGGAAATGGTCAGAGACAACATGAGGTTTAACCAAGTGCTCAGACTCCTTTGACCAGATCTGAGGCTGCATTCTTCTCATGAGGTAAAACAATCAAGATTGTGCATACTACCATAAAAGGGTAAAACAACCTTTTCTATCCTCTTCAACTGAACCTGCTCTCTCCACCAGTTCAACAGTAACAGGCAGTGGTAGTAAGAGAAGGGCAAAGAGGTTGTCAAATTTATTCCAGGGACATAATAAACTTGACGCAAACACCTGACTCAATGCCGGTCAGAGGTGGAAATAAACAACATATATTTTCTAATGTATCACGGTTCTGAGTAGTATCAGGATACCACAGCGAAAATGAGGCAGATGTGCCTTTTGTCATTTATAAAAAGATAAATCACTTTTCTATAATACATCAATGATATTTCAATGGAATAAATTACTTACTGACTTATTCATACTTCAAAAACAGCATCAATAAGTGATTAACATAGGGGGGATCAAAATAAAATAAATAAATAAAATAAAAATCAACCAGCCACCCTCCTCCCCTGACAGTCCCTTCATAAGTAACGAACAGTCCCTAAAGTGCGGTGAGGTTTGTGGACACAAAGAGAGAAATGTGAACGGCTCGTTTCTCCTCTGATACGCCACATGTTCAGGTACTTTTGGGCAGTCATGACAGCAAGTCATTCACCTGGAGCCGGACTTCTTCGTCGTCGGTAAGCCGTTATAATGCGCCGCCGTATTTGACAGGAATACGTATTTGACCCCCGTTCAACCCACAACCGGCGGGATTCGCCTTTTAGTTTCTGCTGCTGGTTGAAATTTGTACTCACACAGCGTGCTGAATGATTTATTTTGCCCACACAAAACTATTTTTAGTCGCAAATGCGAGTGCGGTGACGGAGTAAAATATCGCCACACTGCTGACATTTTACTCCGTCCGTCACCATCCCTAAATAGGAGCCTTCCCCCACTACACACTAAAACTGTGTCATTGTGGCAACATTTTGGATTTGAAGCAGACGAAAGAGGTGAGCCCAAAAAACAGATGAGGCAACGTGTAAGTACTGCAGCAAAAAGGCCATGGCAAAATAGATGTGCATTACCACCACCGAGTGGACTGGAGTTGCTACACTCTCATTCATGGGCTCTCTTAAAGCTCATTTAAACTCCCTTTACACATGAAAATAGATACGTTCATTTCAAACATTGTGACTGTCACACTAGAGGGCAGAGTCAAAATTTTCTGACAATAGCAACCATGGCGAAGGTGTAGGAGGTTTGTACCTTTTAATAAAGGCAGCATTGTAGACGGCAGTGATCTGTAAGACCAGTAAAATACATCGCACCATGGGGACAGAGAATTCTTTTCACTATATCCCCGATTGGTTTCGTTGCGCCATTTGTAAAACGTCATTTCCATGAGCCTTCAGAAAAGGTGCACAAATATGGATGAAATAAATGCAGTAAGGACAGAGGGCTCTGTGTGTGTCCGTATACATATCTAATGTTGAACATAAAGGAGCCATTGGTCTTATTATGTTCCACCCGGGGGCAGCTGCTGAGTTGAGTGTGACACCTCGTGGTAAAATTGTTTGGCTTAATATCAAACTGGTTTGAAAACATTTACTCTGGCCCAACCCTAGTAGACTTTCTTTTACATTTAGAAATTTGTCAGTTATACTTGTATGATGTGATCAGGAAATGAGTAGTTTATTACACTCGTTATAAATTTGAGACATTGAAGGACAAGCAAACCAACAGACTGACCCTCAAAGCACCACAGGCCATGTTCACACTATCTCACAGCTTCACGCACTCTTCAAACAGCCATTGTTCTTTCTTACTTAAGTTAAAGTGGCTGTTTTGAGGCCGGATGGTGGGCTTTCTAAACCTTTGGAAACTTGAGCTCTTTAGAAGACACTTCTGATCTATGGCATCTAAAAAACTGCAGCCAAATGTGTAGCAGCGGTTATTATTTTGATCATTCTGAAGCCCATTAGCTGTGTTATTGAGGAAATGGCTGTTTAAACTGCTCTTCCCTCATAGCAGCTGCAACTGCAGATTATAGAAAAGACACAGTAATAACGGCTATCAGCACAGCATGCAGTCGAGGCAGCACTTTTTCTACAAAAAAACCCTCACAGACTGAACAAAGACTTTCAATCTATAAGGGTGGAAATAACCAAGATAACCCAAATGTTCAGCTGAATCAGTATAATTCTGTTCAGGGCCCAACAAACAACAAAAAGAAACTGTTGAGGAATCTTTACCTTCTCCAGCTGACTGTGAACATGCTGAACAATCAAATCCAGTGCTACAAAGTTTTCTCCACCTGCAAATAAGTTTAAGACACAAAGGACAAGAATTTAACGCTAAAGCTTAACCAAACCTACCAAATAAAGTAGCACAAGTATCAAGGAACATTTAACGGTTGGACATATTGAAAAGTAATTATTAAACCAAATTTCCACTGACCTCTGGGCACCACAATGTCAGCAGACTGCACAGTGGGCTCGATGTACTGCTCGAACGCTGGCTTTACAAACTTATTGTACTGTTTGATGATGCCACTGATGTCCCGCCCACGCTGTGAGATGTCCCTCTTCAGCCTCCGTATCAGGCGGATGTCAGAATCTGTGTCCACAAACACCTTCATGTCCAGCAGCTGGCAGATCAAAAGGGAAAGGAGAGACATCAGTCTAATTAATATGTGATTTATTTTTTCTACTGCATTTCTATGTCTTACACAGAATTACTGTGATTTTCCTGTTTCCCAGAATGCACTGAGTGCCAGCATAAAGGATATACTGTAGTGGTGCAAACACATGTAGAGTCTAATGTAAAGGAATACAATGGATCTAAAATAATGCTAAATCTGTACAATGTTTTACAATGTTCCCCCCTTTTGTTTTCAATCCAAAGTTTTAGAAATTGAACCATGACCAACCACAGAGGTGGCAAATTAAATACTTGACATACTGTATCTCTACGTAGGGAGTGGGTCTTCGTTAATGGAGATCGCCATGTTGCGTGCTGTTTCTGAAATAACCCAGAATGGACAAACCAAAAATTGGCTCCTTTATTAGTTTTGGAAAAGAAGAGACCCTTGTGGATACTTCGGCTTTCAGTGAAAACCTTCTAAACGTCTGGATCTTATTGTAGAAAAAAGGTGACCACACATCAGCATGTGTTGGACAAACACTCGCAGTGACATGCCAAACTGTGTCCAAAATACCAGGCTTTGTAGAGTGAAACTGCGGAACCTCCCGAACAATGAACACTGAAGTAAATCTTGCCAGAAGTTTTAGCTTGTTGCAATCTGCAATTCACCGCTAGACACAACCAAATCCTCCTAAATCTTACACACTTCACCTTTAGAAATACACATAATTAAGGTGGGGCCACATCCAAGATGGCGACGGAGGAATTATCGAACTTGAGGCTACAAAACTAGTCCAAACCAGTGAGTGACATCAGGGTACCTTCGTCCATCAATTTAAATAGTTTGTTTAAATAGTTTTGTTTTGGCCAACCAACTATTCAAAACCCAAAGATATTGAGTGTACAACCGTAGAAAACTAGCCAATGTTCAGACTGAGAAGCTCAGCCAGAGGATTATAAAAGTATTGGCAGTTAATTTTCTGCTGATTAACTGACTAATTGTTTCAGCACCGAACCCAAGTATAAAAAGTATGTGGTTTGTACAAACAGTATAAGGAGGGAGGAACAAGTGGCAGACTGAAAACTGTGCCGGCTTCATCTTTTAGTTTTGTCAAAATGCCACAGCCTGCTTTGCTGCACACTGAAAGTCACAGTGGAAAAACAATTTTGAGTTGCCTCCGTGATTTGACATTTTTATAGCTGAAATGTGACGTCGGGTCGGGACATGTCGAGGAAGTCAAAAGCATAAAAAACTGAGAAGACATCAGTTATCATTGTCACTTTAAAGAGAAAGTCAGCTCCATTAAACCGAACCTCAACTCAGCAAAACCAGGAAAAATCAATGAGCCAGTATCACAACAGAAGCGAAACAACAAAAAAGACAACAGCCTTGCTCACCAGAAGAGCTATTGATGACAACCGAAATAAAAAGAAGTTTGTGAGTGATTTAGACGAGGAGGACAGTAGGGGTCCAGGAATAACTCAGTTGTACAACAAGCCGGTGGCTTCTGTCTGCTGTAAATCTGACAAACCGACCAACCAAAAGACGGCATGTTGCTGGATAAGCACGGCTGTCAGCCTATAGGGGGAATGACGAGTGGATGGTTCCCAAAGGTTAGAGAGCATGGCTGTGGCTGTAGATCATTTTCTAACCTGCTCCAACAGGAAGGCAATCTGTTTCTTTATGCTGCAACGGTGAAACTGAAGACATAGCTTTCATTAAAGTTATAGATGAAGCTCTTTTTATACAAACATTTTTCATCTGTTTCTTTATTTGACAAGAATTTTTAAGCAATCTAGTTATCAAAGAATACAACAAACGTTTTCAAATATACCAGTGGGTCCCTGTGTTTGTTGATACCAGCAATAAAGACAACCTTACAAAAGCTTTAGCCCCATCCGTTTCCTGTCTGAAAAAAAAAATGTCTTTGAGTTAATTGCAACAGTTTACTTTACTTGTACATCATTTCCAAATCATTTCCTTGAAAGTTTCCTATAAAATTATGTGGTACTTATTATAAAGCAAATATAGACGGCAGGTAACCTAAATATCAAATGTGAATTTTGTCAACAGGTTTAAAGTGAGCTGTTCTTTTGAAGAAATTCCCATTTACACTAGTGTCAAATAAGTTTTTTCTAGGAAACTATCACTACTACTTTAATTTTTACCCACTGCCTGTGCACACATACCTGGTAAATATGATATGATTATATTACATAACATTTCCAAACAGTATGAATTAATCAGAATCACCTAAACACACCATTAACAGACTGTGTTGTGAATTAGATTGTGAGATGCAAAGTGTTTCATCTAGATTAATTTAGAGAGGCATTTTACCTGCATTTTTTAATAAATGAGATGAGGCTTTGCTGGTTATCTTCAGAAATGAGGATGCGGTTTTGGGAAGAAGTCATTTTAATAGACTTTTACAGTGATGTTGTTACCAAAATACATCTTTATGTCTGTGTGCATGGCCTACATTAAACCAAAAAAGAGACCCAAACAAATGTTATTCATGTTTGTAGTATGCTGTAGTGCGTGATATGTAAAATATCAGATTGTTAATTTAAATAAGAGAACATTTATACAAGCGATATCAGATAACAGACAGGAATACCGTCCTTTTGGCTCCACGGGGAAACTCAGCAACTGCCCATCTGACTTAATGCAGAAGTCTGTGGTATAGGTTGGCAGTCTGAAAAGCATCCGAAGCACTCTGACGGTCGGTAAAAAACCTTTACTAATAAGCTAAATAAATGACCGTGTTTTGACTTAAACGTTCTACATTCTACATCAAGTTAGTTGGGCACTCATTGTTCTTATTGTTATTCAACTACTTGCCCTATCTTTTTTTTTAACACCAACACCTTGTTTCTTAATCCAAAACAGTACTCCCTATTTGTTTTTCTTTACATATCTACTATTGGCTGGCATTATGGGAAATGTAGGATCCAGTGTTTTAGAAGCTTGACCAATATCAGGCTCTGAAAGTCAGGATATGTTGGCCTCTGCTGACTCAAATTTTGACCTTTTTTTTACACAGTACAATAGTAATTCTTCAGAATACCCCTTTAAATGCTTGTACATAAATCAATCTACTTCAAGACACTGATGCAAAAATCCTGTAAATCCAATTTTGCCTGAAGTGGGACTACTTGCATGAGATAGATGGACTGCCTGCAATAGCGTGATAACAACAGAAGATATTACAGGGATGGGCCATTTTGGTATTAATAGTGTTATAAAATCTGCAATGGATAACAAATTTCTTATCTTCTATTTGTACATATATTATATACATATATCGTCATATCACCCAATCCAAGCAGTATGTGTGTCTGTGCAGAGCTTCTCAGTTTCTCAAACCAGACCTCTACATTAGCATATCAGATTTGCAGCTATAATTGACTTCAATTACAAGAACGGACACAAAAGACGATTAATCACTGTGGACAACGGCTGTTATTAACTGAATCAGAGGGTAATCAACTACACAGCCTGGTCTCAAGGGAGGCTGCGTACCTTATCACCACGCTCCAGCTCACACACACAGAATTAATTTCCTCCTCATAAACCAGGTCTCCTCTTCACACGCACACAAACATGGGTGTAAATCCCAGCTGAATATTTTGCTTTTTAGTATAGCTGTTATTACCAATAGTGTAAAAATAAAATAAATAATACATAAAAACCCACAACACATAATACCCACAGAACTATAAAATGTTATTACTCATTTAATACTAGTAAAGAACTCCTCGTATTAAATTGTGATTAACTAAAAATTGAATGGATTTTCAATACTCAAATAAAATGTCATCTTATGTGGACATCTCTGTAGTCATGATTCGAGAGGAAAGCTGACTGATTGGTATTTGATATTTAATAAAAAAGCCAATACCAGCCTCAATCCTCCGTGTCACCACTGCACATATGAAATATTTCACCACTCCGATAAATTAGCTGATTTAATGTCCCAACTCAGAATCAGATGATTTAGTTCACTATTAATCAGCCTGCTGGTCGTCTCTCAGCTGACAGATCCATTAATCAGGTCTGGCACTGAGAACAGAGGGGGAAGAAGACAAGAAAAAATCCAAAATGTTTTGGAAGCACAGCATCCAATAAAACCAGTGTTCGAACTTATTTGAGAAGTCTGCTTGTGTTGTGCATTAATGGCTTAAAGGTGTCTTAAAAAAGTGTCAGACTTGAGGGTCAGCCGTCTGTTGATCAGTGCTGCTACTGTATGTTTTTAATAATGAGGCACTGGAGGTGTGAAAGAGTTCGGGTGTGTATGAGTTAAAAACAATATGACAAGAACAAACAATGAGTGACAACTTCTCTTGTAATATGAGAGAGGCTGTTCTTACCTTCAGCAGCTCCTTGTTTGCAAACGCCAGGATGCCCTCAAAGATGACAACATTGGCCCCGTACACTGTTTTCTGTCAAGAGGAACAAATAAAAGGATGCACATTTTCACACACATATGCATATGTACAGTATGTTGAAACTGTTCATGGCTGCTGTAATCATGTCTCCTGTCCCCGCAGCGAGCATCTGGTGGCTGGACCTTTGGCTATGGTTATTATTTTTTGCACTTTGAGCACTCTTCTTTTTGTGCACCAATGTTCTGAATAAGTTGACTTTTTTTGGCATCGATCTCAGCCTGTGTACCTTTTTTTGTGGCTGTCCAGCCCAGTTGTACTGGTGTGCAGGTATTTCGTCTGCCATCCTTTCACTGACACACAAACACAATCTCAACACATGTTCACGTTCTTCACTGTTATAGGATAAACCTCATTGTGAAGCTGCTTTACTACCAAGGAAAACATGTATGTGTGTGTGTGTGTGTGTGTGTGCGAGTGAGAGAGCGCGAGAGAGATTAATCACTCTCTCAATCAAAGACAAAATGGTGCTGAGTATGTCACAATCCTATTACCTTCCTCTGACCAGCTTCATGCTAAAGTCAATGGACTGGACACTCTGGTATTGATTTCTTTAGAAAGAGAGAGCGAGAGAACCAGAGAGAAGAAACAAAGAGAGAGAGAGAGAGTCCAGGCGAGTTTGTGTGTGAACTGCAGAACGTGAATTCTAAAGAAACAGATGAGTGTTTATCGATTTGTTCATTTCCCTGTTCTTTGCTAAGAGATGATTTACTGGGTCTTTAACATGTTTAAGTGTGTGTGCCTGAGAAAAAGAGAGAGAAAGAAAAAGGTGACCTCCAGTTTTACCAGCGAAGAAGAAGAAGCAAGAAAACTCAGCTGTGACCTCTCCTTCATCCATATAAGTGATAGGAAAACACACACCGTATACAGCCTGGAGCTGGCCAGCCCCTGCAGTCCTCTGCACCCTCGGGACCTGAGGCTTAATTACATTCACCCTGGTACAAAAGGTACATAAAATGATTTCAGACTCACGAGTCGTGATAGGCGATTTTCCCATGTGGTGTTGTGCCTTTCAGCCATGAAATTACATTGCAAAGAAATAGAGAGGAGATGTCAGAGTGCTACACTGCCAGATTGATTCTTTACAATGCTTTCGGGAGGGGATTCGTGCTCTTTGCTTGGGTTAATGTCCTGTACACTAAATCCTTAATAATTAGCTAATTAGCAGGGATCTCAATTGGCATCAGCTCAAATGGCTAATACATCCCTTGGGGTGTTCAGTGATTTGTAACTGCAATGGTAATTCTATCCTGTAAATTACAAAAAAACAGAAAAAGAAAAACTCTAATGCTTTTATTTTGGTGAAGAGAGATTATCCTCTACAAACTCAAGTGAAGTGGGAGGTCCCAGTTCTTTCACCACGACGGCAGCACTGATGATATCACAACAATTCAGATTAGATGATCAATTCTGCTCCAATTCATAAAAAATCAGCTAATAATTACTTTATACATGATTAATGATGCTCTCTAGACCTGTTTTACAGGGTTCCCATTCTTTTCTAGAGATCATTTTCCAGGACATTTTCAAAGATGATCTAGCTGATGGCTGACAGGGATCACGCCATAAACTAATATGTTCCACATAATGGAGGTCTGATAGCCGTTAGCAGCTAACTCAGAAGAGGAACAGCAGCTGAAAATGTCCACAAACTGGGTAAACAATGAGGTCTGGAAGCTCAGCCACCATGTAACAGGGACAGTAAATAATTATTGTTGCCATGTTAATGCCATTGTTATTGTTTAGAAAGTGTGGCAAACACTTATGTCATATGTCACACAAGAGGCTGACGCTGTTGTGTTACATGTCACGCCCATCACACCTCTTTTGCTTCTGCAATGCTGGCATGCTGTGTAAAATCAGACACTAGAGTAGAGTGATGCTGCCATTGTTTGGTTCTGTGTGTATATATGCAAAGGCTGTATAGAAAAGGGACTTCGTAGCAGCCCTATAGCGTGATGTTGGTGTAAAAAGGGCTTTTAACTATGCACATTTTCTTTAATTCTAAAGTTGAACTGTTGGCCACACACGCACTAGAGACTTAAAGTTTCCACATTACACTTGTGCAAGCTGCATTTCAGACCATGATTGGCTTCAAAAGTATCATTTTAATGTCACAAATCACGCTCGTATGTAGACGTGTCAAACTCAGTGATTTAAAGTGAGAACAGACTAACATTCCCACTTCAGCAGCTCAATGTCGAAACAGCCTTTCCATTGTCAAACTCTGCATATACATCATTCTGCCCAGTGAAGGTCAAACATCCAAGAATACATTTCTCAGCAGAAGGGTACTGTAATTCGTCATTATTATGATTGTTAAATTCAGACATTTTAATTTAGACTTCTTACCACAAACACAGTGATTTTTATAACATTTACAAACAAAGTAAAAATAGCAGACCACATAGGCAGTGTACAACTAGAGTTAGGCTTCCTGAAGAAATTCTTATGTGTGACTACTAAAGCAGAAAAGAAAATTCATCAATAAGAAACTAAGAAGTGCTCATGCTGCAGTTTGCAGGGGAAACAAGGGAAACACACTATGTTGACTGCTGAAAGAGTAAGAGGTGAGGGACATTAATAAAGGTGAAGTAACATTGTTTTTATAAGTATTTCTCTTGGTCACAGCTTACACTTACGGTCGTAATTTCAGTCTTAAAAATCCAAATGTTTACAATCTCCTTTTAAGGGAACGACTGACAGTGACTGTTACCACGATGCAAACAAGACATCAAAAAATACTTAAAAATATGTGATGTTTATCTCAGACTCCACCGTCTCCAACACTGATTAAACATGCTAAATTGGCTGAAAAAAGCCAACTTTTACCAACAGTGCGGGACACACTGTAAAAACTAGGGAGACAACCCAACACTGACCGACTGCCGGCATGTTGCGTCAGGACCCTTTGTCCAAACCATAATGACAATCAGCTAATAAATGTCACGTATACTCAGTTGCAACCTTAGCGTAAACAGTGTCAATTAATATGACAAATCCCAACTAAATTTTTTTTAGTAAAACTGTAAGTTGCAAAGACCAACAGTTTCTTACCCATTCTTTGCGTCTGCAGTGAGATGTGAAGTCGTACACCGGGACTTTGATGCTTTTTCCTTTCTTCAGCTTCCTGAGGACAGTGACCAGCAGCTCAAAGTCGAAAGCATCGGGATGGTCAAAGTTATACTCATTTTTGGCCGCCAGCTCCTGTTCTTCTTTATTTAAAACCTGACACACAAACACAACAACAGATCAAAACGCAAAGTTCAGCAGCACCAAGGATATTGATCTTTTCATTTAATCTCTTTCTAGTGATATTCAATATTATAAGGTTGCTGGTCAGTGGGCTGCAAAAGTTTATATCTGCTAAGATGCTGCAAATCCAGCCACAGACATTTTGTTGCATTGGATATCAACTCTCCTTCTCTTTGTATTTGTCTTGTTGCCTTTTACTCTCATGAATCAATGGTGCAAATTCCATGAAAGGATCAGTAAACCACGATTCAAGACACCACATTCTGTATAAAGGTCTCCATCTTTTAAGTGTAAGCAACAATTCTGTAAGCAGCCATTTTTAAGTATATGACATCAGAAATGGACCTAATCCTCACTGTAAAGCATCAGAGTGGAGTTTTCCTTTAAAATAAACCACCCCCACTTATTTTATTCACTAATGTTAAACTGACAAAGACTGCAACAGCTAGAGCCAGTTAATAGAGACATGCAGACATAATGGACTGTAGGACTGTTTGAGTAAAGCAAACAATCGACCTCTGGTCTCAGAGGAGAGGGGGTGTAATTGATATAAACTACTGCGGTCAGTTGGTTATCACTCAGGAGCTTTTACTTATTATGCTGAAATCAGCAGTAATGGCTTTGGGTTAGGAAAAAGAGGGGGTTATTGTTTTGCATTTAAAAGCTAATTAATTATTGTGTAAACACTGGGCCTAACATGCTGAGCAAATTAGCTGAAATGACCGCTAAAACACTATTAATCAAAGTTCTTATTTAGATTTTAAATCACACTGCTGTTAACTGGATTTCGTACCTTGTAGAAGGAGTCCATGGAGAGCAGAACCACCCAGGGAACGTCCAGCGCTTCAATTATCTTATTGGCTACTGTGGTTTTACCTGAAGCACTTCCTCCGCACAGACCTACAGGAGGAAAACACAAAGAACCACAACACGGTTACCAATAAAGACTGGCTGACATACTTAAATTACTGCAAAGTACATTACTGCCAGATTCATTCTTATTTGGCGTTTCACCTTACTATATTTGCGTTTTTTTTCTGCCTCTTCTTTATTTGTCTTATGTGATAGTAAACTGAATATATTTGACCGTTTGTCGGACAATATGTGTTATCTGACAACATCACCTTGGGCTTCAGGAAATTGTGATAGGCACTGGTGTGTGGACCAAAGGATGAGTTGATTAAATGACAACAAAATTTGCAGATTAATCAATAAATGAAAATGAAAATGTTAGCTGCAGCCCTACTTGATGGAGACCCTTTCTGCCTACCCACATCTTACAGTGAGAGGTTATTGTCTCAGTCTTTAAAAAGCTCCTCCAGAGCAACAGAATACACTTTACATCTATTTTCACAGGCTAAGTAGAACTAAACATGACCCGTAAACTGATCTAGGTGTGGCCTTTTATCACTTCATATATATGTTGATACACATATACAGTGTATGCTATAAGGTGATATATGGAAAAGTATGCTCTGGTTGCCAACTGTTACCCTATTTCCCTTTACAAGATACAGAGTGAATTGATCACACAGTGTGACTGCACTCTCACTGATCTCATTGACCATTTAGTGTTTCTGCTGTGAGTTGGTGAGCTTGTTCTCTTTCCCCACACTGCCAGCATTCACAGAAATTTGGTTAGACAGTACAGATTACGAGCTGCAGGCTGATAGTGACAGAGCCAGCGTAGAGCTCAGGTACCCACAGTACCCGACTAACTGCTCTCACAGCACAAAGTGCTTCTACATAAGCACCGTATACCTGCAGCTGTCAGTCTTGTCATTTCTGCTGCAGCACTGCAGTCGCTCGTGAAGTGAAGTCACTTCAGTTCTTTACACACACACACACACACACACACACACACACACACAGTCAGCTGTGGACTGACTGTGTAAAGGTTGACTAATTTTTCATTTTTCTCCTCTAAATAAACTCTTCTTGTATGGAATCATTCTAACAGCTTTTAAAGAATAGTGTGTAAGTTTTAGGGGGACAGTGTATAAAAATAAGACCTGTGTTTCTGTTAGCTTAGAATGAGCCATTTATATCCACATAGGGAGCGGGTCCTCATCTCAGAGATCACCATCTTGCTCCACCATGTTCCTACAGTAGCCCAGATTGGAGAAACCAAACACTAGCTCTAGACAGGGTCATTTACATTTTCATGTCGGCCACCATAGTTACCAGCATCGAAGAAAGACTGATTTGTGACCTAAATCGGTTTTATTCAGTGTTCTTCTGCTTTTTATTACCTGGTCCATTTGTTTTGGAGAGGAAGAGACCTCTGCGGATACTGTGGCTCCTGGTAAAAACCTCCTGAACAATGAACACTGAAGGAATCCCAGCCAGGCAAAGTTTCACCTGGTTCCAACCTTCAATCCTCACTGCTAGATATCACTAAATAACCCTAAATCCTACACACTGTTCCTTTAAAAAGAGATCAGTCATGATGTCATGAATAATCTGGTGCTCATTCATTTCATTTTATAGCAACTTGACTGTGTTTTGTGCTGTGTCATATGTATGTTCTTGTTGGGTTATATGTATTTGTATGAAGACCTATCTAGATCTGGGTATCAAGAATTGTAAACTAACTTAGGGTGGTATGTAGCACTGGTTCTTGCTTTATACAGTCATTTTATACAGTACTGGTACAATTGGCCCACTATCCCAGCAGCTACAACCCATATAGTCTGTGGTGTGCTGGAGTCGAGCAACATGAATTTGATGGATTTGACAGTTCAGCATGCAGAGATACCATCAAAACGTTGGAAAGAATGGCTTTACTACACACCAGTGGCATCTGGTTAAAAAAGATATCAATTGAAGTGTTCTATTGGCATCAGTATGGATACTTTGTGAATAGTATGTGTAAATGAACCATGGCAAATTCCCTCTTGCCAGCACCCAGGCTTGAAATGTGTCATCCGGCAGATTTTTGTTGGTTCTAGGGCCATTGCTGGAACTAGAGATTGTACTTCTGCACCACAGCTACAAAGAGTATTTCTCTCGGACTCAGATCAAACTGTAAAACTAGGCAGTGACGATCAAATATAAACCAAGATTCTGACACTGCGTTGCCTATTTCTCACCTCAAATGTTTCCAAAAATGTATTCTCGCTTACCTTTTAACTGTTACACAGGATTGTTTGTTACCAGCTGGCCACCATATTGTTTTTCAAATGAGCAACACGATGTCACCCACCAGCAGGAGCGTTATTGGTCTGGTACAGTGCATTCCAGAGGTTATAGGTTTTCTACCTCTTGAGAAAAAACAAATACCACAGCCCTTTTCCTCTGTTTTCTTGGGTCATGTAGCACTAATATCAAAAGTATTTTCTACTGCATAGACAGACCAGTTTTATGAAAAGACCATCTTTCCAACAGTGAAATACTCAAAATGTTTTAAACGATACCCAGCCCTTATTGTAGCTAAATGGCAAGTATTACTGTCAGAAAAAGAAGTGTAAATCTCTTTTGTGCTGGAGTTAGAAACTAAAAAAAAAAAAAAAAAGGCATCAGTACCACCAATGTGGAGCCCCGTTTTATCTCACTCGACCTCCTGGGTTAAAGACCAAAGCAGCCATCCTTCAGGACAACAATCCTGGGATCTGGGCCAGAACTACATGCTGTCTGGCAAGTAAGGTGAAAAACTGGATGCATTCGCTGCCAAGCGGTTGTGTGTTTGTCGATGTGTGCACCTATGTGTGTGCGCGGGAACAGAAATAGCCTACGGAGCTAACTTCTGCCGTATAAACAACTCTTACTGTAGTGTTGGAATGGGTTTTTTGCTCAGATAAGACCCATCAAGTTCAAAACTGCTGACTGGGAGGCTGAGGAAAAATGGCTGCAGTGGCTCCTCATTTCTATGTATGATTACAGCTTCAGAGAGGTTATAGAAATACTGCTTCTGACTTGCAAAATGATGTAATAAAAAGGAAAAAAAATCCGATTTACTGTGTTTCTATGGATTCAGCATAAGTGACAAATTTTGTCACCCAGCAGTGAAGCCTGGCCGGTTACAGCAGATAAAACTGCCTTTTCTATTAGCAATAAAATCAGACTGAGGAGATAGAAAACAACCTCTGGTATCTATGATGCTTCACTGTTTTTCTGTCCTCACCTCCCCTCTTCATCCCTCCTCTCTCTGCTCATTCATCCGTCCATTCGTCTTGCTATCCCTGCATCTTATATCCCCCCTCAAGCTTCTTTTTTTAACCCTTATATTCCTCACTGTTTTCACTCCTCGACTCTCCTCTCTCTATCTCACACTGACCTTTAAAGCTAGTTGTTTTTTCCCTCTCAGGCCATGCTCTGTCAAGCTCCCTGCAGTTACACAGCCTGGTCCTTTTAACCAGAGCCACATCGACCACAGCACAGCAGAGTGTGAAATTGTAACAAGTCACTGCGGCCCATTGACAATAATAGATTGCCTACTAAAGACGATGTCCACCTCTCCCTCCACGTATTCCTACTCATGCCAGTCTGATGTGTTTAACCACGGAACGTTGGCTACGCAAATGTCAAACACACACACACACACACGCATGCAGCTGTGTACACACACGTAGTCTCTTCATCACGGTTCATTTTACTGTCGCTTCATCTCGTCCTGAGGCAGATTTTTCACTGTGCTGATCAGCAAGATGGTGGCTGTAAAAAAAAACAAAAAAAAAAAAACGCCCACACGGAAGCCACTGCATCATAACTGTCACGTAAGCTGGCTGGGTTTTACCCAAAAATGTTAAGCACCAACTGATGAAGTGATTAATTAGTTGACAATTTAAGTCATTAATCAACACATTTCTGAACATTTACTGGCTTGGACTTCTCAACTGTGAGACATGTTTGTTTTCTTATCTAGTTTATAGCATTGTAAACTAGTGTTCTGGACAGCAATCTGAACCCACCTTTCCTTTGGTACTGGGTAATTTTCAATTATCATTACCATGAGCTCTACAAGTGTTTCTGAATGTGTGTCCTGCCAGTTAACAACTATGTGGTTAATTTTGGCCTGTGAGTTGCTGGATTACTTCCAATGCCAGTACTTGTGCCTCTTCGATACAGCAGGTGGTGTAAAGGCTCGGTCACATTAAATTTCCAGCCTACAAATACTTAATTCTGTCTACATTCACTTTAATTGCAGCCTGCATGAAAGATAAACTCTGTTTGGAAATATAGATGTCATTATATCAGCCTGTTCCCCCACCCTGTTTAGTACTGCAAAGTGCAGTGTCATTCTCACAGACTATTTATAGTTTGGTATCACTGCTCAATATTTGTTTACTACCCACATTAAAAAGGCATCCTTTTAAGATTTTGTTTTCATAGAATGAAAGGCTAATCTGACCATACCTTAACACAGCCAGCAATTACTGAGGCTAATGCTGCAGTTAGATCAATTTTATTACAGAGTTTAAACAATGGCTGAGACATAAATATAGATATTTTTCTCTGTAATTAAAGCCTTAAAGATACAGTACCGCAAAATCAAAAATACATGTTCAACCTCTTCCCTGTAGTGCTATTTATCAGTCTGGATTGTTTTGGTGTGAGTTGCCGAGTGTTGGAGATATCGGCCATAGAGATGTCTGCCTTCTCTTCAATATAACGGAACTAGATGATGGCACTTGTGGCGCTCAAAGCCCACAAAACACACATTTGAAAAACTCAACAGCAATGTCTCTTTCCAGAAATCATGACCTGGTTGCTTAAGATGATCCAGTTTCATGTAGGAACTATTTTCTTTCTACTGAACTACACCCACCAACTGTATGACTGCACGGACGGAAGCTTGCATCTACTCATGGATGAGAGGCTCGTATTAGCTAGCTCAGTGGTGTTAGGTGAGCTAGCAGTAGATGCACACTTCCTTCTGCGCGGTGATACAGCTGGCAGGTGTAGTTCAGTCGTGAAACTGCTCACAACAAAGTCTGTGGATTATCTTGAGTAACCAGGTCATTATTTATGGGAAGAGACATTGCTGTTGAGTTTTTTGGATTTATTTTTTGATGCTTTAAGCACCACAAGCCGAGTGCCATCTTGTTCAACTATATTCAAGAGAGGGCAGACATCACCACAGCCGATATCTTAACACTCAGCAACTCACACCAAAAGAAATCAAATAGGCAAACAGCACTACAGGTAAGAGAAAAAATATGTTTATTTGATTTTGGGATGAACTGTCCCTTAAATTGCTAAAGAACTGGGGTGTCGGTGGCTTAGTGGTGGAGCAGGCGTCCCATGTACAAGGCTGTTGCCGCAGCGGCCCGGGTTCGGGTCCGGCCTGTGGCCCTTTGCTGCATGTCATCCCTACTCTCTCTCTCTCCCCCTCACGCTTACCTGTCCTGTCCATTAAAAGCAAAATGGCCAAAAAAATATCTTAAGAAGAAAAAAAAAAAAAAAAAAAAATTGCTAAAGAACTGGTTTACTTTATGATTTCAGACATTGCTGTTTCTTAGTATACAATATATGGCAAATTTTCAAATTCAGTGTTGAAATAGGGTGCCCCCCAGTGGGAGTAGACCTATAATCCCACTGATGACACCTAACCAATAAGACATACAGTAAAAGGAAGTACAGAAGTCGACTGCAGTTGCCTGATCTCTCACCAATAACAAAGGCCTCTTTGAAGGTGGTCCCTGTGACATTGTACCAAGGTGGTCTGCCAGCAGTGTAGATGGTCCGTTTGTTCGTCCTCAGCAGTGGTGGCTCTGTCTTGGACTGGCTCGTGGTCCGTTTTCGTGGCGATAAAGACGGGGTCAAAGGGCACCGAGGGACATGGTTTGAGAGGCCATCAAGGGAATCATCTCCACTTCCACTGGAGTCAAAGACAGGAGGACAGCAGATGCCAAGATCAGGAGATTTACTCTTTTCTAGACTCTTGCCAAGTCACTGGTCTCTAGTTACTTTACTTCAATTATGAACTAAATAAAAGAGTATAATTAATTACAGTAATTTCTCAAGAAAAAATACCCCATTACAGCAGCTTCTGGTCCCTGTGACTCATTGTATACACATGCACTCATTGGTTAAATGTTCTGTATATGCTGATTGCCATCAGAGATGCCTTTTAAGCTCATACTTGGCCCCATGATGCTGCTCCAATACAGGCAAAGTTGCTCTGCAATATCTGCAGGCTCCACAAAGCTAACTATAAGACAGGCCTTAAAGTCAATAAGTAACTCTTTTCTGCTCAGACATAGCTAATCATTGTATAGCTATAAACTGGTAGAAAAAAAATTACTTTACAAAGATCTCTAACATTTAAAAAAAAATGCCTTAACTTTATCCTTAGACTGTTGTGGAGCTACAGATACTCTACTGTCCTGTAGAGAGATGAGAGAAAGCCTATGTACTCTGGCGTCTCTCTGAGCTGTTCTCTCCACAGTGAGGTTCTCTGCTGTCGGTGTGGTTGAGGGGGAGGAAGGGAGAACTTGCCAACCCTCCCCAGGAAATCACACCGCTGCCCAGGACACAGCATGACACAGGGTGGGGCCACTTTTCACATGAGTAAGGCTGTCATCACTTGGCTGGGACATTTCGTATGTATATAGTAATATCTCGCTGTGTCTCGTACTCTTGTACACTCTGAGGTTAAATTAAATCTGGTGGTTGAATCTTGCCCTGCTTATTCATCAATAAGAGCACCTTAAATGCACAAATTGTAAAAGGTCTGCAGGTAAAGATGTGCTTCAGTGAGCAACACTTCATTTCAAAATGAGTAAAACTTTTAGAAACAGTTCAAAATACTTCCTCCTGTCCAGTCTTTGCTTAGCTTTGTAGTGTGGACACTACAAAATCCTTGTACAAGACACTGAATGCCACAAAAAAAACCAAAGCTGCTGTTGTGTGTTAATGTTAGTCGAGTTAGATTAAAGTGTCTGCCAGATGAATGTAAGTTTTCCTCAAACTTAAACATGATACCACAGTTGTGACAGGCCAAAATCTGACAATATAAACAGCAGCAAATGAACAGCTATTTGTATGCATTAAAGGTCCGGTGTGATTTAGGGGGGTATGTTGGCAGAAATGGAATATAATATAATAAGTACCGTAAAACTTCAACTAAAAGCCTAGTCCCTTTTACTTGCCCGATGTGGCTACACATTTTGACAACCCGGTATGCCGGGTGCCACAGAAAAGTGCCAAGAAAGCTGCTCTTGATTGGTCAGAATTTCCATGCCAGGAAAATCCAGGAAGTAAACAAAACGCTGAAGAAGAGTACACTTGCAAGATAAATCTGACACTTTCTAATGTCACAATGGAGGGACAACTACGCAGGTTGATTTTAGCGCTGCTCATCGTGGACTATATTGCTGTCATTGTTCATTTTAGTCAAACCATAAAAGTTTGAAAACGAGGCGCGGCTCCAACTAGAAAACAATGTTTTGATGCATTGGATGTGCTGAATGTGCATATTAAGGCAGCACAGGAGGAGGTGCACATTAATAATCCTCCAGGACTGTAACATGCTCATGTTTAACCCAAACAATGTGTCATGTGACTGCAGTTGGTTCAGATCCAGGTCGGAACACGTTCTCACCACAAAGGAACCACACAAGAGTTCGTTTGTAACCGAAACGAGACCACCTCTTCAGAAAGGTCTCAGTCCGGTTGTTTTGGTGCACACCGGAGTGCAACTGCTGTGTTCACACCTACCCAAATGAACCGCACTTAGAAGGCAAATGAACTTGAGTTCAACTGAACCAAACCAAACAGGGCAGGTGTGAAAGCACCCTTAGAATGAGCTGTTTATATCTATGTAGGGAGCAGGTCCTTGTCCAAAGAGTCTGCCATATTTCACCACCATGTTTCTACAGTAGCCCAGAGTGGACAAACCAAACACTGGCTCGAAAAGGGCCATTCGTGTTGGCCACTGCAGTTAGCTGCCCCTCCACAACATGCCGAACAGTGTCAGAAGAACACTGATTTTTAACATGAAACTGCTTTATTCAGTGTTTTTAAAAGTTTAAAGCACCGGGTCCATTTGTTTAGAGAGCAAGAAGCCTCTGTGGATAATTCAGCTCCCAGTAAAAAACTTCTGAACGTCTGGATCTTAAGTTATCAGAGAATTAAGGTTGGTACACACCTTCAGAGCTGAGTACACATTGGCAGGTGCATCGGAGAAAAAATGATTTGCAACATGAAACAATTGTATTCAGTGTTTTTACTAGTTTTTAGCACCTGGTCCATTTGTTTTGAAAGCGAAGAGACCTCTGTGGATAATTCAGTGCACTGTAAATCCCTCCTGAAGATTGAACACTGAAGGAATCCTTACAGGGAATTCACTCTTGGCACAGAAGTTTCAGGTGGTAATGGTGTAATCTGCAATGCTCTCACCTAGATGCCACTTAATCATACACAATGCCCCTTTAATGCTTCTACAATCTCCATTTTCCATTAGTCAAGAAATGGTCCTTTGTGCATATGGCAACAGCAGCCTATACAAATCAAAGCTAGTCCCACTCAAATAACCAGCTGGGTTTGGCCCCAGTTCTGCATAATCATTGTAGGAAATGTAGCCTCCTGCTCTAACAATCAGTGATCAAATGAAAAGACATATGTAGGCTCACCCAGCTACAGGATATCCTCATTCACACGGCCAGGTTAGCATGGCTGCTGGGACAGACACCTGATCCCCCTCCACATTCTCAGTGCTACGTGGTACGAATAAGCGAGTGTTAGCCACGAAGTAGCTTTACTTTGCGTTAAGACGGGCAGTGCAACACTAAATTTTCCACCAGAGCCATTTACATGTGTCGCTTTTATTGATAATTTATCTTTATTATGTCAATAGTCACAGAAATCAGATTAGAGGCAGACAGTTATTAATGATGACGAATTAACAAGGCCATATTGTAACACTGGAAAATACTGTTATGGCAATTTATAAACGTTTGCCAACAACATAATGAGCATAATACGTCACATTTTCACAGAAGTCTGGTTTAATGGGCTTCATAACACAGAATGGACCGTTATAAGCGCGAGCAAAACCAGAGGACGGTAGTTTGTGTTAACATTAGCTGTAGCTAGGTATAACACTGCATATGCACCTCTGACAACTATGATATGGTTTGTCTATAACGTCTAGGGTGTTTTTTTGTTTAATTACTATCTGTATTTCTCTCGTTTGCTTGTCTTTTGTTCGCTGCAGCCACGCCAACACAAAGCGTGGGTATGCTTGTGGAAGCTAGCCAGCTAGCCGCAGTAGCTAGCTAGCTAGCATGAACCGCTGCGCTGCTCTCCCTCAGTGTTCCGGCTCTCTCTTCCACCGCAGACACTCAGCCTTTATTTCATGTTTTACCTGTCAGACCTTGACATGGACCTGTCCGCCTCCATCCCCTCATCTGTCTGCTGTTCCTGGGGTTTATCATCGCTGCTTGTTGTTTCCATGTCGACTCGGCGCGGCGCGGAAACCAAACACTGGAGCGTCATGACGTCTGGAGGCGTAAACTGATGCTGTGTTGATGGTAATCGGAAAATAGAACTTCAGTCGTTGCTTATTCACATGCAGCCTGTATATTGTGTTAAATTAAAAAAATATAACAATAAACTTGAAACAACATCAGATCTGTCACACAACATGTGTGGTATTTCTGTCAGAAAATGCGCAGTGCTTCGTGGTCGTGATGTTTATTTGTGCATTGACCATTTTATTCACTATGTTCGGCCACGAGTAGGCCTGCGGGGAAATTCAGCTCCACTAATTCATTGTGTTAGGCTATATTAAAAAATGGCAGACACATTAAAATAGATCTAAATGATGCCATATAATAACAGGAGTTTCTTTCAGCTAATGAATTCTATCAAAAAATCTGCTCTGAAAGTTTTACATGATATGTAGGCAGGGCCAGCCCTAGACTTTTGGGGGCCCTGAGCAAGATTTGGTTTGGGGGGCCACCCTCATTGTGATGACATGGCTCTGAACCAACTTCTGCTTTGTAGATATTAGTTTAGGCACATATTATGTTCACTTAAACATGTAGACACTAAAGAGAGGCCTATTTGCAGCAATACTAACCCTAAAACAGTTACAGTAAATACAGTATATGTCCAATACATCCAAACCCTATGAATGGTCCTCGTAAACTGACCTCCAAATGTAATATATCCAACGTAAAACTAGGGCTGCAGGGAAAACAGTCGAAGAATAGCTTGTGAAGATATATCCTAGTTTGTGTCGACTTTCGTTCTTTCCTTTTTTATGTTCATTAATTTTGTTTACCTTCTCATTTTTAACAAAAACACAAATGTGCTTTATCTTAGTTGTTTATTTTTTATCCACAGAATGTTTGAAATGCTCTGTAGGGAATAGTGAATGCTGACATAAACTGTCATTTTCACTGGTCTCTGAGTTTATTGTTTTGTCTCTATTATCCAGCTAAAATGGCTCAAAATATGTTCGGTTTTGTTCAGGACAGTTACGTTACAGTTTCATTCCATTACTGTCTCTTGTTTATTAAAAAAATATTATTATTACTATCATTGCAAAGTCAGCACGTGCCAAGTAGTCAGTGTTTTCTAAACGTGGTTGAAAATACATTCCCGCCAAATGACAAGCAACTTACACCTCTCAAAGAAAAACTCAATAAACCAAGAAAGTTGATGAAGCCTGACCTAATGTCCGTTTGTCCCACTGTACAGGAACGCACCATTAGTGCGGTAGTCATGAATGATGACCGGAGACACCCAGAGCCGCAAATCCACACTAACCCCGGATTGTCTTTTTATACCTTATGATACATCATGATATAAATTTAGTCAACGACCGGCTGTGGACTTGTTCACATCTTAGTCTGTGGCCAGTTAACGCCATAATTCAAAGTAGAACAAGGCATCAGTTTATACTGAAGGACTGAAAAGGTTTTACATGTTACATGTTATCCATAGACTTAAATTAAGCTGTGTTTTTAAAATATTCTTAATAGACCTGCACCAACATATGAATTTGTAACATGACATAATTTCGTGTGCAGCATCTGTTTGAAAATAATGGGCCATATGGTATCTTAAATATAGATCTTTTTTTAATTCATTTTTTTTGTATGAATCTTGCCTTGTTTTTAAGCACTGCTGCCTACATAAATGTGATTGTATTTTAATATTTTTGAGAGTCATAAATCTGTTTAGATTTTTTTAATTTATCTTTTTTACTTTACACATCTCTAGATAGGCTATATATGCAATAAAGCAACCTAATGACATAGTCCCAATTGGTCAGTTTGAGGATTATTTGATGCTTGAAACAGAAAGAGGTTTATATCTTTACAGCATGGCATAAATCTGCTTATTACTAATAAGATAATGTACAGTGGCATGGAGGAAGGCAGGTTGATGTAAAAAATAATAGAGGTCTGCACTGATTTAACTGCGACAAATCATCACACTTATGAAATGTAACTCATAAAGTGTATTTGATTTTTAAAATACATGGTGCAAAACTTGTGCAGAAAAGTGAATCCTATAGGCAATAATAGTGTGTTAAATATCTTTACTCACAAGAACAAATTGTTAAAATTCTTGTTTGTAATTTCTGTGCGTAAAGACTCCTTCTTTGTGTTAATTGATTTTGCTTTGACCCATTAGGATTCACCAACCGGAGGTCCTGCTTGCACACCGGGTGATCAGTCAGGCTCCTGTGTAGGTACCCAGCCTGTCTGTCCTGTCCACTCACAGCAGCTGCAGTGTAGAGAGCGCTGCGTGCCTTATGACTGCTGCTGCTGCAGCTCCACATTCAAGGCTACAACTCCAGCCTAATTAAAAACCTCCCTCAGAAAACTCCTCCTGCCCTCTCCACCACCGCAATGAAGGGATTTATCCGATTGTTCTGAAGTCTCTCTGCTCACAGAAAATGTGGACTCGGCTGACTTTTTCCCCGCGTTGAGTGAAGA
This sequence comes from Epinephelus moara, assembly GCF_006386435.1. Taxonomy (NCBI): domain Eukaryota; kingdom Metazoa; phylum Chordata; class Actinopteri; order Perciformes; family Serranidae; genus Epinephelus; species Epinephelus moara. The sequence continues at coordinate 15,282,418 of NC_065517.1, forward strand.
CCAGGGATCCGGACCTGTCGAGTCTCAGCGGCAACTCCTGCAGCATCCTCCATAAAAACAAAATCACCTTAACTCTTTTTTATTCATTTTTTTTGTAAATCTCAGACGGGACAGCGGCTGACTGCAGGCTGAGTAAATGGATAATAACGCTGCAAATTCGGAGAAATCTCAGCTGATACACGAGAAGAGTGCGAAAATGTATTCTCTCAAACTACAAAGGTGGGAACATGTTTCATGTGACTGCAGCTGCATGAGGAATAATGCTGCATGTGTCAACACCCTGATAAGTTACCTGTGTTACATCTGACATGCCATTTAAAAAAAATCTACAAACAGACAATCTAACAACTATTTTTTAAATGTCAAGTTGAAAGAAAGTGACCAATATTTCTGTGATTTTTGCGCGTAAAAATCCAAAGTGATTATTCAGCAGTCAGCACATCCCCGAGCTCTGCACGCAGGAACGAGCCCGTGTTGTGCTTGTGTGTAACGGTGGCAGCAGTTGTTACCGTGGTGCATGTTAAGCAGGCTGCCGCTCTTGCGGGCTGTTTTATGTGAATGAACAAATTCATTTCCATGCTTGGCTTGATTCTGGACAGCCTGTGACAAATGGCCCCGGGGCCAGTTCACTGAGCAATGCTAAAAACTCATCATCTGTCATTAGGGGAGGCAAGAAGCAGCTCCCTGCACGTCCAGACTGCATGGGGACGGAAAGAGGCAGGAGAGCAACGAGATTAAATACATGGAGGTGTGTGTACCTGCACGTGAAGGCAGCGCGGATAAATCCAAAGCGCTTTATTATCTATGAATGAATGAAATCTGTATTTATGTGAGAAAATATTTGGCAAAGACATCTAGAAAAAATCATTCTGGAAAAGAAAATATATATTGGCCTATAATACTATAAATTAAAAGGCTAAAAATATTGATTAAAATAGTATTAAAGCAGCAAGCGTCACGTTTTTTGTTCTGTGAAAAAATTGAAATGAGTCGGATAGATATACATCTTACAGTTTAATAATTATAAGAATTTATACAAATTAAAAGTGTGAATTTTTGAGCTATAATGTTAAATATGTAAAAAGAAAATCTGCCACTAATTTTGAATTTAAAATAAAAATCTCACAAAAATTAAAAAAAAAAATCGAAAAATTAAATGTATGATCTTGGGCGGGTTTTTCGTCACCAAATATGGTAAATATGAACATAAAAATATAAAAAAAGATACTGAAAAAATCCCTGTACTGTTTTCCCCTCAGCTGTGTTTGTTCAACATGAAACCAGTTGCTGCAGAATCACACCTGCTGGTTTTCAGCATCCTGATTGATCACATTGGAAATATCGGCCTATATATATTGAGGAAATTAAAGTCTAATCGAGGGGAATTAATTCTCAATCTTCATATTTTATATCAGGCCTGTCATCAGTAGGCCTCGTCCATCGGATCAATAACTGTTCTAATCTGCGAATTGATCCCTCTGATGAACTCTATCAGCTGTTTCTCACGTTTCGGGGCCAATTCACCACGTTACAAAGATGTGATCCGACAGAAGATTTTTACGCTTTACAAGCACGAGAGCGACGAAGGGGACAAATATAATCATTTATATTATCATCAGGTCGGTGTTGCAGATATTTAGGCCTCTGAAAAATCCCGATCATGAGGATAGGAATGAATTTCTAGGAATTAAAGACATTATGATGAAGGTTTAGAGAAAGGTGGTGTGCACATGCGTGTTTATGACCGCGTGCGTGTTTGTGTAGGCGATGTTTGTGTGCGTGCGTGCGTGCGTGTGTGTGTGTGTGTGTGTGTGTGTTTACTGTGTCATCTTCAGCATTTTTTCCCAGCTGGCAGCAAAGTGGCTCATAAGGAAGTGACATCACTTCTTCACAGTTAGGCCCAAAACATATATGAGGATAATCTATATCATAGTTTTTTCAGAATCATATGGTACGAGACATCCTGTATTAAGGGTTTATAACATGTATCTATTGGCTTTATTAATGGTTAATACGTTGTAGCAAAGCCTCTATGGCTTCAGGGCCATTCAGACTAATGCATGCAGCTAAAATTATTATTGATTAATTATTTAATCAGAACAGAAAATTAATTGGCAACCTGCAATGATCTGATGAATTTTTGATTGTTTCAGTCACCTTTAAAGTAAAAAAAAAAAAAAAGTATTTTTACAGCTGTGAGGATTTGTTGCTCTGAGGGGCATTTTTCACTATTTTTAAAAACATTTTTAAAGGAAAAAATGATGAATCCATTAATCAAAAAAATATTTTCTAGATGAATCAATACTGAAAATAATTGTGAATTACTAATCAAATACTGTCAGTAATAAAGGAGTTTGTTTATCATTGTCAAGTCATAGTTATAAATGTTAAGAAGTCATTATTAAAGGGGTCTAATAAATCCACCAAACCTGCATTTGTAAAAATGTTAATAATTTCACATCTACTTATTATTTTCTTGATTAAACAATTAATCGTTTATCTATAAAATGTCAGCATTATTAAAAAAAAAAACCATTATAAGTCCCCAGAGACCAAGGTAACCAATGTCTTGTTTTGTCCAGAACCTAAAGATATTCAGTTTACAAAGCTGGAGACAGAGAGGTTTAAGTCTTTTTTTGAATGAAAAATTACTTATTAAATGATTGAAGACAAATCCAAGTGTCATGCTAACCTGGTCATCTGAAATCTGTTCCTATTAACGGCTTTTAAGTGATATATAATTAGTGAATGGTTTATTAACCATCAAAAAATCCATTAGTTAGACCTCATAAGCTCTTTGTAAAATGTGCCTTTACAACAAGCACGTTATCTAGAACAGTCTGTGAAGTAACCGTGCTGTGGTCAAACCAGAATTTTTGTGTACTGATGTGGTTTTTTCCTGTTTGGGGAAACATCAATTTGGCCAGATTCTGTAAGGAATTCATGAATATACAAAAATAATAAAAAACCACGACCAAAAACTTGAATCAATTCTTACCACCACACTTAACCCCCCACTAAATTTCAAATAATAGATGTGGCAGCATTTTTGTGTAAGTTAAAATACATAACTCAAGTAAAGCTGCCAGCACCTTTAATGGTAGGTTTTTAAATAGAAAACTACAGTTACATGGTGACTCAACTAAAACTAAAGGGTCGCTGGTATTAAATACAGTAAATCAACAAATTCACATTCCAAACTTCCTAATTCATTCCTGTGTCTTTATGATGTTACCCAGCTGTGCTTACCAAAACCTATTTGTTGGATCATTTGCTCACTGGTAATGCCGATATTTCTGGCAGCCCAGTTGGCTGAGGGTTAATGAGAGTCTGGCAGGAGATGCTGGCTCTGTCACTGCAGCGGCTGCTTCCAGAAAATACCCCTGATAATAAACCAGTGAACCCAGTCAGGCCTATCATGGACTTTGGTCACCAGCCTGGTCTCTGGTAGCTCATTTGCTTGTACCCTAATATACTAAAGATAAGTGTAACTTAATGTTCCTCCTGATTATGGCTTAATTGAAATGATGGCTTAATTTGGAATCTTCTCAGAATAAATCATACTTCTAATGTTATCCTGCTCAATGAAAGCTGAGACAATACGTATTAATACTCAGATATTATTATGGATAACATTTAATGGAAAATGTTGACTCTGCATTTCAAATATATTTTTATATTCCGACAAGACTAAACGTCTACAACCATTCTCACAACTCTGTGAGGCTGTACCAAGATAAAGCTTTTTGCTATAACACAACCTAATAGCATTAGCATTTTAACCATGTTCACCATCTTAGTTTATTTATTCATTTTTTATTTTATTTTATATACTTAATTAATCCCCCAGAGGGGAAATTCAATTGTTAGCATGCTAACATTTGCCAATTAGCACCATACACAAAGTACAGCTGAGGCTGATGGGAATGTCATTCGTTTTGCAGGTATTACCGTAAACCCAAATATTAGACAACCCGAAAATCTGACCAGATGATGGTGCTACAGGAAAAGTCAGTGGATCACCAAAGTCATTAGGATTCATCCTCTGGGAACCATGAATATCTGTACAAAATTTCATGCCAATCCATGCAATACAGGTATTTCAATTTCGACCAAAGTGGTGGATTATGCCACTTGAGTTACTAAAAACATGAACCTGGCTCCAGACCTTTGAATTGCTGCCAGACCATTGGACTCCAGGAAGTTACTGCCCCTGACACTCCAGAAAATCAAATATTGTCATATTTACACTTATTGTTTTTTATATTAAGAAACAAATTAAGATTTAACAAAGATTTAATTAGTTAATTAGTGAGCTTTAAAGGTATACCATGCAGGATTTTACCAATAAACAATGTGTAGATTTATACAGTAGTAATCCCACCCAATCATCATCTATGACCCACTAGAGAACACAATGTATTTCTCTGCAGAGACTCTGCTCTCTGCCTGTTTTTAGTTATTATCTTTTTGTTTCCTGTGTTTGAGACGTTGACAGGCGTGTACCCCCACATCGCTCAGGTGAGTTTGGGGTTTTATACAAAGGTAGCGACCAGGTGCCAGACTGTAAGCAGCAGGCATCCAATAAACACAGCACTGAATTAAAGCAAATACAGCAGGGTGAAACTGGGATTAGCTTTTACTTTCACACTCAGTTGATAAACAGTAACTGACAATCCTGTATACCTTTAAAGGTCACGGTAAGCAGGTTATGCAGGCTGTTCTCATGCACTGTTCATATGTAGCCTATATCTACAGTACAAAAAGTAATGCATCAGAATTCATACATAATCCTCGTAATCATGAGCCAATAAATCGTATTCAAGCCCTGTAATCATGATGGCTGCGATCATGTGACGAATGTGCAGATGGAAGTAAAGACGGAAGTTGTTAAAAGAGCAAATCTCTGCATAAAGACACACAGGGCTTTCCCCCAGGAGAGGTGTTTGTGTCCCGTTTGTTTCCTTGCGGACGAGAAAAGGGGGAGTGCACATTTCCGGGAGGGCGTGTCCTTTTCAAAAATGCAAGAGGTGTTGCTTTGTTGCCGGCCGTTTTCACCGGTGTGTTAAACACACTTTAGAAAGGAGTGTCCCCAGACTATCAGAAGGCGGAGATCTCTGATTGTCTGGTGGGAGACTACTAAGCACTTAATGTGACATCACTCAACCATATTTCTTTTCCTAAACCTAACCTAAGTAACTTCACTTTTCTTAACTTAACCTACGTAACTTTATGTTTAGCATATAACTTTATGTTAAGTACGTAACATTACATTAAGTACGTAACATTACGATGCTCAACCATGTTTCTTTTCTTCAACCTATCCTACATAAATTTACTTTCCTAAACTTAACCTTTAACTTAATTTTATGTTAAGTACGTAACTTTATATTACATACGTAACATGACGATGCCAAACAATGATTCTTTTCCTAAACCTTACCCGCGTAACTTCACATTAAGTATGTAACTTAACGGTAAGTACCTAATGTGATGACGTCCAACCAGGATTCTTTTCCTAAACCTAAGCGGTAGGAGCACTAACTTGTAAGATATCATACCAACTGTTGTATGAGGACATGTTGAGAGCCAGTCTTGTTGTTTCCCTGTTTCCAGTTTCTGTGCTAAGCTAAGCTAACTGTAGCTTCACATTAAGTGTACAAATGGTGGTGTAAACCTTAAATCTTCTGATCTAACTCTGAGCAAGAAAGCGAATTAACGTGTTTTCCAAAATAATGACCTATAAGAGAGAATATAAAAGAAACAAAAGACAATGTAAAAAGAGATATACTGAACAAACAGGATTTACAGGAACAACTCTGAAATCAGCATATTTTTAAGACTGTGTCAATTGACAGTCACAGAGGTGGAATAGTTATGTACATCAAATCAGGGCTAAAATATCAACAGTAATAATACAATGATTATTGTTGTCATCATCACTTTGACTTGTCTGTTAAAACAACTGAACCAACACTTATCCCTCTGCAGCACCCCCCCTTTCCTCCCCGCAGTTATTGTTATGTCAGCTACATAAAATATTGCACGGGGCTCTCATACAGCAGAATGCAGCTGTAATTAAATGCTGGATGGTTACTGTTTCAGTGGACAGCTCTTCTGAGGTATCTTCATGTCAAATCATTTCACAGATGACTAAATATTCCCCTCAGGTCCCTGCACTGCTGATGCTGAGTGTCAACAAACGTCAACACCTGCCCTGCGGTGTATTGACTAACAGATGAACTTTAATATTTCCAGCATATACACAGTGTTGTTGTTTTGCCAACCAAGCACTTAATATAGCAGTTGATACCAATTTAACGGAACAGAATGATTATTGCAGAAACGTTCAAACCACCTATTACTTTGTTAGACATTTGAGATCAAATATGTGTCGTAAGGCAATAACAAACAACTGCGAAACTCTTTATTACATTTGTATTGCTCATTAGAGAGTTTTATTCAACAGTTGTGTCGGTTGTATTTCAACAGAGATAATACATGATGCACCAAATGCAAAGCAGAAATTCTTATTACTTAGTTTACAGTCAAACAATAGCATTTTCTTGTTTTTAAGAACAATTTTGGTGTCACAAGCAGTTGATCACAACTCCCAAATTATGACTCTAGGTATTACAAAACACAAAGGTCAACCCCGTCCCTTCCAAAGAGACTAAACCCAACCATGTGCGTGTGTTGGCTTAACATTACAACGTGTGTTTGTTGTTGAGGGAAAAAACGTCAATTCTCTGTGTTGTACTTACATAGTACATTTATTTTGAAAGAGACTGTGTGCAAACTGTACATTTCCTGTGAAAATGGAAGTGTATTTTGAAAACAGACAATGCATGTAACAGACTGATATTGACATAGCGTCCCAGAACATCAAAACCAACACACCCAGGGTACCTTGCACGTCATATGTTGACGTCCATGACCTAGCGTCAATATGTGATGAGGTCGGAGTGAGAATGTGTTGCAAAAAGAGACTGTATTAAAAAGTGAAAAGAGAGGAATGATTAACCAATGGACATACTCTACTTAAAACCCAACTGATTTCATAGTCTTTTGCAGACAAGTTCAATATGGTATTTCCATGTTAGTTTTTCATTGACTATGACACCTAGGAATTTAGTGTGAGGAACTTCAGTTATTTTGACTTTTGCTTTCATATATTTTTTATTTCTGTTACAAAATATCATAAAACTAGATTATAGTTAATATTTAGAGTTTGTTCATCTGAAACTAATTTGATTATAGATGATAGCTCTTCATTTGTTTCTCAAGTCAGTGTTTCATTTTCAAATGAAGCTAACAGACATGTCATCAGCAAATAGAAGAGGCAGTAAAATTTTTGCAGACCCTCTGTAGGTCATTCCTGTAAATTAAAAATGAGAGAGGTCCAAGGATGGAGCCCTGAGGTACTCCACAAAGTAGCTTAGCTCTATTTGAATTATACCTAGTCATAGAGAGGCTATAAAGGCTGAAAGGACACTGAGAGACAAAAATGTCACCTCAGACACACAAAACTAAGATAAAAAAAGTGCTAATGTAAAATTCAGGCATTCAAATGTGAAAATCAATGCGGTATGTCTGTTTTCAACATAGACTGTATAAAAGGAGTGGATTTAGCCTCTAGGTCTAAAAACCCTAGTAAATATTTTCCCAATAAGTTTATCAATCAATTGCTACCTTGAAGTCTTATTCAATACAGCATGATGTTCATTAAGTAAAATGTGGTCCCATTCAGTGTATAATAAATGATGAAATAGGGTGTGCTTTAGGGGGGCGGCTACTTTATGATTGACAGGCGTGTGCAGTGTCCTCAGTCAGATCCGCCCTCTTGTCAAAGTATGGCCACTAAAATAAAACAAGATGGCAATGGCCAAAACGCCAAGCTTGATGCTTCAAAACAGTAGTCCACAAACCAATGGGTGACATCACAGTGGCTGTGCCAACTTCTTTCATACAGTCTATGGTTTCCCAAGAACAAGCCAGGAAAAAAAGGCAACATGCCAAAGGTCTAAACAGCAAAGCAATCACCTCATGATGAGTCTGGTCTTTTGGATTCATTTATTTACAATCAATAGGCAGACATAAAACTCTATACTGGATGTAAAATGCCAGAAAATCACATCTGACTATATATGAATTTATCGCATGTGCATGCAGAGAAACTGCTGTTACAAGCTAACAAAAGAATCGTTTTTAATATTTGTTAAAAATATATTTGTGAAAAAGAAAAAATATATCTTCTAAAAATTAGGTGATTACATTTGACTATCCAGTGCTGTTGAAGATATTTTGGTAAATATTTAAATTTTAAAGATATAAATCTTATGTGGTAAATACATTTGTTGTACTACAACAAAGCCTCTACATTCTGGCCATGTTAAGTGTGTGCGTGTGTGTGCGTGTGTGTGTGTGTGTGTGTGTGAGTGTGTGTGTGTTTGTGGTTGCATTTGGATATTCTGTACAAAAGACTGTTTGGTCTGCAAAATCACAACATGCTCACATTTGAACAAACGTTGCCTTAAGGCTTCAGAGCACTCAAGTGTGTATATGTGTTATATGTATGTAGGTTGAGTGTGTGTTTGCTCTGATGTCCCAGTGGTGTAATTGAACAGAATCTGTTTTCCACTCGACTGAGTCTTTTCAGCGTGGACATCCCCTAAGACGTGTGTGTGTGTGTGTGTGTGTGTGTGTGTGTGGTTATCTCAAGACAGCCCAAATTAGTTTTTTTCCACCTCATTAGCCACATCATCGCAGCTCCCCCCCACTGCACATGGCAAGAACAGCAACCTGGAGATGTATGTGTTTGCCTGTGTGTGTGTGTGTGTGTGTGTGTGAGGAAAATGCAGAGGTCAGCCTTTTTTTTTTTTTTTGCTCCCATGCTAAAATCCAGCTCGATGTCTGTGTTAGACGTGAAGTATATCTGCATGTGTGATTCTCAGGTTGAACACTAAACAGTTTAACCATCCCACACACACCCTCTAATAGTGGGATGGGATGTTCTGATTGAGAGCATTACAGAAGAATCAATCAATAATGCAGTGTGTAATGAACTGTGGACTTCAATCTGAACATTGTCATTACTGTCAGTAGTTGTAGTAGAAGCAGTATCAGTAGTAGCAACAGTGAGTGCAGAGACGACTCATGAACCAAAAAGGAAACTGAAATTTTACGCCGTGTGCGTTTTTAGCAACTTCAGTCCAGACTGGAATATTTCAGTGACAGGATGGATCATAATGAAATCCTGCACAGACATGTCTTGCTGATTTTGTTGAGCCCCTGGATTTTTATCTAGTGCCATCATCAAATCCAGATTTTAATTTGTCTAGCCCTTGGTTTATGACGAAATACTTGCAAAAGTAATAATATGCCCTTAAACTTAGACTGAAATTTGTGTAAAGCCCTAAATGTTAACAACGATGACCAAATTTTATTTTGAACCAAAATTTTCACCATTACTTATTAAATCAACAAAAATAAATGCTGTATTTATTGTTGCTTGTTTCATAATGAAAATATCCTCTCCTGAAAATGATATGACTTCTTCCTCTTCTTTTTTTTGAACATAACTGTTGCAAGAAAAAAAACATTAGTAGCGGCTACATGACCTGAGAAACTGACTGATCTAAACTAGGACAGAGAGAGAATGCACATGTTGGCAAGCTGATGTTTAGCATTTATACAGCCTCAGAGAAGCTAGCATGACTAGGCTTTGCCAGCTTTGGCGATGCGGTTGCCTGCTAACATTAGTCTGATAAGCTGCAACTGTTTGCTTAGCATGTAGGTGGTAGCTCAAACTTACTTATGTACTTCAGTGATATATGCATATTACTTTCCGCTTGTCAACTGAGCCATTTCGGAGATTTTTAAAGTGAAATGAGACATTCAAAAGTGCAGCGGTGTCGTTATTTTCCATCACTGCAGCAGCAGGAAGCAGGAAGCCACTGAGGTGCCTTGACTTCAAGTAGGGCTGCATCAAGGGAACCAAATAGCAGCAGATGATTAAAAAAAATAACGTGCAATTAATGCATTAACGCTGACAGCCCTAGATAAGATGAACCTTTATTTATCCTGAATAAAACTGCAGCAGATGCAACACAAAGAGTGGGATGAGTACAAATATACAAGATGTTATCTGTTCTTTCAGCCGCATTTGTATGACTATATTTTAATGCAGTGGTTCCTTACTGGTGTGTCGCGGTCCAAAAGCAGGTCAAGTGACTCGCAAATGTGTTAAGTGTGTGAAAAACACACACACTACTAATACACTACAGTGAATTTCCAGCACAGACCTTTAATTTTGAAGTGTTGTTTCCTCCTGTAGAGTGACGAATGGACAGCTACTTGACAAAGACAGCAAACTAGCTCAACAACATTGCCAAACACAAGTATGACACTATTGTGTGGACCTTGAACTAATGACTAAGGAGAAATCTGGACCCTGGGACCGGACCTGTTGGGAACCACTGTTTTAATGAGTAGTTAAGGCCTCTTTGACACTAATTAAATTATATTGAAACAAGAACTAACTGTGACCTTGATGTCTAAAAACATACTTGTTTTTTGACCTGCAAATCACCAAATGTGTGTTTACTGGATAACAGCAAACACACTAAAACTAATTTTTGGTGTAAAGGACAATGGAAATGTAACAGGTATGTGTTGTGGAACTTCATTGAGGAGGAGTCTGTTTTCATCCACTCACCCTACCCCACCTCAGCATTAATCGATCTGACCCGTTTCTTCTTTAGTGGATGAGCGCATCTCGTCATTCTTCCACTTTAGTGAACATTGATCGTGATCCACTTTGTCAGGAGACGATCTGTTTCCACTAAATGTAGCACTTCCAAACAATACTGTGCTCTGCAGCAACATTTACTGCAAAAAATCAATCCACTCAATGCCTTATATATACTGTAGAAACTGAGGCTGTTACAGGGTGAACATACACTCTAGTGTCAGTAAAGCACGCCAGAAGGTGACTCTGGGCTGACATGAGGAAACTCCAGCTGATATCACTGAGTGCTGACAGTCATGTCGGCCAAAGGATTCCCCAGAGTTCTCAAAGTGTTACTCTACCATTGTAAAAAGTAAAAAGTACTAGCTCCTGAAATTTGTACCTAAGTACTTTAGATCTGCAATCAGCAAAAGGAACAGCTACCATCTCAGCTTTCTTTTGGCTATATGAATTTTGTTCTAATATTGATGTCTTAACATGTTTTTTATCCAATTATCAGACGAGTTCAAATACAGGTAGATCAAAAATTAGAGATCTTTTCCATTGAGCAACAATATGCCACAGACTGTACAGTTAATAAATGGACTCTCAAACAGTTTGCAGTCATACTTAGGCAGAAACTAGTCCAACTTGCCTCTAAAACAGACTTAATTTTAAAAGCCCACTTTGTGTAGATTTTTAACATCTTTCATATTTTCTGATGGCATTAGGTCTTGTTGATAAAAAAGACAATCCCTGGAACAAGCCCATACACACAGGGGCTTTAAAAACTGTTTGAATGTAGGGGATGGACCATGTCCGTCTTCATAAACACATACCTTCTGTATCCCTGCAGCTCCTTTCCAGATTCCAAAGAGCAATATCCCGACTTCCCTTTTAAGAATGGAGGCATGGCCGGTGCCATCGAGCTGAAGCGACCCGTCGGCGCCCACTGCCACGGTGCCAAAGCCGCGGTGTGTGAGGAGAGCGGGGACAAGCTGCTGGCCAAGAAGAAACTCTACATCGCTTCGGCCGTCTGCCTCGTCTTCATGATTGGCGAGGTCATAGGTAAAAGTTTAGGAGCTCAAACCTCAGGAGTGACAGAGAACAGAGGGTCAGATGTCAGGACATTTTCTGATGCATAATCAAAATCTCAGCAATGTTATTTTTTTTAAGAGACAGTTCGACCCAAAATCAAAAAATACATATTTTACCTCTTACCTGTACACCCAACAATCGTATCACGGCACAGAAGGAAGTGTTCATCTATACTGCTAGCTCACCTAGCACCCTGGAGCTAGCTAATGTTATAGCTATGTCGAAAAGGACGCCATTAATGTTCAACATCGCTTGCTGTCACAAGCACGAGCCTCTTGTCCATGAGTAGATGCACTCTTCCTTCTGCATGGTGATACAGTTGGCAGGTGTAGTTTGGTAGAATGAAATAAGTTCTTACATGATTATTTTGAGTGACAAGGTCATGATTTCAGGAAAGAGACATTGCTGTTGAGTTTTCAACTTTTTATTTATAATTATTATTATTATAATTATTATTATTATAATGGAAAGAAGGCAGACATCTTCACAGTTCATACCTCCAACACTTGGCAACTACAATTATAAATAGAACTACAAGTAAGAGGAGGAAATATATGTATTTGGGGGGAACTACAGAGGGTCAAAGGAGCNAGGAAAGAGACATTGCTGTTGAGTTTTCAACTTTTTATTTATAATTATTATTATAATTATTATTATTATAATGGAAAGAAGGCAGACATCTTCACAGCTGATACCTCCAACACTTGGCAACTACAATTATAAATAGAACTACAAGTAAGAGGAAATATATGTATTTGGGGGGAACTACAGAGGGTCAAAGGAGCTGTTATCTATCTAACTGGCACTACTAATGATGTGTGCAATAAATCTTTCTTTTTTTGCGATGTAATGTAACATATAAATGCAGTGTTGAACAAATTCTTATCATAGAGACGTGTTAAAAAAACAACATTTGATTAAAAAAATGATGATATACAATAATTTCCTTTCCCATGAACTAACATAAAAAACAACTGGTGTTATGAACACTTGTTTGTCAGGAGGAAAAACTTGTGATTTTCTGGATGACAGTTGCTACTGATTCAAGCGTTGTAGCTACAGCAGACTTTTTTTTCCCAGAAAATGTTTAGTGGTGCTGACAGCCTTCCCCCTCCATGGACACGAGATAAAGTAATAGCTGGCAATGTGGACAATCACTTGGTTGTCAGAGGAGGCTTTGGGATCCTCAGAGGAGTCTTTGCCGCTGGCACATAAGTAATAGATGTTTAGTGTGTTTGGATTTGCTCCAGTTTAGAATCAGGCCTAACAAGTTGCGTAGAAAATGGCCGGTATGTTATGGAAGTTCATTAATGACCAAAGTATTGAGCAAGCAGACAGTAATAATTAACACTAAGCAGCATGTATGTCACACTTAAGAGTTTATTTGAGCAAAACAACTTCTGGACAGGATTCTGAGGATTCTGAGAATAGCAGATGTTTTGAGGACACAAGAAAGAATTGTGTGACAAGATTTGAACAAACTGTAAAGCTTCCTACATTCACTATCTTTATTTTTAAAGGGTCCCGCCTTCATTGCATATACTGTATGAAATAATGGACGTAGCTACCATGAAATCACCCACTGGTTTGTGGAGTCATCTTTAAAGCGACACTTACCTTTCTGAGAATTTTACACTTTTCTTTGTTTAGGTTAAAATGCTATTAATAAGCTGATGGCACACTAAAATGTAAGTGAATTCCACCAGAGATACAAACTCCTAATTGTACCATTCACATATGGTTCTGAGAAAACTCGAAAAAGCGTCCTGTCTGTCTTCCCCATGTGGAGGCCTCCGACTGACGTAACTGTTCGCGTAACATCTCTCATCAGTCATCACTGACTCCGGCTGAGTTTTAAAACTCCAGGGTTGCGTTTGACTGTCTTGGTTGTAACGTTACACTCGCTCTCCTCTTCCGTGTATCTAACATTACCTTGCCAACACCTACGTGTATCATAGACATAATGAGGACGTAATGGAGGAGGGGGGAGTAGGCCTTTGGAGGGAGGTGGAGTTGCAGGAGGAGGGGGATGGGACTTTGGAGGGAGGCGGGAGTTGTGGATGTTCAAATTTTGCTGTGTGAAATGCAAGAAAGGTAAGAGTTGCTTTAAGTCTCGAGTTCAGCATTTAAGCCATCGCCATCTTGATTTTTTGGAGGCAAAGTGGCCATATTTGGATGAGAGGGTGGAGCTGTGGAAGAGCGAGGGGTGAATCTGACTCATAGACTGTGGTGATGCCTCACAGACAGCCTGTCACACAAGTGGCCCGACCTTAAATATATGTAACTTTAGGCCCTAATTAAATGTAACTGGGTGAGTTATATAAAAATTCATCCCTTGTACAGTTGTCATGAGCTGTAGAGACCAATACTGTCTTTTGTACCAGGCTGTCAATGTGTTTATTTTTGCTAACAACCAGGTTTTGGTGTGTTGCATTGAGTTATGTTAGCCAAAAATGGTTAGCATGTACTGTCTGAAAATCCTCCAGAACAGCTTTAGATAAATGTTTTAAACCTCACGACAAACAACTATCGTATAATTTGAGATCTCGCTGTGCACAGATTAGATGTGGTATACTGACACTGACACTGGAGGATACAGAGGATACAGGGTTTAAACTGAATGAGGTGGAAATTCACATTTGTTTTACTCTTCATTGTTCTTTTAATCATGATTTACGAGAATCATTAAAAAAAAATCTAGATTTAAATTTGATTAGAGTTGAGGATGATGCTTTAATTCTGAATATATATATCTAAGGCACAAATTAGGAGGAGATTGTCATACTTCACTTTATGTGGGCATAATACATTTGTTTTAAAAGATACAATACAACAGAGAAAACTTTCACATCAAGCTGCTGTTATGGACAAAATTACTGAAGGGAAAGAAAGCCATTTTATACAGACAACTACATAATCATAATGAAAATACTGCAATAGCTGCACATTTCTCTTAAACACAAAGAAACTACAAAGAATAAAAAATTTCTTTATAACTTAGAGTATATAACGGTGGCTCACATCCACTGGCTGTTTGCCCAGATGTTTATGATGATATAAAAGAATATCACATCTCTTTTACCCGAGGCATTTAAGAGGACCCAAGTATTAATACATATCACGGTTTGTAGCTGCATTAAATTACAGGTTTTATAAACCTTTAAATGACTCGGAGAGATGTAATTAAAGGACTGAGGGTGTTCTCACAGTTGGTGACACACTCCTTGTCAGCAAGTTTTTAAAGTTAGTTTTCTGGTCATTAATTGGGTCTAACTGGAGATTGCTGGATGATTTACCCAAAGTGTGGAGGCAACTTCATACAGTGTCTTTTTTTTTGTATTATACTTTTAATACCAGTAACGTTATGACCTGTTATTCAAAGATTTAGCTTAAAGTGCAACAGTTGTTTAGACATTAGTTTGCAGATGTAAAGTGTGCTTCAGAGGGATTTTCTTGGCTAACAGTAATAATGGTGTTTCCCTGTGTCTTACAGGAGGTTACCTGGCCCACAGTCTGGCCATCATGACTGATGCAGCCCACCTCCTGACAGATTTTGGCAGCATGATGGTGAGCCTGTTCTCGCTGTGGATCTCCTCCAGACCACCCACTAAAACCATGAACTTTGGTTGGCACAGATCAGGTCAGGACGAGAGATCAGACACCTTTGAGTGGATGGATGGAGTGAGGAGAGGGGAAGATGAATGGATGGAACAATTTAGTACATTTATTTGTTGCTATATATGTTTAAGAATCCTTGGATAATAGAAGGATGGTGGTGAAGTATCTATTACTTTCTTTATCTGACATATCTGAATTTTTTTTTTCTACTGATTTTCCAGCAGTTTTATGTTTTAGAGTAATCATTTCAGTCTCTAGTAAGGCCGTGACATCTGTCCATAAAAATTAGTTTTTATTTTCACAGTTCACATTTAGCAAGTTGCATCTAAATGTACAATTTGTCCAACCAGTGGTGGACTCAGGCTGTCTGAGGGGCAGGGGCAAAAAAAAAAAAAAAAAAATGGCACCAGCACATACAAAGTTTTGTAGCATGTAGGGCAGCTTATATGGTAAGTCACCATGTTTTCTAATTTTTAGGGTGTCCAAGAGCAGTGTTTCCCAACTTTCTTCCTGAAAGGACCCATTTTTTATGTTTGAGTCAGCCCCTAAGTGAAAATTTTATTGATATTTCATATCATATTCAGTGCTTAACAATAACAGTACAGAACAACTGATAAACTGTATGATACAGTGAAAGCAATAACTGCAAGAGGTTTGTGTAAAACAAGCAATCTGGATACATTTTGGACAGGTTATGTCCTGGGAATATTGCACTGGAGACAAGTTTTCCCGGTATTTTTTAGGATCTTTTTTAGACAATTTTTGTCTGAATTATGATTTTTTTTTAACAATCATACATACTTGATAGGCTATTTTAAAAAAAAGATATATTGAGAGTTTTTTCCTCTCTGATGCTTGGCCATCGTTCTATTAGCTCTTAGGTTGTTTCAACTGCTTACTTCTCTAATGCAGGATGAGGCTGTTTAGCAGAGCGTGAAGGCTCTGTGAATAAATTCGGTCTTCACTGTGGCCTTATCCTGTGGCATAGATCTTAAATAATAATCTAAATAAAAATAGATATTGAATAAACTGCTGAAATATAGGCCTCATGTATTTTTTTTACACCCCTCAAAATCAAGAAGGCCTCACAACCCCTGTGTAGCTTTGGCAACCCATCATGGGGGTCAGGACCCCCAGGCTGAGAGTCAAGCACTTTTTTATGCACCCAAGAGGGCACTGTATTGTGTTTTCTCCATTTCAATTAGCAGTATAGGACATTCAGAGCATATCTAATTCACAGTCTGCGCCGGGATTGTCAGCACATGGTTCTCAACAGATAGGCAGCTGAACTGGGGGCTAACAGCTATCAGTGCTAACAGCGCCAGTAGTGCTAACACCAGTGACAGTGCAGACAGAGCTACCTGGGGTGGGAAAACTGGAGGGTGGGCATTACACTTCTGTGACAGTGCCATCGCCAATATCAACAGTAAACGCTGTGAAAGCAGTGCAGAGAGGCCGCTAGCCAGTGGGATACCATAGACTGTAGAAATAATGGACGTAGCTACCGCGGCGTCACCTACTGGTTTGTGGCTCCCCTTTTGAAGCCTTGAGTTTGGCACTTCGGCTGTTGTCATCTTGTTTTTTTGGAGCCAGAAGTGACCATATTTGGGCGAGAGGCTGGCGCTGTGAAGGCATTTGGAGGAGTTAGGGGGGAAATGACTGAAAAGCTGAGGACACTTTCAGCAGACAGCTTGACTCTTAACAATACGTAACTTTAAGTCTTAATAAAATGTAAATGGGTGAGTTGTCGTGATCGAGAAAATTAGCAATAGAGGCCAAAACCAATTTTTTGAACAAGGCTGTAAAGATGGACATTTTAACATGAGTGTCTGTGGGGATCAACTGGCTTCTGGAGCCAGCCTCAAGTGGCCGTTCAAAGAACTGCAGTATTTTGGCACTTTTGTTTTGGCTTCATTTTTCAGCCCCTGGAGGTTGCCACTTTTATTATCACCTTTATTTATTCAGGGAGGGCCAATTGAGAGCGAGCTCTCATTTCCAATGGCGCCCTGATTACAGTACAATAAAATACAATTCAATACACATTACAATACGTATCAATAACAATAATATACACACAACAGAAGCATATAATGAAATCAACAAGTACATGTACATTCAGAAAGCATGAGGTCAATAAGAATGCGTTTAAAATGATTAAAAGGAATCAATGTATCCAACTGAAGCTGAGACAGCAGATTATTCCATTTAAGAGGAGCGAAATAACCAAAAGCAATTTTTCCTACCTCCGTTCTAACAGTTGGGATATTAAGAGCCAGTGAGTTTTGTGCACGAGTGGGGTAGTTAAAAGATCGAAAACTCAGTAAGCTCAATAAATAGAGAGGAAGTTTTTTAAGCAATGCCTTATAGATAAACAATATACAGTGTTGCTCCCTTCTCAGAGCCAGGGAAGTCCAGCCTACATTCTGATAGAGTTGGCAGTGATGGGTCATGAACCCATCGCCAGTAATAAATCTAATAGCAGAATGATAAATTGTGTCAAGTGGTTTAAGAATAGAGGGAGAAGCATGCATATAAATAATATCACCATAATCTAAAACCGATAAAAAGGTAGCAAGTACTAATTGCTTTCTACAGTGCTGAGGTAGACGGGATTTATTTCTATAAAAGAATGCCAATAAAGGCTTCAGCTTCTTTAAAAGTTCTGCAACATGTAAATTAAAAGACAATTTGTCATCGATCCAGATACCCAAGTACTTATAACAGGAAACCCTTTCCAAGGGAGTCCCATCAGCAGTAGCAAGGCTGATCTTATTTAAGTCAGCAGTGCGTTTTTTTGTGAAAATCATGTACTTTGATTTTCCTGGATTTAAAACCAATTTAAGATCAGTCAGAGTGCTTTGGATACAACAGAAGTCATCTTGTAAATTACTCAGAGCTATTTCAACAGAGGGAGCAAAAGAATATATGATTGAATCATCAGCGTAAAGATGAATTGAGCTATTTTTGATACCACAATTAAAATCATTGATATAAATAGAAAATAACAGAGGTCCTAAAACAGAACCCTGCGGAACCCCTTTGTATATATTCAAGAATTCCGATGTGAAACCATCACTAATCACAGCTTGTGATCTACCAGATAAATAATTCTCAACCCATTTACATGACTTGTAATCAAGCCCAATATTATGCAGACGCTCAAGAAGGATAGTATGGTCAACCGAGTCAAAGGCCTTAGAAAGGTCAATAAAAAGGGCAACACAATCAAGTTTACTGTCTAGTGCTTGAGCGATATCGTTCATAACCTTAGCAATTGCTGACACAGTGCTATGCCCAGGTCTAAAACCAGACTGATAGATGTTTAAAACTTCATGTTCAGATAAAAAAGATCTAATTTGGTTGCTTATCAGACGTTCTAATAGTTTCGCCAAGCAGGGTAGTTTTGAAATTGGGCGGTAATTATTCAGTTCATTTGAGGGGCCACCTTTGTGCAGAGGAGTTACAAATGCTGTTTTCCATATATTAGGAATACAATCAGTTAAAAGAGTCAGATTAAAAATGTGCAACAAGACGTCAACAATAAAAGGTGCAGCTAGTGTCAGAAGTCGAGGGTTCAAATTATCAGCCCCTGTAGACTGCCTAGGATCAAGACTATAAAGAGCACTGAGCACTTCAAATCTAGTAAAGGGCCTAAAAGAAAACCTATGAAGACTAGTATTTACAGGAGTAGGGTTTGTGTTACTGACCAGGCTAGAGGTATTAAAGATATGACCCGCAGCAATAAAGTGTCTGTTAAAAATGTCACATTGTTCATTTTTATCAAAAATGGAGATAGAGTCCAGGGAAATCTGAGTGGGTAAGGATGAGGAGGGGCTATTTGAGAGGGTCTTGATTGTTCTCCAGAACTTAGATGGGTTACCAGAACAGTCAGATAAAGACGTAACATAATAGGAAGATTTAGCATTACGTATAGCTACAAGGTATTTATTTCGAAGATGACGAAAATATTGCCAGTCACTAAATGAACCAGAGGCGCGAGCCTTATTCCAAGCAGTGTCCCTAATGCGTAACAATTCAGCAATTTCCTGTGAGAACCAGGGGTTGCTTCTGTTTTTTGTTCTCAATTTCTTAAAAGGGGCATGTCTATCAGCCACAGAATTAAAAGCTTTAATAAAATAATTCAAAGCTAAGGTAGGATCAGAAATATCAGTTATGTAAGATATATCAAAAGAAGAAAAATCATTTAAAAAATCCTGCTCCACAAACTTTTTAAAATTTCTCTTAACTTGTGGGGTGCTACTAGCATACATGCTTGGCTAGACTCTCTATCACCATAACAAGCAGAAAAGCTCAGATTACCAAAAAAGAGAGAGGAAGCGTGACTTAATTCTCTGCTCAGGATGCCAATTTTCCACTATATTTTTACATAGCAGTTGATGCTCATTAGAGGGCGCTTTATCTTGTTTTACAGCAGCACACCAACACCCACATGTCACTTCAATCTGACCTGGGTAAAAACAATATCGAGAGTAGACAAATGAGTCATTTTTGTGGAGGTAAATTTTGTTGTCGTACTCCAGTAAAGAAACAAGTGTTAGAGAGCCCTCCACTCCAAGAATCTGCACTTGTAGCAAATTTTGTGAACTTACTGCATTTCCAAAGTATCTGTATAGTAATGAGTCACTCATAAAAATAAGCTGCATTAAAGCTATGAACTTGAGGGTTAACACAACATAACATCTGCGTCCCTACTGTGAGCCTGAGTGTCTTGTATGTGTGAGATTACTTTAATGTTGAAGCTCTGCCTCTGAGGGATGTGGTGTGTTATTTAACTTCATGTCCAACTGTGGTGCTCAGATAGAGGTGTGCACTCAGTGTGATGAACTGTATTACAATATGAAGTGATTAAGATTCCTGCCTCTCCTTTCTTCTCTCCACAGAGATCCTCGGGGCATTCATCTCAGTCATTTCCATCTGGATCGTTACGGGAGCTCTGGTCTATTTAGCCATCGAGAGGATCGTACGCAACGACTATGAGATTGATGGCCATGTAATGTTAGTCACCTCCGGGTGTGCTGTCATCGTCAATATAGTGTGAGTGGTTCTCAGCATAATGGGTGTTAACATAGTACATTATGTCATTGTAATAAAGGCAAACACTACATTTAAAAGCTTCATGATTCATGAATCTCAGCTTGAAAACTATGTTCACCTCAGCTACAACTGGTAAATATTTCTTACTGGGACATAGGATCCTGATATAGTTCAGGAATTCTTAGCAATAGTAAATCTATCTAAATAGGACTTCTATTAACTGGATCAACTTTTACGCCGCAGCATTTTTTTCCCCCAGTGCTAATGTTCATGCTAAAATGACAGGCTACTAGAATGAGTGTGAACTGAGCTGAGTGCAAAGTCTATAAACAAAAATGCAGGCTGTTAAACTAGAAGGTTAATCAGACATCTGGGCCTCCATCCAACAGGTGCAGAAGATAAACAAAACAAAACAAGCTAATGTCAAAGATCAATAATGCTCTCGGTCTCAAAAGAAAATCAAAATAATACAGTATGATGCTTTAAACTGAGTATGAATTATTTTGTATTGGCAGTGAAGTGTTTCTACCACCTGAAAGATAGTATAATTGCTATACTACTTCAAATACATGTTACACAATTCAACATATTTGAAAAAAAAAATATCAGGAAAATAGGATAAAGAGTATTTTATGACGATATTATCATCAGGATTGCGTTTAAATCCACTGGTGGAATGTAACTAAGTACATTTACTCAAGTACAAATTTGAGTTTTATTTGAGTATTTCCATCTTATACATGTTTATACTTCACCACATTTTGAAATATTGTACTTCTTACAGCAGTACATTTGCAGAATAAGATAATTAATTCAAGATATAAATAAACTAATAAACTTTAATTTTATAGGTTATGTTACCCAGCAGTGTATAAAGTTAATTAATTTAGCTCCACCTTTACCAGCTGCATCAATAAAATGATAAACACATTAATGCATCATGAATTATAATCCAACAATATCATATACATGATTCTGAAATGGCCCACTCTGCATAATGATTACTTTTACTTGATATTGATATATCAGTTCTTTTGGTACTTAAAGAATATTTTGATGGAAATACTGTTGTACTTTGAGTATTTTTACACTGCAGTACATCAAACCTGGAAAAAAAGTGATATACCTTTTGTCATCAGTAGTTTTTAGGTCTCTGAAAATCCTCAGTCATCATGGAGGGATTACTAAAAAGGCCCACTGGCTACAGGTACAGGGGCCCAAAGTGTCAGGGGTCCCCTGGCCTTCACTTTCAAAATGTCACTTAAATTAACATGTACCAACTCAGGAGAGACAAAAAGGACCACAAAGACATTCAAAGAAGACTACAAACAGACGCAAAACAACATCAGCAAATTTCTATATCAGGGGCCCATTGTCTCATAATGTCACTCCTACATAAACATCCCTCAAAATGTTGTTATTTGCTGCCAATAAAAATATCTGTTGTCAGGAATAGGAAAAAATGTAGTCATAGTAGTTAAAACCAGAATATGTCATTTTGTGATCACGTTTTAAAATCCTTTTGCAAGAATGGATATTTACTTTTTGTGGGTGACACTTTTTACGTCCCACTGTTCAATTTCAGTGTCAAACTACTTTATGTTTCGATTTTTGTTTTTCTTTCTTAGTGGGGAAATTTGTGTTTGAAGCTAAAACCTGCATCTTTATAAACTGTTTTCCTCTCAGGCAAAACAGAGTCAGTAATTAAAGTACCTCTGTCGTTCTGTAGCATGGCCTACATCCTCCATCACTCCACCACCTTCCACGCCCACGGCAGCGGTTATCACCAGATTGACGAGGGTGGCCAGAGTCCCATCGCTCACGGCCACTCCCACACGCTCCTCGGTGGCCATGGCAACACGAGTGTCCGCGCAGCCTTCATCCACGTGCTCGGAGACCTGCTGCAGAGCGTCGGCGTCATGGTGGCTGCGACCATCATCTATTTTCGGGTCAGATATAGATCACATTCATGTTAGGGTGAGACTGAAATGCCAGTTTGCTGATATTGGCATTTTAAATAAAAATCCAAAATGATCCAATCGTCTTTGATGATGCCCTTTAACTTAAATAATTCTGGTTTTCAACAGAATTTTGATGAATTTATGGCCTAAATATTGTTGCATTTAATTCTTTTTTTTAATGTTCAGGATCAAGACAGTCTTTTTGTATTTTAACTGAATATTCTCTGTATAATACATCCTATAATACCTAACACGAAAACCTCTTACTCGAGCATCAAATGTTATTTAAAGGTATGTATTAATGTGTACAGATGAGGAGATGAAAGCATGAATGCTTCTATTTATTCCGAGTCTTGTTTATTATGAACGGGTTAAATATTTCTGTCATCATGCAAGATGTTCCCTTCTCTTTTTGCCCTGGGCACTTTAATGGCTGCTGACTGGGGAAAACAGCATCTGATGTCTCTTTACTCACTCTTTAAGTCTCTGTAACCTCTTTTTTTTCTCTTTCAGCCTGAGTATAAAGTTGCAGATCCCATCTGTACGTTCCTGTTCTCTGTTTTTGTCCTCTGCACCACGGTCACCATCCTTAGAGATGTCTTTAGGATACTCATGGAAGGTACTTCATTTTGAGATTGTTATTATATAACATTTTTTCCTCTGTTATACTTTAAAAATGTATAGGTTGGGAGAGGAGAATGATGAAAATGTTAGGTTTCTGACACAAATAATGATTGAGGTGCAATGATTAAAATTTCAAAAAACCATAGCTGCCATTTCACCACCACGACAAAACTACTTATTTACTTGGAAATCATATGTTAATATAAACTCTCAGCACTGAATACACAAAAAAAATAAAGCAAATTGCCATAACTCGGGTACTATCTTGTATAACGTTGAATCCAGGACGGGTTTAGTTTAAGTTGGCATAAAGACTATGAACAGCTATCCTGCTAACATCTCTAAAGCTCATGAACTGACACGATGTATCTTGTTTGTTGAATCTGAAGACATCTTTGTCTCCTGCTCCGTTCTTAAATGAATAGCTAGACATGTGTGAAATACACTGATTCGCTGAGAGTTAGATGAGAAGAATGATACCACCGTTCGGTACACTAAATATGAGGCTATATCTTACAGCTGGCAGCTATGACAAGTTAATTAGGCTGGTCAGTTTTAGTAGTGCTAGTAGGTGAATTTTTTAAACTTTGCACAGAGCCAGGCTAGCTGTTAACCCGTTTCCAGTCTTTATGCTAAGCTAAGCTAAGCTAAGCTAAGCTAAGCTAACCAACTACTGACTGTAGCTTCATATTCAAAGAAGCCCTACACAACATTCAGAGAATATCTCTATTCAGAATCTGGGGTGGCATCGTCTGCATGGAGGTGGCTGAGCTGGTGGCTTGCAGCTACCAGTGCTAACTCAACAAACAGTGCTAACAACAGCAACAGTGCTGACAGAGCTAACAGTGTTAAAGGAGCTATATGTAAGAAATCTAAAGCAAATAGTCGTAAAATCATCCTAATATGTCACAGAGACTAAGGAATAATGTTCATATAACATACTGATCTCAC